>NC_140916.1:36048011-36368011 GCF_045865225.1 Trachurus japonicus
AACTTCCTGTTACCACCGGGGGGCGCATTGAGTAAAGTGGGATATTGATATATCGGGCGAATCAGGGACTCACTGCCGTAATTGCAATTCAAGTTTGAAGTTGATAGGATACAGTATGTGGGCGTGACAGCCAACCGAATTTGTGATGGCGATCGAGCCCAACTTTGGCGCCCACCAGAGGCCACGCCCTTTGACGTATCGAGCTACGGAGCACAATCTTTACTCAGCTAGGTCAGAAGATGTTGTCTATCAAATTTGGAGCGTGTCGGGCGAATCGTTTTGGACGAGTTAATTTGGCGCCAAAAACGACCAATTCAAAATGGCCGACTTCCTGTTGACATTTCACCATGACATTAAGAGGCTTTTTTGTATATCTGGGTATGGTACATATGTGTACCGAATTCCGTCCGTCTACGCCAAAGTGAACCGAATTCCCTATGGGCTTTTTTGAACTTTGTAGGGGGCGCTATTTCGCCATTTCGCGTCGGACATGCGCGAGCAGCACAAAATATCGAATTTCGGAAGAAGCCGAACGTCCGGCAAAAAGTTCACGCATTTTCGAGTTGGGGAAAGGGGCGAAATTGGGGTTTGAAGGCGGAGAAGAATAATAATAATAATAATAAACAGCGCGATTTCAATAGGCCCTCCGCGGGCGAGTGCTACTCGCCGCTCGGGCCTAATTAAAGCCGCAAGCGGCGATGGCGGGCCCTCGCTCGCCCATGCCACCGCGGGGCCTGAGGCACGCCGGGGCTGTGGCGCGGAGCAGAAATGGAGAAAAAACCTGGAAGGAGGCCAAAATTGCAATGTTTCGTTCATCCACCAGGGGGCAGTCACCGCATGTGGTGTGGTGCGTTCAGGGGCGGCCCGTCATCACTCATGTGAAGTTTGGAGTGAATTGGACAAAGCATGAGGGAGTTATGAGCAGTTAATGGTTCATCCACTAGGGGGCAGTAATGGGATGCGTGTAGGTGTGTTCAGGGTCAGTCCCTCATCACACATGTGAAGTTTCGTGGAAATCGGACAATGTTGATGTAAAATATGGTACTTCCTGTTTCCACTAGGGGGCGAATGACTGAGATCGCCTATGAGTACATAGAAACGTTGAGGTCGTGACCCTGGACCTGTGTACCAATTTTCATGTTGATAGGAGTTCAATAAAGCCATCCAAAGGGCAAACGTATTGTCATAGCGAGGAATGTTAGCCACGCCCCCACAGGGACGCCATTACGCGTAGCTTCACAGCGTTCATAATGTAACTTCACCAACTGGTTCTGTATGTTTTAGAAGTGGAATGAAGTTGATGGGGTCAACTATGTATTTTTAATGAATTTTAGTTCACTTCCTGTTACCACCGGGGGGCGCTATGAGTTACGTAGGAAGTTAATATATCGGGACGTTCAGGGTGGAGCCATCATCATGTCCAGCAAGTTTGAAGTTGATTGGATGAAGTATGTGGGCGTGAGAGCCACTCGTATGGACATGGCGAGCACGCCAAAGGTTCTTGAGCCTGGCAGCCACGCCCTTTGACCTACGGACTCACGGAGCACAAGATAAGCTCAGCTAGGTCTGATGATGTTGCGTACCTATTTTCAACTTGATCGGGCGAACGCTGTGGGAGGAGTTAAGTTTAGGCGGGAAAAATCAAAACCAAAATGGCCGACTTCCTGTTGGGTTGAGGTCATGAGGTCAAGAGGCTTTTTTGCATATCTGCATACAATACATATGTGTACCAAATTTTATCAACATCGGACAAAGTTAGCAAAATTCCCTATGGGCATTTTGAAAATTTAAAGGGGGCGCTATTTCGCCATTTGGCCCCGCCCATGTGCGACAACCCTATCAGATGTAAATTTTGGGCCGTCTGCACATGCATGCAAATTTATATAACTTTCTGAGCATGGGAAAGTCCCCAAAAATGCGATTCATTTCGCGTAAGAATAATAAAAATAATAATAATAAACAGCGCGATTTCAATAGGGCTTTCGCTGGGCGACTTGCAGTCGCCGCTCGGGCCCTAATAATAATAATAAACAGCGCGATTTCAATAGGGCTTCGCTGGGCGACTTGCAGTCGCCGCTCGGGCCCTAATTAAAGCCGCAAGCGGCGATGGCGGGCCCTCGCTCGCCCATGCCACCGCGGGGCCTGAGGCACGCCGGGGCCATGGCGCGAAGGTGAAAGGGAGAAAAAACCTGGAAGGAGGCCAAAAATGCAATGTTTCGTTCATCCACTAGGGGGCAGTCACCGCATGTGGTGTGGAGCGTTCAGGGGCGGCCCCTCATCACTCATGTGAAGTTTGGAGTGAATCGGACAAAGCATGAGGGAGTTATGAGCAGTTAAAAGTTTGTCCACTAGGGGGCAGTAATGGGATGCGTGCAGGTGTGTTCAGGGTCAGTCCCTCATCACACATGTGAAGTTTCATGGAAATCGGACAATGTTGATGCAAAAAATGGCACTTCCTGTTTCCACTAGGGGCGAATGAGTGAGATCGTCTATGAGTACATAGAAACGTTGAGGTCGTGACCCTGGACCTGTGTACCAATTTTCATGTTGATACGAGTTCAATAAAGCCATCCAAAGGGCAAACGTATTGTCATGGCGAGGAATGTTAGCCACGCCCCCACAGGGACGCCATTACTCGTAGCTTCACAGCGTTCATAATGTAACTTCACCAACTGGTTCTGCATGTTGTAGAAGTGGAATGAAGTTTATGGGGCAAAGTATGTACATTTTCAAATTTTAGTACACTTCCTGTTACCACCGGGGGGCGCTATGAGTTACGTGGGAAGTTAATATATCGGGACGTTCAGGGCGGAGCCATCATCATGTCCAGCAAGTTTGAAGTTGATTGGATGAAGTATGTGGGCGTGAGAGCCACACGTATGGACATGGCGAGAACGCCAAAGTCTGATGAGCGCTGGCAGCCACGCCCTTTGACCTACGGACTCACGGAGCACAAGATAAGCTCAGCGAGGTCTGGAGATGTGGTATACCTAATTTGAACTTGATCGGGCGAACGCTCTGGGAGGAGTTAATTTTAGGCGGGAAAAATCAAAACCAAAATGGCCGACTTCCTGTTGGGTTGAGGTCATGAGGTCAAGAGGCTTTTTTGTATATCTGGGTATAATACATATGTGTACCGAATTTTGTGAGCATAGGACAAAGTTAGATAGCAAAATTCTCTATGGGCATTTTTGACTTTGTAGGGGGCGCTATTTCGCCATTCTGCGTCGACCATGTGCGACCACCCAAAAATATCGAATTTCGGATCAGGCCGGACGTCCGTGCAAAAGTATACGCATTTTCGCATTTGGGAAAGGGGCGAAATTGGGGCACGAAATGTCGGAAGAATAATAATAATAATAATTAAAGCCGCAAGCGGCGATGATCGGCCCTCGCTCGACCCATGCGACCGCGGGGGCCTGAGGCGTGCGGGGGCCGTGGCGCGAAGCGAGAATGGCGAAAAAGCGCTGCGGGAGCGGAAAAACGCAACGTGCGGTTCGTCCACTAGGTGGCGCTACGAAGCCAGAAGCGGGTAGCGGCGTTCAGGAGCTGACCGGGATCAAGCACCTGAAGTTTGATGTGAATCGGACAATGTAAATGTAAAACAGGTCACTTCCTGTTACCACCAGGGGGCGCATTTGTATGAATCCAGATGTGGGTGGGTGTGTTCAGGGGCGGAGTGTCATCACACGTGTAACATTTGAAGTCGATTTGACAATGTAAGTGTAAGGCAGGTCACTTCCTGTTACCACCGGGGGGCGCATTTGTATGAAGCCAGATGTGGGTAGGTGTGATCAGGGGCTGACCGGGATGAAATCTGTAAAATTGGAGGTCGATTGGACATTGTAAGTGTAAAGCAGGTCACTTCCTGTTACCACCGGGGGGCGCATTTGTATCAATCCAGATGCGGGTAGGTGTGATCAGGGGCTGACCAGGATCACATGTGTTAAATTTGAAGAAAATCGGACAATGTAAGTGTAAACCAGGTCACTCTGACCACCGGGGGCGTATTTGTATTAGGTTTGTTCAGTGGCTGACTGGCATCACCCATGGTAAATTAGAATTGAATCTGCTCATGTAAGTGAATGCAACAATAAAGCAGGTCACTTTCTGTTACCACCGGGGGGTGTACATGGGAAGTTTACACATCAAAACGTTCAGGGCGGAGCCATCGTCATTCACAGCAACATTGAAGTTGATAGGATTAAGTATGTGGGCGGAGCATCCGCTCGAAGGTGAAATGGCGAGCAAACAAAAAGGCGCCAAACTTGACAAGGCCGCAGAATCCACGCCCTTTGACCTAGAGACTTGCGGAGCACAACTTTTAATCAGCATGGTATCTCGCTGGTCTGTAGCCAATTTGAAGTTGATCGGACAAAATCTGTGGGCGGAGTTAACTTGTTTATGTAAAAAAAGTCACTTCCTGTTACCACCGGGGGGCGCATTGAGCAAAGTGGGATATTGATATATCGGGCGAATCAGAGACTCACTGCCGTAATTGCAATTCAAGTTTGAAGTTGATAGGATAAAGTATGTGGGCGTGACAGCCAACCGAATTTGGATGGCGTTCGAGCCCAACTTTGGCGCCCACCAGAAGCCACGCCCTTTGACGAATCGAGCTACGGAGCACAATCTTTACTCAGCTAGGTCAGAAGATGTTGTCTATCAAATTTGGAGCGTGTCGGGCGAATCGTTTTGGACGAGTTAATTTGGCGCCAAAAACGACCAATTCAAAATGGCCGACTTCCTGTTGACATTTCACCATGACATTAAGAGGCTTTTTTGTATATCTGGGTATGGTACATATGTGTACCGAATTTCGTCCGTCTAGGCCAAAGTGACCCAATTTCCCTATGGGCTTTTTTGAACTTTGTAGGGGGCGCTATTTCGCCATTTCGCGTCGGACATGCGCGAGCAGCACAAAATATCGAATTTCGGAAGAAGCCGGACGTCCGGCAAAAAGTTCACGCATTTTCGAGTTGGGGAAAGGGGCGAAATTGGGGTTTGAAGGCGGAGAAGAATAATAATAATAATTAAAGCCGCAAGCGGCGATGATCGGCCCTCGCTCGACCCATGCGACCGCGGGGGCCTGAGGCGTGCGGGGGCCGTGGCGCGAAGCGAGAATGGCGAAAAAGCGCTGCGGGAGCGGAAAAACGCAACGTGCGGTTCGTCCACTAGGTGGCGCTACGAAGCCAGAAGCGGGTAGCGGCGTTCAGGAGCTGACCGGGATCAAGCACCTGAAGTTTGATGTGAATCGGACAATGTAAATGTAAAACAGGTCACTTCCTGTTACCACCAGGGGGCGCATTTGTATGAATCCAGATGTGGGTGGGTGTGTTCAGGGGCGGAGTGTCATCACACGTGTAACATTTGAAGTCGATTTGACAATGTAAGTGTAAAGCAGGTCACTTCCTGTTACCACCGGGGGGCGCATTTGTATGAAGCCAGATGTGGGTAGGTGTGATCAGGGGCTGACCGGGATGAAATCTGTAAAATTGGAGGTCGATTGGACATTGTAAGTGTAAACCAGGTCACTCTGACCACCGGGGGCGTATTTGTATCAATCCAGATGCGGGTAGGTGTGATCAGGGGCTGACCAGGATCACATGTGTTAAATTTGAAGAAAATCGGACAATGTAAGTGTAAACCAGGTCACTCTGACCACCGGGGGCGTATTTGTATTAGGTTTGTTCAGTGGCTGACTGGCATCACCCATGGTAAATTAGAATTGAATCTGCTCATGTAAGTGAATGCAACAATAAAGCAGGTCACTTTCTGTTACCACCGGGGGGTGTACATGGGAAGTTTATACATCAAAACGTTCAGGGCGGAGCCATCGTCATTCACAGCAACATTGAAGTTGATAGGATTAAGTATGTGGGCGGAGCATCCGCTCGAAGGTGAAATGGCGAGCAAACAAAAAGGCGCCAAACTTGACAAGGCCGCAGAATCCACGCCCTTTGACCTAGAGACTTGCGGAGCACAACTTTTAATCAGCATGGTATCTCGCTGGTCTGTAGCCAATTTGAAGTTGATCGGACAAAATCTGTGGGCGGAGTTAACTTGTTTATGTAAAAAAAGTCACTTCCTGTTACCACCGGGGGGCGCATTGAGCAAAGTGGGATATTGATATATCGGGCGAATCAGGGACTCACTGCCGTAATTGCAATTCAAGTTTGAAGTTGATAGGATAAAGTATGTGGGCGTGACAGCCAACCGAATTTGGATGGCGTTCGAGCCCAACTTTGGCGCCCACCAGAAGCCACGCCCTTTGACGAATCGAGCTACGGAGCACAATCTTTACTCAGCTAGGTCAGAAGATGTTGTCTATCAAATTTGGAGCGTGTCGGGCGAATCGTTTTGGACGAGTTAATTTGGCGCCAAAAACGACCAATTCAAAATGGCCGACTTCCTGTTGACATTTCACCATGACATTAAGAGGCTTTTTTGTATATCTGGGTATGGTACATATGTGTACCGAATTACGTCCGTCTAGGCCAAAGTGACCCAATTTCCCTATGGGCTTTTTTGAACTTTGTAGGGGGCGCTATTTCGCCATTTCGTGTCGGACATGCGCGAGCAGCACAAAATATCGAATTTCGGAAGAAGCCGGACGTCCGGCAAAAAGTTCACGCATTTTTGAGTTGGGGAAAGGGGCGAAATTGGGGTTTGAAGGCGGAGAAGAATAATAATAATAATAAACAGCGCGATTTCAATAGGCCCTCCGCGGGCGAGTGCTACTCGCCGCTCGGGCCTAATAATAATAAACAGCGCGATTTCAATAGCCCCTCGGGCGAGTGCTACTCGCCGCTCGGGCCTAATAAACATTACAATATCTGGAGTTTTTGCTGCCAGGTCTATGCAGTACTTGAGTACTTGCTTGCTTACTTGTTGTTACTCGTCGGCTGGCACGTTGACTAATGTGCATGTCGAATAACAATAGGGACCTCCCTGGGTCGTTGACACAGGCTCGGGCCCTAATAATAATAATAATAATAATAAACATTTGCATTTCAAGGTAGCGTTTTTTCCTGCCAGGTCACTTGAGTACTTGATTACTTGCTTGGTTACTTGTTGCTTGTCGGTGATCGGTGTGGATGTCGAATTTCAATAGGGACCTCCCTGGGTCGTTGACACAGGCTCGGGCCCTAATAAACATTACAATATCTGGGGTTTTTGCTGCCAGGTCTATGCAGTACTTGAGTACTAGCTTGCTTACTTGTTGTTACTCGTCGGCTGGCACGTTGACTAATGTGCATGTCGAATAACAATAGGGACCTCCCTGGGTCGTTGACACAGGCTCGGGCCCTAATAATAAAAATAAACACTTGCATTTCGGGGAATTTTGCGCCAGGTCAGTGGAGTACTTGATTACTTGCTTGCTTACTTGTTGTTACTCGTCGGCTGGCACGTCGACTAATGTGGATGTCGAATAACAATAGGGACCTCCCTGGGTCGTTGACACAGGCTCGGGCCCTAATAATAATAATAATAATAAAAAGAAACATTACAATATCTGGGGTTTTTGCTGCCAGGTCTATGCAGTACTTGAGTACTTGCTTGCTTACTTGTTGTTACTCGTCGGCTGGCACGTCGACTAATGTGCATGTCGAATAACAATAGGGACCTCCCTGGGTCGTTGACACAGGCTCGGGCCCTAATAATAATAAACATTACAATATCTGGGGTTTTTGCTGCCAGGTCTATGCAGTACTTGAGTACTAGCTTGCTTAC
Source organism: Trachurus japonicus (assembly GCF_045865225.1). Taxonomy (NCBI): domain Eukaryota; kingdom Metazoa; phylum Chordata; class Actinopteri; order Carangiformes; family Carangidae; genus Trachurus; species Trachurus japonicus. The sequence continues at coordinate 36,055,746 of NC_140916.1, forward strand.
TTGTTGTTACTCGTCGGCTGGCACGTTGACTAATGTGCATGTCGAATAACAATAGGGACCTCCCTGGGTCGTTGACACAGGCTCGGGCCCTAATAAGAATAAACATTACAATATCTGGGGTTTTTGCTGCCAGGTCTATGCAGTACTTGGTTACTTGCTTGCTTACTTGTTGTTACTCGTCGGCTGGCACGTTGACTAATGTGCATGTCGAATAACAATAGGGACCTCCCTGGGTCGTTGACACAGGCTCGGGCCCTAATAATAAAAAGAAACATTACAATATCTGGGGTTTTTGCTGCCAGGTCTATGCAGTACTTGAGTACTTGCTTGCTTACTTGTTGTTACTCGTCGGCTGGCACGTCGACTAATGTGCATGTCGAATAACAATAGGGACCTCCCTGGGTCGTTGACACAGGCTCGGGCCCTAATTAAAGCCGCAAGCGGCTATGACGGGCCCTCGCTCCACGCCACTCGGCGTCCCCGCTACCCCCGGGCCGCTCTTCGAAAACCCCCGCGCGCAACCGGACGTGGGCGGCTGCGTCGAGGGCGGTCCCCTCGTCGAACACGCGAAGTTTCGAGCAAAACGGACAACGTACGATGGAGTTACGGCAGGTTTACGGTTCGTCCACCAGGGGGCGGTAACGGGATGTGGGCCGTTGCGTACGGGGTCGTGACCTCATCACACATGTGAAGTTTCGAGCCGATCGGACAATGTCGATGCAAAACGCGACATTTCCTGTGTCCACAAGGGGGCGTATTGAGCGAGCTAGCGTACGATCAAATGGAGGCGTAGAGGGCGGGCCCCTGATCATGTACTGAAATTTTGAAGTGACTACGACCAAGTATGTGGGCGTGGAAGGCAAACGTAATAGCATGGCGACTAAACGAGCAGTTGGCCAACTTTGTCGCCCCCTAGCGGCCACGCCGTTTCACGTAGAGAAAAGCTTTTAATAGTGTTTGACCAGCTCGGTCTCCTGATGATCTGTAGCGAATATGAAGTCAATCGGGCAAAATCCGTGGGAGGTGGCAGTTCACGATGGAGCGCTATTCCTGTCGCCGCCACAAGGGGGCCATTAGCCGTAGCGTCATAGCGTTCACGAAATACCTTCACCAACTTGTTCGGCATGTTTTAGACGTGGAATGAAGTTGATGGGGTCAACGATGTATTTTTAATGAATTTTAGCGCACTTCCTGTTACCACCGGGGGGCGCTATGAGTGACGTAGGAAAATAATATGTCGGATCGTTCAGGGTCACGCCATCATCATGTGCACCAAGTTTGAAGCTGCTGCGATCAAATCTGTGGGCGCGATAGCATTTAAACCTTTTTAGCTGAATTCGGGAACTTGGCCGTGCCCTAGTAGCCACGCCCTTTGACCTACACACCTGCGGAGCACAAGCCGTAATCAGCTCAGTCTGGAGATGTTCCGTGCCCAATTTGAAGTCAATCGGGCGAACTCCCTCGGAGGAGTTCGTTTTGCGTCAAAGAAATGCTAACCAAAATGGCCGACTTCCTGTTGGGTTTAGGGCGTGGCTCCAATTCAATTTTTGGTATGTTTGGGTATGATACACGTGTGTGTCGAGTTTCGTATGTGTACGACAAAGTAAGCGAAATTTGTCTATGGAGAATTTCGGAAAAACTTCAAGGGGGCGCTATTGAGGCATTTAGCCACGCCCATGGGAAACGACTCTATCCGCTGAAAGAGCTCGCCATTCTTGACCTGTGGATGAAATTTCGTGAGGACACGACTTCGTTAAAGCCACGAAAAAGGCAAACGTAATTGTACGATAAAAAATCGTCAGTCGCCGCGGCGGCACACGGACGCCGTTCGTCGTAGCTTCACAGCGTTCATAATGTAGCTTCAGCAACTGGTTCTGCATGTATTAGAAGTGGAATGAAGTTGATCGGGTGAAGTATGGATTTTTAACAAATTTTTGCGTACTTCCTGTTACCACCGGGGGGCGCTATGAGCCAGGCAGGAAGTCGATACATCAAAACGTTCAGGGCGGAGCCAACGTCATGTCCTTTGAATTTCAAGTGGCTACGACGAAGTATGTGCGCGTAATTGGGAAACGTAATTTTACGACAAAAAATCGGCAGTCGCCGCGGCGGCACACGGACGCCGTTGCTCGTAGGGTCAAAGCGTTCATGATGTAGCTTCACCATCCGGGTCTGCATGTACTAGAAGTGTAACAAAGTCGATTTGGTCAACTACGTATTTTTAACGAATTTTTGTACGTTTCCTGTGACCACCGGGGGGCGCTATGAGCGACGTCGGCAAATAATATGTCGGATCGTTCAGGGTCTCGCCATAGATTTTTGCACCAAGTTTGAAGCGTCTACGATCAAGTATGTGGGCATGAGAGCCATTCGTATTTACATGGCGAGCACCGAAACAGTCGCCAAACTTCGGGGCACGCCAGAGGCCAACCCCTTTGAGCTACAGACCTGCGGAGCACAAGATAAGCTCAGCTAGGTCTGACGATGTTCTGAACCCAATTTGGAGCCGATCGGGCGTAATCCCTCGGAGGAGTTCGTTTTGCGTAAAATAAATGCTAACCAAAATGGCCGACTTCCTGTTGGTTTTTGGGCTTCGCACGAAACAAATTTTTTTCATGTCTGGGTATGATACATATGTGTACCAAGTTTGGGCAGCCTGCGGGAAAAAAAATTTTGGTCCCTATGGCCGGGGGTCAAAAGTTCAAGGGGGCGCTGTTGTGCCAATTTGCCCCGCCCACAAACGGCGATAGCATCAGACGTCAATTTTCGCAAGACCCGACGTGTGTCCCAAATTTCGTGAGTTTTCGAGCGTGACAAAGGGGTCAAATCGGGGTTTAAAGTCGCGGAATAATAATAATAATAATAATAATTAAAGCCGCAAGCGGCTATGACGGGCCCTCGCTCCACGCCACTCGGCGTCCCCGCTACCCCCGGGCCGCTCTTCGAAAACCCCCGCGCGCAACCGGACGTGGGCGGCTGCGTCGAGGGCGGTCCCCTCGTCGAACACGCGAAGTTTCGAGCAAAACGGACAACGTACGATGGAGTTACGGCAGGTTTACGGTTCGTCCACCAGGGGGCGGTAACGGGATGTGGGCCGTTGCGTATGGGGTCGTGACCTCATCACACATGTGAAGTTTCGAGCCGATCGGACAATGTCGATGCAAAACGCGACATTTCCTGTGTCCACAAGGGGGCGTATTGAGCGAGCTAGCGTACGATCAAATGGAGGCGTAGAGGGCCGGCCCCTGATCATGTACTGAAATTTTGAAGTGACTACGACCAAGTATGTGGGCGTGGAAGGCAAACGTAATAGCATGGCGACTAAACGAGCAGTTGGCCAACTTTGTCGCCCCCTAGCGGCCACGCCGTTTCACGTAGAGAAAAGCTTTTAATAGTGTTTGACCAGCTCGGTCTCCTGATGATCTTTAGCGAATATGAAGTCAATCGGGCAAAATCCGTGGGAGGTGGCAGTTCACGATGGAGCGCTATTCCTGTCGCCGCCACAAGGGGGCCATTAGCCGTAGCGTCATAGCGTTCACGAAATACCTTCACCAACTTGTTCGGCATGTTTTAGAAGTGGAATGAAGTTGATGGGGGCAACTATGTATTTTTAATTAATTTTAGCGCACTTCCTGTTACCACCGGGGGGCGCTATGAGTGACGTAGGAAAATAATATGTCGGATCGTTCAGGGTCACGCCATCATCATGTGCACCAAGTTTGAAGCTGCTGCGATCAAATCTGTGGGCGTGATAGCATTTAAACCTTTTTAGCTGAATTCGGGAACTTGGCCGTGCCCTAGTAGCCACGCCCTTTGACCTACACACCTGCGGAGCACAAGCCGTAATCAGCTCAGTCTGGAGATGTTCCGTGCCCAATTTGAAGTCAATCGGGTGAACTCCCTCGGAGGAGTTCGTTTTGCGTCAAAGAAATGCTAACCAAAATGGCCGACTTCCTGTTAGGTTTAGGGCGTGGCTCCAATTCAATTTTTTGTATGTTTGGGTATGATACACGTGTGTGTCGAGTTTCGTATGTGTACGACAAAGTAAGCGAAATTTGTCTATGAAGAAATTCGGAAAAACTTCTAGGGGGCGCTATTGAGGCATTTAGCCACGCCCATGGGAAACGACTCTATCCCCTGAAAGAGCTCGCCATTCTTGACCCGTGGATGAAATTTCGTGAGGACACGACTTCGTTAAAGCCACGAAAAAGGCAAACGTAATTGTACGATAAAAAATCGTCAGTCGCCGCGGCGGCACACGGACGCCGTTCGTCGTATCTTCACAGCGTTCATAATGTAGCTTCAGCAACTAGTTCTGCATGTATTAGAAGTGGAATGAAGTTGATCGGGTGAAGTATGGATTTTTAATGAATTTTTGCGTACTTCCTGTTACCACCGGGGGGCGCTATGAGCCAGGCAGGAAGTCGATACATCAAAACGTTCAGGGAGGAGCCAACGTCATGTCCTTTGAATTTCAAGTGGCTACGACGAAGTATGTGCGCGTGAAAGGCAAACGAAATTTAAATTGGGATGATACACTTTCGCCGCGGCGGCACACGGACGCCGTTGCTCGTAGGGTCAAAGCGTTCATGATGTAGCTTCACCATCCGGGTCTGCATGTACTAGAAGTGTAACGAAGTCGATTTGGTCAACTACGTATTTTTAACGAATTTTTGTACGTTTCCTGTTACCACCGGGGGGCGCTATGAGCGACGTACGCAAATAATATGTCGGATCGTTCAGGGTCTCTCCATAGATTTTTGCACCAAGTTTGAAGCGTCTACGATCAAGTATGTGGGCATGAGAGCCGTTCGTATTTACATGGCGAGCACCGAAGCAGTCGCCAAACTTCGGGGCACGCCAGAGGCCAAGCGCTTTGAGCTACAGACCTGCGGAGCACAAGATAAGCTCAGCTAGGTCAGACGATGTTCTGGGACCCAATTTGGAGCCGATCGGGCGTAACCCCTCGGACGAGTTCGTTTTGCGTAAAATAAATGCTAACCAAAATGGCCGACTTCCTGTTGGTTTTTGGGCTTCGCACGAAACAAATTTTTTTCATGTCTGGGTATGATACATATGTGTACCAAGTTTGGGCAGCCTGCGGGAAAAAAAATTTTGGTCCCTATGGCCGGGGGTCAAAAGTTCAAGGGGGCGCTGTTGTGCCAATTTGCCCCGCCCACAAACGGCGATAGCATCAGACGTCAATTTTCGCAAGACCCGACGTGTGTCCCAAATTTCGTGAGTTTTCGAGCGTGGCAAAGGGGTCAAATCGGGGTTTAAAGTCGCGGAATAATAATAATAATAATAATAATAATAATAATAAACATTTGCATTTCGGGGAATTTTGCGCCAGGTCAGTGGAGTACTTGATTACTTGGTTGGTTACTTGTTGTTACTCGTCGGCTGGCACGTTGACTAATGTGCATGTCGAATAACAATAGGGACCTCCCTGGGTCGTTGACACAGGCTCGGGCCCTAATTAAAGCCGCAAGCGGCTATGACGGGCCCTCGCTCCACGCCACTCGGCCTCCCCGCAACCCCCGGGCCGCTCTTCGAAACCCCCGCGCGCAACCGGATGTGGGCGGCCGCGTCGAGGGCGGTCCCCTCGTCGAACACGTGAAGTTTCGAGCAAATCGGACGACGTACGATGGAGTTACGGCAGGTTTACGGTTCGTCCACCAGGGGGCGGTAACGGGATGTGGGCCGTTGCGTTCGGGGTCGTGACCTCATCACACATGTGAAGTTTCGAGCCGATCGGACAATGTCGATGCAAAACACGACATTTCCTGTGTCCACAAGGGGGCGTCTTGAGCGAGCTAGCGTACGATCAAATGGAGGCGTAGAGGGCCGGCCTCTGATCATGTACTGAAATTTTGAAGTGACTACCATCAAGTATGTGGGCGTGGAAGGCAAACGTAATAGCATGGCGACTAAACGAGCAGTTGACCAACTTTGTCGCCCCCTAGCAGCCACGCCGTTTGACGTAGAGAAAAGCTTTTAATAGTGTTTGACCAGCTCGGTCTCCTGATGACTTGTAGCGAATATGAAGTCAATCGGGCAAAATCCGTGGGAGGTGGCAGTTCGCGGTGGAGCGCTATTCCTGTCGCCGCCACAAGGGGGCCATTAGCCGTAGCGTCATAGCGTTCATGAAATACCTTCACCAACTTGTTCGGCATGTTTTAGAAGTGGAATGAAGTTGATGGGGTCAACGATGTATTTTTTAATGAATTTTAGCGCACTTCCTGTTACCACCGGGGGGCGCAATGAGTGACGTAGGAAAATAATATGTCGGATCGTTCAGGGTCACGCCCTCATCATGTGCACCAAGTTTGAAGCCGCTGCGATCAAATCTGTGGGTGTGATAGTATTGCAAACTTCTTAGCTGAATTCGGCAACTTGGCCGTGCCCTAGCAGCCACGCCCTTTTGACCTACACACCTGCGGAGCACAAGCCGTAATCAGCTCAGTCTGGAGATGTTCTGTACCCAATTTGAAGTCAATCGGGCGAACTCCCTCGGAGGAGTTCGTTTTGCGTCAAAGAAATGCTAACCAAAATGGCCGACTTCCTGTTAGGTTTAGGGCGTGGCTCCAATTCAATTTTTTGTATGTTTGGGTATGATACACGTGTGTGTCGAGTTTCGTATGTGTACGACAAAGTAAGCGAAATTTGTCTATGGAGAAATTCGGAAAAACTTCTAGGGGGCGCTATTGAGGCATTTAGCCACGCCCATGGGAAACGACTCTATCCGCTGAAAGAGCTCGCCATTCTTGACCCGTGTATGAAATTTCGTGAGGACACGACTTCGTTAAAGCCACGAAAAAGGCAAACGTAATTGTACGATAAAAAATCGTCAGTCGCCGCGGCGGCACACGGACGCCGTTCGTCGTATCTTCACAGCGTTCATAATGTAGCTTCAGCAACTGGTTCTGCATGTATTAGAAGTGGAATGAAGTTGATTGGGTGAAGTATGGATTTTTAACGAATTTTTGCATACTTCCTGTTACCACCGGGGGGCGCTATGAGCCAGGCAGGAAGTCGATACATCAAAACGTTCAGGGAGGAGCCAACGTCATGTCCTTTGAATTTCAAGTGGCTACGACGAAGTATGTGCGCGTGAAAGGCAAACGAAATTTAAATTGGGATGATACACATTCGCCGCGGCGGCACACGGACGCCGTTGCTCGTAGGGTCAAAGCGTTCATGATGTAGCTTCGCCATCCGGGTCTGCATGTACTAGAAGTGTAACGAAGTCGATTTGGTCAACTACGTATTTTTAACGAATTTTTGTACGTTTCCTGTTACCACCGGGGGGCGCTATGAGCGACGTACGCAAATAATATGTCAGATCGTTCAGGGTCTCTCCATAGATTTTTGCACCAAGTTTGAAGCGTCTACGATCAAGTATGAGGGCATGAGAGCCATTCGTATTTACATGGCGAGCACCGAAACAGTCGCCAAACTTCGGGGCACGCCAGAGGCCAACCCCTTTGAGCTACAGACCTGCGGAGCACAAGATAAGCTCAGCTAGGTCTGACGATGTTCTGAACCCAATTTGGAGCCGATCGGGCGTAACCCCTCGGAGGAGTTCGTTTTGCGTTTTCAAACTTTGAAGCAAAATGGCCGACTTCCTGTTGGGTTTCGGGCTTCGCTATAGGAGGATTTTGTGTTCATCTCGCATTGATGAACATGTGTGGCGATTTTGGTCCGCTTTCGTTAACGTCATTTTTTTCCCTATGGGTTTTTGGGAAAATTGTAGGGGGCGCTATTTAGCCATTTGGCCCCGCCCATATGCGACGCTGGCATCATATATCAATTTTCGCGAAGCCCCACGAGGCTACAAAGTTTCGTTCGTTTCTCGGCTTGGCAAAGGGGTCAAAATGGCAATTGAATCGTCGGAAGAATAATAATAATAATTAAAGCCGCAAGCGGCGATGATCGGCCCTCGCTCGACCCATGCGACCGCGGGGGCCTGAGGCGTGCGGGGGCCGTGGCGCGAAGCGAGAATGGCGAAAAAGCGCTGCGGGAGCGGAAAAACGCAACGTGCGGTTCGTCCACTAGGTGGCGCTACGAAGCCAGAAGCGGGTAGCGGCGTTCAGGAGCTGACCGGGATCAAGCACCTGAAGTTTGATGTGAATCGGACAATGTAAATGTAAAACAGGTCACTTCCTGTTACCACCAGGGGGCGCATTTGTATGAATCCAGATGTGGGTGGGTGTGTTCAGGGGCGGAGTGTCATCACACGTGTAACATTTGAAGTCGATTTGACAATGTAAGTGTAAAGCAGGTCACTTCCTGTTACCACCGGGGGGCGCATTTGTATGAAGCCAGATGTGGGTAGGTGTGATCAGGGGCTGACCGGGATGAAATCTGTAAAATTGGAGGTCGATTGGACATTGTAAGTGTAAAGCAGGTCACTTCCTGTTACCACCGGGGGGCGCATTTGTATCAATCCAGATGCGGGTAGGTGTGATCAGGGGCTGACCAGGATCACATGTGTTAAATTTGAAGAAAATCGGACAATGTAAGTGTAAACCAGGTCACTCTGACCACCGGGGGCGTATTTGTATTAGGTTTGTTCAGTGGCTGACTGGCATCACCCATGGTAAATTAGAATTGAATCTGCTCATGTAAGTGAATGCAACAATAAAGCAGGTCACTTTCTGTTACCACCGGGGGGTGTACATGGGAAGTTTATACATCAAAACGTTCAGGGCGGAGCCATCGTCATTCACAGCAACATTGAAGTTGATAGGATTAAGTATGTGGGCGGAGCATCCGCTCGAAGGTGAAATGGCGAGCAAACAAAAAGGCGCCAAACTTGACAAGGCCGCAGAATCCACGCCCTTTGACCTAGAGACTTGCGGAGCACAACTTTTAATCAGCATGGTATCTCGCTGGTCTGTAGCCAATTTGAAGTTGATCGGACAAAATCTGTGGGCGGAGTTAACTTGTTTATGTAAAAAAAGTCACTTCCTGTTACCACCGGGGGCGCATTGAGCAAAGTGGGATATTGATATATCGGGCGAATCAGGGACTCACTGCCGTAATTGCAATTCAAGTTTGAAGTTGATAGGATAAAGTATGTGGGCGTGACAGCCAACCGAATTTGGATGGCGTTCGAGCCCAACTTTGGCGCCCACCAGAAGCCACGCCCTTTGACGAATCGAGCTACGGAGCACAATCTTTACTCAGCTAGGTCAGAAGATGTTGTCTATCAAATTTGGAGCGTGTCGGGCGAATCGTTTTGGACGAGTTAATTTGGCGCCAAAAACGACCAATTCAAAATGGCCGACTTCCTGTTGACATTTCACCATGACATTAAGAGGCTTTTTTGTATATCTGGGTATGGTACATATGTGTACCGAATTACGTCCGTCTAGGCCAAAGTGACCCAATTTCCCTATGGGCTTTTTTGAACTTTGTAGGGGGCGCTATTTCGCCATTTCGTGTCGGACATGCGCGAGCAGCACAAAATATCGAATTTCGGAAGAAGCCGGACGTCCGGCAAAAAGTTCACGCATTTTTGAGTTGGGGAAAGGGGCGAAATTGGGGTTTGAAGGCGGAGAAGAATAATAATAATAATAAACAGCGCGATTTCAATAGGCCCTCCGCGGGCGAGTGCTACTCGCCGCTCGGGCCTAATAAAAAGAAACATTACAATATCTGGGGTTTTTGCTGCCAGGTCTATGCAGTACTTGAGTACTTGCTTGCTTACTTGTTGTTACTCGTCGGCTGGCACGTCGACTAATGTGCATGTCGAATAACAATAGGGACCTCCCTGGGTCGTTGACACAGGCTCGGGCCCTAATAATAATTAAAGCCGCAAGCGGCTATGACGGGCCCTCGCTCCACGCCACTCGGCGTCCCCGCTACCCCTGGGCCGCTCTTCGAAAACCCCCGCGCGCAACCGGACGTGGGCGGCTGCGTCGAGGGCGGTCCCCTCGTCGAACACGCGACGTTTCGAGCAAAACGGACAACGTACGATGGAGTTACGGCAGGTTTACGGTTCGTCCACCAGGGGGCGGTAACGGGATGTGGGCCGTTGCGTACGGGGTCGTGACCTCATCACACATGTGAAGTTTCGAGCCGATCGGACAATGTCGATGCAAAACGCGACATTTCCTGTGTCCACAAGGGGGCGTATTGAGCGAGCTAGCGTACGATCAAATGGAGGCGTAGAGGGCGGGCCCCTGATCATGTACTGAAATTTTGAAGTGACTACGACCAAGTATGTGGGCGTGGAAGGCAAACATAATAGCATGGCGACTAAACGAGCAGTTGACCAACTTTGTCGCCCCCTAGCAGCCACGCCGTTTCACGTAGAGAAAAGCTTTTAATAGTGTTTGACCAGCTCGGTCTCCTGATGATCTGTAGCGAATATGAAGTCAATCGGGCAAAATCCGTGGGAGGTGGCAGTTCACGGTGGAGCGCTATTCCTGTCGCCGCCACAAGGGGGCCATTAGCCGTAGCGTCATAGCGTTCACGAAATACCTTCACCAACTTGTTCGGCATGTTGTAGAAGTGGAATGAAGTTGATGGGGGCAACTATGTATTTTTAATGAATTTTAGCGCACTTCCTGTTACCACCGGGGGGCGCTATGAGTGACGTAGGAAAATAATATGTCGGATCGTTCAGGGTCACGCCCTCATCATGTGCACCAAGTTTGAAGCTGCTGCGATCAAATCTGTGGGCGTGATAGCATTTAAACCTTTTTAGCTGAATTCGGGAACTTGGCCGTGCCCTAGTAGCCACGCCCTTTGACCTACACACCTGCGGAGCACAAGCCGTAATCAGCTCAGTCTGGAGATGTTCCGTGCCCAATTTGAAGTCAATCGGGTGAACTCCCTCGGAGGAGTTCGTTTTGCGTCAAAGAAATGCTAACCAAAATGGCCGACTTCCTGTTGGGTTTAGGGCGTGGCTCCAATTCAATTTTCTGTATGTTTGGGTATGATACACGTGTGTGTCGAGTTTCGTATGTGTACGACAAAGTAAGCGAAATTTGTCTATGGAGAAATTCGGAAAAACTTCTAGGGGGCGCTATTGAGGCATTTAGCCACGCCCATGGGAAACGACTCTATCCGCTGAAAGAGCTCGCCATTCTTGACCCGTGGATGAAATTTCGTGAGGACACGACTTCGTTAAAGCCGCGAAAAAGGCAAACGTAATTGTACGATAAAAAATCGTCAGTCGCCGCGGCGGCACACGGACGCCGTTCGTCGTATCTTCACAGCATTCATAATGTAGCTTCAGCAACTGGTTCTGCATGTATTAGAAGTGGAATGAAGTTGATCGGGTGAAGTATGGATTTTTAATGAATTTTTGCGTACTTCCTGTTACCACCGGGGGGCGCTATGAGCCAGGCAGGAAGTCGATACATCAAAACGTTCAGGGCGGAGCCAACGTCATGTCCTTTGAATTTCAAGTGGCTACGACGAAGTATGTGCGCGTAATTGGGAAACGTAATTTTACGACAAAAAATCGGCAGTCGCCGCGGCGGCACACGGACGCCGTTGCTCGTAGGGTCAAAGCGTTCATGATGTAGCTTCACCATCCGGGTCTGCATGTACTAGAAGTGTAACGAAGTCGATTTGGTCAACTACGTATTTTTAACGAATTTTTGTACGTTTCCTGTTACCACCGGGGGGCGCTATGAGCGACGTCGGCAAATAATATGTCGGATCGTTCAGGGTCTCGCCATAGATTTTTGCACCAAGTTTGAAGCGTCTACGATCAAGTATGTGGGCATGAGAGCCATTCGTATTTACATGGCGAGCACCGAAACAGTCGCCAAACTTCGGGGCACGCCAGAGGCCAACCCCTTTGAGCTACAGACCTGCGGAGCACAAGATAAGCTCAGCTAGGTCTGACGATGTTCTGAACCCAATTTGGAGCCGATCGGGCGTAATCCCTCGGAGGAGTTCGTTTTGCGTAAAATAAATGCTAACCAAAATGGCCGACTTCCTGTTGGTTTTTGGGCTTCGCACGAAACAAATTTTTTTCATGTCTGGGTATGATACATATGTGTACCAAGTTTGGGCAGCCTGCGGGAAAAAAAATTTTGGTCCCTATGGCCGGGGGTCAAAAGTTCAAGGGGGCGCTGTTGTGCCAATTTGCCCCGCCCACAAACGGCGATAGCATCAGACGTCAATTTTCGCAAGACCCGACGTGTGTCCCAAATTTGGTGAGTTTTCGAGCGTGGCAAAGGGGTCAAATCGGGGTTTAAAGTCGCGGAATAATAATAATAATAATAATAATAATAATAAACATTACAATATCTGGGGTTTTTGCTGCCAGGTCTATGCAGTACTTGAGTACTAGCTTGCTTACTTGTTGTTACTCGTCGGCTGGCACGTTGACTAATGTGCATGTCGAATAACAATAGGGACCTCCCTGGGTCGTTGACACAGGCTCGGGCCCTAATAATAATAAGAAAAATAAACATTACAATATCTGGGGTTTTTGCTGCCAGGTCTATGCAGTACTTGGTTACTTGCTTGCTTACTTGTTGTTACTCGTCGGCTGGCACGTTGACTAATGTGCATGTCGAATAACAATAGGGACCTCCCTGGGTCGTTGACACAGGCTCGGGCCCTAATTAAAGCCGCAAGCGGCGATGACGGGCCCTCGCTCGCCCATGCCACCGCGGGGCCTGAGGCATGTCGGGGCTGCAATGCTTCGTTCATCCACCAGGTGGCGCTAAGCAGTTGTGGGTGGGTGCGTTCAGGGGCAGCCCCTCATCACTCATGTGAAGTTTGGAGTGAATCGGACAAAGCATGAAGGAATTATGAGCAGTTAAATGTTCGTCCACCAGGGGGCAGTAATGGGATGCGTGCAGGTGTGTTCAGGGTCAGTCCCTCATCACACATGTGAAGTTTCGTGGAAATCGGACAATGTTGATGTAAAATATGCCACTTCCTGTTTCCACTAGGGGGCGAATGAGTGAGATCGCCTATGAGTACATAGAAACGTTGAGGTTGTGACCCTGGACCTGTGTACCAATTTTCATGTTGATAGGAGTTCAATAAAGCCATCCAAAGGGCAAACGTATTGTCATGGCGAGGAATTGTCGCTGCGCCCCCACACGGACGCCATTACTCGTAGCTTCACAGCGTTCATGATGGAGCTTCACCAACTGGTTCTGCATGTATTAGAAGTGGAATGAAGTTGATGGGGCAAAGAATGTACATTTTCCAAATTTTAGTACACTTCCTGTTACCACCGGGGGGCGCTATGAGTTACGTGGGAAGTTAATATATCGGGACGTTCAGGGCGGAGCCATCATCATGTCCAGCAAGTTTGAAGTTGATTGGATGAAGTATGTGGGCGTGAGAGCCACTCGTATGGACATGGCGAGCACGCCAAAGTGAATTGAGCGCTGGCAGCCACGCCCTTTGACCTACGGACTCACGGAGCACAAGATAAGCTCAGCTAGGTCTGGAGATGTGGTGTACCTAATTTGAACTTGATCGGGCGAACGCTCTGGGAGGAGTTAATTTTAGGCGGGAAAAATCTACACCAAAATGGCCGACTTCCTGTTGGGTTTAGGGCGTGGCTCCAATTCAATTTTTTGTATGTTTGGGTATGATACACGTGTGTGTCGAGTTTTGTATGTGTTCGACAAAGTAAGCAAAATTTGTCTATGAAGAATTTCGGAAAAACTTCAAGGGGGCGCTATTGAGGCATTTAGCCACGCCCATAGGAAACGACTCTATCTGCTGAAAGAGCTCGCCATTCTTGACCCGTGTATGAAATTTCGTGAGGACACGACTTCGTTAAAGCCACGAAAAAGGCAAACGTAATTGTACGATAAAAAATCGTCAGTCGCCGCGGCGGCACACGGACGCCGTTCGTCGTATCTTCACAGCGTTCATAATGTAGCTTCAGCAACTGGTTCTGCATGTATTAGAAGTGGAATGAAGTTGATCGGGTGAAGTATAGATTTTTAATGAATTTTTGCGTACTTCCTGTTACCACCGGGGGGCGCTATGAGCCAGGCAGGAAGTCGATACATCAAAACGTTCAGGGCGGAGCCAACGTCATGTCCTTTGAATTTCAAGTGGCTACGACGAAGTATGTGCGCGTAATAGGCAAACGTAATTTTACGACAAAAAATCGTCAGTCGCCGCGGCGGCACACGGACGCCGTTCGTCGTATCTTCAAAGCGTTCATAATGTAGCTTCAGCAACTGGTTCAGCATGTACTAGAAGTGGAACAAAGTCGATTTAGTGAACTACGTATTTTTAACGAATTTTTGTACGTTTCCTGTTACCACCGGGGGGCGCTATGAGCGACGTAGGCAAATAATATGTCGGATCGTTCAGGGTCTCGCCATAGATTTTTGCACCAAGTTTGAAGCGTCTACGATCAAGTATGTGGGCATGAGAGCCGTTCGTATTTACATGGCGAGCACCGAAACAGTCGCCAAACTTCGGGGCACGCCAGAGGCCAAGCGCTTTGAGCTACAGACCTGCGGAGCACAAGATAAGCTCAGCTAGGTCTGACGATGTTCTGAACCCAATTTGGAGCCGATCGGGCGTAACCCCTCGGACGAGTTCGTTTTGCGTAAACGAACTTTGAACCAAAATGGCCGACTTCCTGTTGGGTTTCGGGCTTCGCTATAGGAGGATTTTTTGTTCATCTCGCATTGATAAATATGTGTGCCGATTTTGGTCCGCTTTCGTTAACGTCATTTTTTTCCCTATGGGTTTTTGGCAAAATTGTAGGGGGCGCTATTTAGCCATTTCGCGTCGACCATGTGCGACCACTCAAAAATATCGTTTTTCGGATCCGGCCGGACACCCATGCAAAAGTAGACGCATTTTCGCCTTTGGGAAAGGGGTCAAAATGGCGTTTTAAGGGTGTGGGAATAATAATAATAATAATAATTAAAGCCGCAAGCGGCGATGGCGGGCCCTCGCTCGCCCATGCCACCGCGGGGCCTGAGGCACGCCGGGGCCGTGGCGCGGAGCAGAAAGGGAGAAATAACCAGGAAGGAGGCCAAAAATGCAATGTTTCGTTCATCCACCAGGGGGCAGTCACCGCATGTGGTCTGGTACGTTCAGGGGCCGCCCCTCATCACTCATGTGAAGTTTGGAGTGAATCGGACAAAGCATGAGGGAGTTATGAGCAGTTAAAGGTTCGTCCACTAGGGGGCAGTAATGGGATGCGTGCAGGTGTGTTCAGGGTCAGTCCCTCATCACACATGTGAAGTTTCTTGGAAATCGGACAAAGCATGAGGGAGTTATGAGCAGTTAAAGGTTCGTCCACTAGGGGGCAGTAATGGGATGCATGCAGGTGTGTTCAGGGTCAGTCCCTCATCACACATGTGAAGTTTCGTGGAAATCGGACAAATCATGAGGGAGTTATGAGCAGTTAAAAGTTTGTCCACTAGGGGGCAGTAATGGTATGCGTGCAGGTGTGTTCAGGGTCAGTCCCTCATCACACATGTGAAGTTTCGTGGAAATCGGACAAAGCATGAGGGAGTTATGAGCAGTTAAAAGTTTGTCCACTAGGGGCAGTAATGGTATGCGTGCAGGTGTGTTCAGGGTCAGTCCCTCATCACACATGTGAAGTTTCGTGGAAATCGGACAAAGCATGAGGGAGTTATGAGCAGTTAAAAGTTTGTCCACTAGGGGGCAGTAATGGTATGCATGCAGGTGTGTTCAGGGTCAGTCCCTCATCACACATGTGAAGTTTCGTGGAAATCGGACAATGTTGATGCAAAAAATGGCACTTCCTGTTTCCACTAGGGGGCCACATGAGCGACACCCCTATCAGATGGAAGAGGTCTCCACCCTGGACCTGTCTATCAATTTTCATGATGATACGAGTTCATTAAAGCCATCAAAAAGCCAAACGTATTTTCATGGCGAGGAATTGATGGTAGCCACGCCCCCACAGGGACGCCATTACTCGTAGCTTCACAGTCTTCATAATGTAGCTTCACCAACTGGTTCTGCATGTTTTAGAAGTGGAATGAAGTTGATGGGGTGAACTATGTATTTTTAATGAATTTTAGTTCACTTCCTGTTACCACCGGGGGGCGCTATGAGTTACGTGGGAAGTTAATATATTGGGACGTTCAGGGCGGAGCCATCGTCATGTCCAGCAAGTTTGAAGTTGATTGGATGAAGTATGTGGGCGTGAGAGCCAATCGTATTACATGGCGAGCACGCCAAAGTTAATTGAGCGCTGGCAGCCACGCCCTTTGACCTACGGACTCACAGCGCACAAGATAAGCTCAGCTAGGTCTGGAGATGTGGTGTACCTAATTTCAACTTGATCGGGCGAACGCTGTGGGAGGAGTTCGTTTTAGGCGGGAAAAATCAAAACCAAAATGGCCGACTTCCTGTTGGGTTGAGGTCATGAGGTCAAGAGGCTTTTTTGCATATCTGGGTATAATACATATGTGTACCAAATTTTATTGACATCGGACAAAGTGACCCGACTTCCCTATGGGGATTTTGAAAGTTTGTAGGGGGCGCTATTTCGGCATTTCGCGTCGACCATGTGCGACCACCCAAAAATATCGAATTTCGGATCCGGCCGGACGTCCGTGCAAAAGTAGAAGCATTTTCGCGTTGGGGAAAGGGGCGAAATTGGGGCATGAAGTCGGAGAAGAATAATAATAATAATAATAATAATAATTAAAGCCGCGAGCGGCGATGACGGGCCCTCGCTCGCCCATGCCACCGCGGGGCCTGAGGCACGTCGGGGCCGTGGCGCGGAGCAGAAATGGAGAAAAAACCTGGAAGGAGGCCAAAAACGCAATGTTTCGTTCATCCACCAGGGGGCAGTCACCGCATGTGGTCTGGTGCGTTCAGGGGCCGCCCCTCATCACTCATGTGAAGTTTGGAGTGAATGGGACAAAGCATGAGGGAGTTATGAGCAGTTAAAGGTTCGTCCACTAGGGGGCAGTAATGGGATGCGTGCAGCTGTGTTCAGAGTCAGTCCCTCATCACACATGTGAAGTTTCGTGGAAATTGGACAAAGCATGAGGGAGTTATGAGCAGTTAAAGGTTCGTCCACTAGGGGGCAGTAATGGGATGCGTGCAGGTGTGTTCAGGGTCAGTCCCTCATCACACATGTGAAGTTTCGTGGAAATCGGACAAATCATGAGGGAGTTATGAGCAGTTAAAAGTTTGTCCACTAGGGGGCAGTAATGGTATGCGTGCAGGTGTGTTCAGGGTCAGTCCCTCATCACACATGTGAAGTTTCGTGGAAATCGGACAAAGCATGAGGGAGTTATGAGCAGTTAAAAGTTTGTCCACTAGGGGGCAGTAATGGTATGCATGCAGGTGCGTTCAGAGTCAGTCCCTCATCACACATGTGAAGTTTCGTGGAAATCGGACAATGTTGATGCAAAAAATGGCACTTCCTGTTTCCACTAGGGGGCCACATGAGCGACACCCCTATCAGATGGAAGAGGTCTCCACCCTGGACCTGTCTATCAATTTTCATGATGATACGAGTTCATTAAAGCCATCAAAAAGCCAAACGTATTTTCATGGCGAGGAATTGATGGTAGCCACGCCCCCACAGGGACGCCATTACTCGTAGCTTCACAGTCTTCATAATGTAGCTTCACCAACTGGTTCTGCATGTTTTAGAAGTGGAATGAAGTTGATGGGGTGAACTATGTATTTTTAATGAATTTTAGTTCACTTCCTGTTACCACCGGGGGGCGCTATGAGTTACGTGGGAAGTTAATATATCGGGACGTTCAGGGCGGAGCCATCGTCATGTCCAGCAAGTTTGAAGTTGATTGGATGAAGTATGTGGGCGTGAGAGCCAATCGTATTACATGGCGAGCACGCCAAAGTTAATTGAGCGCTGGCAGCCACGCCCTTTGACCTACGGACTCACGGCGCACAAGATAAGCTCAGCTAGGTCTGGAGATGTGGTGTACCTAATTTCAACTTGATCGGGCGAACGCTGTGGGAGGAGTTCGTTTTAGGCGGGAAAAATCAAAACCAAAATGGCCGACTTCCTGTTGGGTTGAGGTCATGAGGTCAAGAGGCTTTTTTGCATATCTGGGTATAATACATATGTGTACCAAATTTTATTGACATCGGACAAAGTGACCCGACTTCCCTATGGGGATTTTGAAAGTTTGTAGGGGGCGCTATTTCGGCATTTCGCGTCGACCATGTGCGACCACCCAAAAATATCGAATTTCGGATCCGGCCGGACGTCCGTGCAAAAGTAGAAGCATTTTCGCGTTGGGGAAAGGGGCGAAATTGGGGCATGAAGTCGGAGAAGAATAATAATAATAATAATAATAATAATAATAATAAACAGCGCGATTTCAAAAGGGCTTTCGCTGGGCGACTTGCAGTCGCCGCTCGGGCCCTAATTAAAGCCGCAAGCGGCTATGACGGGCCCTCGCTCCACGCCACTCGGCGTCCCCGCTACCCCCGGGCCGCTCTTCGAAAACCCCCGCGCGCAACCGGAGGTGGGCGGCCGCGTCGAGGGCGGTCCCCTCGTCGAACACGTGACGTTTCGAGCAAATCGGACAACGTACGATGGAGTTACGGCAGGTTTACGGTTCGTCCACCAGGGGGCGGTAACGGGATGTGGGCTGTTGCGTTCGGGGTCGTGACCTCATCACACATGTGAAGTTTCGAGCCGATCGGACGATGTCGATGCAAAACACGACATTTCCTGTGTCCACAAGGGGGCGTATTGAGCGAGCTAGCGTACGATCAAATGGAGGCGTAGAGGGCGGGCCTCTGATCATGTACTGAAATTTTGAAGTGACTACGACCAAGTATGTGGGCGTGGAAGGCAAACGTAATAGCATGGCGACTAAACGAGCAGTTGGCCAACTTTGTCGCCCCCTAGCAGCCACGCCGTTTCACGTAGAGAAAAGCTTTTAATAGTGTTTGACCAGCTCGGTCTCCTGATGATCTGTAGCGAATATGAAGTCAATCGGGCAAAATCCGTGGGAGGTGGCAGTTCACGATGGAGCGCTATTCCTGTCGCCGCCACAAGGGGGCCATTAGCCGTAGCGTCATAGCGTTCACGAAATACCTTCACCAACTTGTTCGGCATGTTTTAGAAGTGGAATGAAGTTGATGGGGGCAACTATGTATTTTTAATTAATTTTAGCGCACTTCCTGTTACCACCGGGGGGCGCTATGAGTGACGTAGGAAAATAATATGTCGGATCGTTCAGGGTCACGCCATCATCATGTGCACCAAGTTTGAAGCTGCTGCGATCAAATCTGTGGGCGTGATAGCATTTAAACCTTTTTAGCTGAATTCGGGAAATTGGCCGTGCCCTAGTAGCCACGCCCTTTGACCTACACACCTGCGGAGCACAAGCCGTAATCAGCTCAGTCTGGAGATGTTCCGTACCCAATTTGAAGTGAATCGGGCGAACTCCCTCGGAGGAGTTCGTTTTGCGTCAAAGAAATGCTAACCAAAATGGCCGACTTCCTGTTGGGTTTAGGGCGTGGCTCCAATTCAATTTTTTGTATGTTTGGGTATGATACACGTGTGTGTCGAGTTTCGTATGTGTACGACAAAGTAAGCGAAATTTGTCTATGGAGAATTTCAGAAAAACTTCAAGGGGGCGCTATTGAGGCATTTAGCCACGCCCATGGGAAACGACTCTATCCGCTGAAAGAGCTCGCCATTCTTGACCTGTGTATGAAATTTCGTGAGGACACGACTTCGTTAAAGCCACGAAAAAGGCAAACGTAATTGTACGATAAAAAATCGTCAGTCGCCGCGGCGGCACACGGACGCCGTTCGTCGTAGCTTCACAGCGTTCATAATGTAGCTTCAGCAACTGGTTCTGCATGTATTAGAAGTGGAATGAAGTTGATTGGGTGAAGTATGGATTTTTAACGAATTTTTGCGTACTTCCTGTTACCACCGGGGGGCGCTATGAGTCAGGCAGGAAGTCGATACATCAAAACGTTCAGGGAGGAGCCAACGTCATGTCCTTTGAATTTCAAGTGGCTACGACGAAGTATGTGCGCGTAATCGGGAAACGTAATTTTACGACAAAAAATCGGCAGTCGCCGCGGCGGCACACGGACGCCGTTGCTCGTAGGGTCAAAGCGTTCATGATGTAGCTTCACCATCCGGGTCTGCATGTACTAGAAGTGGAACGAAGTCGATTTGGTCAACTACGTATTTTTAACGAATTTTTGTACGTTTCCTGTTACCACCGGGGGGCGCTATGAGCGACGTCGGCAAATAATATGTCGGATCGTTCAGGGTCTCGCCATAGATTTTTGCACCAAGTTTGAAGCGTCTACGATCAAGTATGTGGGCATGAGAGCCATTCGTATTTACATGGCGAGCACCGAAACAGTCGCCAAACTTCGGGGCACACCAGAGGCCAAGCGCTTTGAGCTACAGACCTGCGGAGCACAAGATAAGCTCAGCTAGGTCTGACGATGTTCTGAACCCAATTTGGAGCCGATCGGGCGTAACCCCTAGGAGGAGTTCGTTTTGCGTTTACAAACTTTGAAGCAAAATGGCCGACTTCCTGTTGGGTTTCGGGCTTCGCGATAGGAGGATTTTGTGTTCATCTCGCATTGATGAACATGTGTGGCGATTTTGGTCCGCTTTCGTTAACGTCATTTTTTTCCCTATGGGTTTTTGGGAAAATTGTAGGGGGCGCTATTTAGCCATTTGGCCCCGCCCAAATGCGACGCTGCCAAAATATCAAATTTTTCGCGAAGCCCCACGAGGCTACAAAGTTTGGTGAGTTTTCGTGCATGGCAAAGGGGTCGTTTTTGCGATTCTTTGCGGGGAATAATAATAATAATAATAATAATAATAATAAACATTACAATATCTGGGGTTTTTGCTGCCAGGTCTATGCAGTACTTGAGTACTTGCTTGCTTACTTGTTGTTACTCGTCGGCTGGCACGTTGACTAATGTGCATGTCGAATAACAATAGGGACCTCCCTGGGTCGTTGACACAGGCTCGGGCCCTAATAATAAACAGCGCGATTTCAAAAGGGCTTTCGCTGGGCGACTTGCAGTCGCCGCTCGGGCCCTAATAATAAACAGCGCGATTTCAATAGGGCTTTCGCTGGGCGACTTGCAGTCGCCGCTCGGGCCCTAATTAAAGCCGCAAGCGGCTATGACGGGCCCTCGCTCCACGCCACTCGGAGTCCCCGCTACCCCCGGGCCGCTCTTCGAAACCCCCGCGCGCAACCGGACGTGGGCGGCCGCGTCGAGGGCGGTCCCCTCGTCGAACACGTGACGTTTCGAGCAAATCGGACGACGTACGATGGAGTTACGGCAGGTTTACGGTTCGTCCACCAGGGGGCGGTAACGGGATGTGGGCCGTTGCGTTCGGGGTCGTGACCTCATCACACATGTGAAGTTTCGAGCCGATCGGACAATGTCGATGCAAAACGCGACATTTCCTGTGTCCACAAGGGGGCGTCTTGAGCGAGCTAGCGTACGATCAAATGGAGGCGTAGAGGGCCGGCCTCTGATCATGTACTGAAATTTTGAAGTGACTACGATCAAGTATGTGGGCGTGGAAGGCAAACGTAATAGCATGGCGACTAAACGAGCAGTTGACCAACTTTGTCGCCCCCTAGCGGCCACGCCGTTTGACGTAGAGAAAAGCTTTTAATAGTGTTTGACCAGCTCGGTCTCCTGATGACCTGTAGCGAATATGAAGTCAATCGGGCAAAATCCGTGGGAGGTGGCAGTTCGCGGTGGAGCGCTATTCCTGTCGCCGCCACAAGGGGGCCATTAGCCGTAGCGTCATAGCGTTCATGAAATACCTTCACCAACTTGTTCGGCATGTTTTAGAAGTGGAATGAAGTTGATGGGGTCAACGATGTATTTTTTAATGAATTTTAGCGCACTTCCTGTTACCACCGGGGGGCGCAATGAGTGACGTAGGAAAATAATATGTCGGATCGTTCAGGGTCACGCCCTCATCATGTGCACCAAGTTTGAAGCCGCTGCGATCAAATCTGTGGGTGTGATAGCATTGCAAACTTAATAGCTGAATTCGGGAACTTGGCCGTGCCCTAGTAGCCACGCCCTTTGACCTACACACCTGCGGAGCACAAGCCGTAATCAGCTCAGTCTGGAGATGTTCCGTGCCCAATTTGAAGTCAATCGGGCGAACTCCCTCGGAGGAGTTCGTTTTGCGTCAAAGAAATGCTAACCAAAATGGCCGACTTCCTGTTGGGTTTAGGGCGTGGCTCCAATTCAATTTTTGGTATGTTTGGGTATGATACACGTGTGTGTCGAGTTTCGTATGTGTACGACAAAGTAAGCAAAATTTGTCTATGGAGAATTTCAGAAAAACTTCAAGGGGGCGCTATTGAGGCATTTAGCCACGCCCATGGGAAACGACTCTATCCGCTGAAAGAGCTCGCCATTCTTGACCTGTGTATGAAATTTCGTGAGGACACGACTTCGTTAAAGCCACGAAAAAGGCAAACGTAATTGTACGATAAAAAATCGTCAGTCGCCGCGGCGGCACACGGACGCCGTTCGTCGTAGCTTCACAGCGTTTATAATGTAGCTTCAGCAACTGGTTCTGCATGTATTAGAAGTGGAATGAAGTTGATCGGGTGAAGTATGGATTTTTAACGAATTTTTGCGTACTTCCTGTTACCACCGGGGGGCGCTATGAGCCAGGCAGGAAGTCGATATATCAAAACGTTCAGGGCGGAGCCAACGTCATGTCCTTTGAATTTCAAGTGGCTACGACGAAGTATGTGCGCGTAATCGGGAAACGTAATTTTACGACAAAAAATCGGCAGTCGCCGCGGCGGCACACGGACGCCGTTGCTCGTAGGGTCAAAGCGTTCATGATGTAGCTTCACCATCCGGGTCTGCATGTACTAGAAGTGTAACGAAGTCGATTTGGTCAACTACGTATTTTTAACGAATTTTTGTACGTTTCCTGTTACCACCGGGGGGCGCTATGAGCGACGTCGGCAAATAATATGTCGGATCGTTCAGGGTCTCGCCATAGATTTTTGCACCAAGTTTGAAACGTCTACGATCAAGTATGTGGGCATGAGAGCCATTCGTATTTACATGGCGAGCACCGAAACAGTCGCCAAACTTCGGGGCACGCCAGAGGCCAAGCGCTTTGAGCTACAGACCTGCGGAGTACAAGATAAGCTCAGCTAGGTCTGACGATGTTCTGAACCCAATTTGGAGCCGATCGGGCGTAACCCCTCGGAGGAGTTCGTTTTGCGTTTACAAACTTTGAAGCAAAATGGCCGACTTCCTGTTGGGTTTCGGGCTTCGCGATAGGAGGATTTTGTGTTTATCTCGCATTGATGAACATGTGTGGCGATTTTGGTCCGCTTTCGTTAACGTCATTTTTTTCCCTATGGGTTTTTGGGAAAATTGTAGGGGGCGCTATTTAGCCATCTGGCCCCGCCCAAATGCGACGCTGCCAAAATATCAAATTTTTCGCGAAGCCCCACGAGGCTACAAAGTTTGGTGAGTTTTCGTGCATGGCAAAGGGGTCGTTTTTGCGATTCTTTGCGGGGAATAATAATAATAATAATAATAATAATTAAAGCCGCAAGCGGCTATGACGGGCCCTCGCTCCACGCCACTCGGCGTCCCCGCTACCCCCGGGCCGCTCTTCGAAAACCCCCGCGCGCAACCGGAGGTGGGCGGCCGCGTCGAGGGCGGTTCCCTCGTCGAACACGTGACGTTTCGAGCAAATCGGACAAAGTACGATGGAGTTACGGCAGGTTTACGGTCCGTCCACCAGGGGGCGGTAACGGGATGTGGGCCGTTGCGTTCGGGGTCGTGACCTCATCACACATGTGAAGTTTCGAGCCGATCGGACAATGTCGATGCAAAACGCGACATTTCCTGTGTCCACAAGGGGGCGTCTTGAGCGAGCTAGCGTACGATCAAATGGAGGCGTAGAGGGCCGGCCCCTGATCATGTACTGAAATTTTGAAGTGACTACGACCAAGTATGTGGGCGTGGAAGGCAAACGTAATAGCATGGCGACTAAACGAGCAGTTGGCCAACTTTGTCGCCCCCTAGCAGCCACGCCGTTTCACGTAGAGAAAAGCTTTTAATGGTGTTTGACCAGCTCGGTCTCCTGATGATCTGTAGCGAATATGAAGTCAATCGGGCAAAATCCGTGGGAGGTGGCAGTTCACGATGGAGCGCTATTCCTGTCGCCGCCACAAGGGGGCCATTAGCCGTAGCGTCATAGCGTTCACGAAATACCTTCACCAACTTGTTCGGCATGTTTTAGAAGTGGAATGAAGTTGATGGGGGCAACTATGTATTTTTAATGAATTTTAGCGCACTTCCTGTTACCACCGGGGGGCGCTATGAGTGACGTAGGAAAATAATATGTCGGATCGTTCAGGGTCACGCCATCATCATGTGCACCAAGTTTGAAGCTGCTGCGATCAAATCTGTGGGCGTGATAGCATTTAAACCTTTTTAGCTGAATTCGGGAACTTGGCCGTGCCCTGGTAGCCACGCCCTTTGACCTACACACCTGCGGAGCACAAGCCGTAATCAGCTCAGTCTGGAGATGTTCCGTGCCCAATTTGAAGTCAATCGGGCGAACTCCCTCGGAGGAGTTCGTTTTGCGTCAAAGAAATGCTAACCAAAATGGCCGACTTCCTGTTGGTCTTAGGGTATGTCAGTATAGCAAATTTTTTGAAGATCTCGGGTTGATGAATAAGTTTACCAAGTTTCGGACAAATCGGTGACGCAGACCCTCATTCCCTATGCGCGGTCTAGGGGGCGCTGTGGCGCCAATAGGCCACGCCCACATGCGAAACCACCACTGAACGCTAAGTTGCCACAGGCCCCACGTGCGTCTAAAATGTCGGCCGTTTCTCGGCTTGGGAAAGGGGTCGAAATAGCGTTCGAAGTGGGAGAACGGGAATAATAATAATAATTAAAGCCGCAAGCGGCTATGACGGGCCCTCGCTCCACGCCACTCGGCGTCCCCGCTACCCCCGGGCCGCTCTTCGAAAACCCCCGCGCGCAACCGGACGCGGGGGGCCGCGTCGAGGGCGGTCCCCTCGTCGAACACGTGACGTTTCGAGCAAAACGGACAACGTACGATGGAGTTACGGCAGGTTTACGGTTCGTCCACCAGGGGGCGGTAACGGGATGTGGGCCGTTGCGTACGGGGTCGTGACCTCATCACACATGTGAAGTTTCGAGCCGATCGGACAATGTCGATGCAAAACGCGACATTTCCTGTGTCCACAAGGGGGCGTATTGAGCGAGCTAGCGTACGATCAAATGGAGGCGTAGAGGGCGGGCCCCTGATCATGTACTGAAATTTTGAAGTGACTACGACCAAGTATGTGGGCGTGGAAGGCAAACGTAATAGCATGGCGACTAAACGAGCAGTTGACCAACTTTGTCGCCCCCTAGCAGCCACGCCGTTTGACGTAGAGAAAAGCTTTTAATAGTGTTTGACCAGCTCGGTCTCCTGATGATGTGTAGCGAATATGAAGTCAATCGGGCAAAATCCGTGGGAGGTGGCAGTTCACGACGGAGCGCCATTCCTGTCGCCGCCACAAGGGGGCCATTAGCCGTAGCGTCATAGCGTTCACGAAATACCTTCACCAACTTGTTCGGCATGTTTTAGAAGTGGAATGAAGTTGATGGGGGCAACTATGTATTTTTAATGAATTTTAGCGCACTTCCTGTTACCACCGGGGGGCGCTATGAGTGACGTAGGAAAATAATATGTCGGATCGTTCAGGGTCACGCCATCATCATGTGCACCAAGTTTGAAGCTGCTGCGATCAAATCTGTGGGCGTGATAGCATTTAAACCTTTTTAGCTGAATTCGGGAACTTGGCCGTGCCCTAGTAGCCACGCCCTTTGACCTACACACCTGCGGAGCACAAGCCGTAATCAGCTCAGTCTGGAGATGTTCCGTGCCCAATTTGAAGTCAATCGGGCGAACTCCCTCGGAGGAGTTCGTTTTGCGTCAAAGAAATGCTAACCAAAATGGCCGACTTCCTGTTGGGTTTAGGGCGTGGCTCCAATTCAATTTTTTGTATGTTTGGGTATGATACACGTGTGTGTCGAGTTTCGTACGTGTACGACAAAGAAAGCGAAATTTGTCTATGGAGAATTTCGGAAAAACTTCAAGGGGGCGCTATTGAGGCATTTAGCCACGCCCATGGGAAACGACTCTATCCGCTGAAAGAGCTCGCCATTCTTGACCTGTGGATGAAATTTCGTGAGGACACGACTTCGTTAAAGCCACGAAAAAGGCAAACGTAATTGTACGATAAAAAATCGTCAGTCGCCGCGGCGGCACACGGACGCCGTTCGTCGTATCTTCACAGCGTTCATAATGTAGCTTCAGCAACTGGTTCTGCATGTATTAGAAGTGGAATGAAGTTGATCGGGTGAAGTATGGATTTTTAATGAATTTTTGCGTACTTCCTGTTACCACCGGGGGGCGCTATGAGCCAGGCAGGAAGTCGATACATCAAAACGTTCAGGGAGGAGCCAACGTCATGTCCTTTGAATTTCAAGTGGCTACGACGAAGTATGTGCGCGTGAAAGGCAAACGAAATTTAAATTGGGGTGATACACTTTCGCCGCGGCGGCACACGGACGCCGTTGCTCGTAGGGTCAAAGCGTTCATGATGTAGCTTCACCATCCGGGTCTGCATGTACTAGAAGTGTAACGAAGTCGATTTGGTCAACTACGTATTTTTAACGAATTTTTGTACGTTTCCTGTTACCACCGGGGGGCGCTATGAGCGACGTACGCAAATAATATGTCGGATCGTTCAGGGTCTCTCCATAGATTTTTGCACCAAGTTTGAAGCGTCTACGATCAAGTATGAGGGCATGAGAGCCGTTCGTATTTACATGGCGAGCACCGAAACAGTCGCCAAACTTCGGGGCACGCCAGAGGCCAAGCGCTTTGAGCTACAGACCTGCGGAGCACAAGATAAGCTCAGCTAGGTCTGGCGATGTTCTGGACCCAATTTGGAGCCGATCGGGCGTAACCCCTCGGAGGAGTTCGTTTTGCGTAAAATAAATGCTAACCAAAATGGCCGACTTCCTGTTGGTTTTTGGGCTTCGCACGAAACAAATTTTTTTCATGTCTGGGTATGATACATATGTGTACCAAGTTTGGGCAGCCTGCGAGAAAAAAAATTTTGATCCCTATGGCCGGGGGTCAAAAGTTCCAGGGGGCGCTGTTGTGCCAATTTGCCCCGCCCACAAACGGCGATGGCATCAGATCTCTTTTAAGTGAGGCCCGACGTGTGTCCCAAATTTCATCCGTTTCTCGGCTTGGGAAAGGGGTCAAATCGAGGCGAATTGACGAGGAATAATAATAATAATAACAAATAAACTTTACAATATCTGGGATATTTTGCGCCAGGTCTATGCAGTACTTGGTTACTTGCTTGCTTACTTGTTGTTACTCGTCGACTTGCACGTTGATTAATGTGGATGTCGAATAACAATAGGGACCTCCCTGGGTCGTTGACACAGGCTCGGGCCCTAATAATAATAAGAATAAACATTACAATATCTGGGGTTTTTGCTGCCAGGTCTATGCAGTACTTGAGTACTAGCTTGCTTACTTGTTGTTACTCGTCGGCTGGCACGTTGACTAATGTGCATGTCGAATAACAATAGGGACCTCCCTGGGTCGTTGACACAGGCTCGGGCCCTAATTAAAGCCGCAAGCGGCTATGACGGGCCCTCGCTCCACGCCACTCGGCGTCCCCGCTACCCCCGGGCCGCTCTTCGAAAACCCCCGCGCGCAACCGGACGCGGGCGGCTGCGTCGAGGGCGGTCCCCTCGTCGAACACGTGACGTTTCGAGCAAATCGGACGACGTACGATGGAGTTACGGCAGGTTTACGGTTCGTCCAACAGGGGGCGGTAACGGGATGTGGGCCGTTGCGTACGGGGTCGTGACCTCATCACACATGTGAAGTTTCGAGCCGATCGGACAATGTCGATGCAAAACGCGACATTTCCTGTGTCCACAAGGGGGCGTCTTGAGCGAGCTAGCGTACGATCAAATGGAGGCGTAGAGGGCTGGCCCCTGATCATGTACTGAAATTTTGAAGTGACTACGACCAAGTATGTGGGCGTGGAAGGCAAACGTAATAGCATGGCGACTAAACGAGCAGTTGACCAACTTTGTCGCCCCCTAGCAGCCACGCCGTTTCACGTAGAGAAAAGCTTTTAATAGTGTTTGACCAGCTCGGTCTCCTGATGATCTGTAGCGAATATGAAGTCAATCGGGCAAAATCCGTGGGAGGTGGCAGTTCACGATTGAGCGCTATTCCTGTCGCCGCCACAAGGGGCCATTAGCCGTAGCGTCATAGCGTTCACGAAATACCTTCACCAACTTGTTCGGCATGTTTTAGAAGTGGAATGAAGTTGATGCGGGCAACTATGTATTTTTAATGAATTTTAGCGCACTTCCTGTTACCACCGGGGGGCGCTATGAGTGACGTAGGAAAGTAATATGTCGGATCGTTCAGGGTCACGTCATCATCATGTGCACCAAGTTTGAAGCCGCTGCGATCAAATCTGTGGGCGTGATAGCATTTAAACCTTCTTAGCTGAATTCGGGAACTTGGCCGTGCGCTAGCAGCCACGCCCTTTGACCTACACACCTGCGGAGCACAAGCCGTAATCAGCTCAGTCTGGAGATGTTCTGTGCCCAATTTGAAGTCAATCGGGCGAACTCCCTCGGAGGAGTTCGTTTTGCGTCAAAGAAATGCTAACCAAAATGGCCGACTTCCTGTTGGGTTTAGGGCGTGGCTCCAATTCAATTTTTGGTATGTTTGGGTATGATACACGTGTGTGTCGAGTTTCGTATGTGTACGACAAAGTAAGCGAAATTTGTCTATGGAGAAATTCGGAAAAACTTCTAGGGGCGCTATTGAGGCATTTAGCCACGCCCATGGGAAATGACTCTATCCGCTGAAAGAGCTCGCCATTCTTGACCCGTGGATGAAATTTCGTGAGGACACGACTTCGTTAAAGCCGCGAAAAAGGCAAACGTAATTGTACGATAAAAAATCGTCAGTCGCCGCGGCGGCACACGGACGCTGTTCGTCGTATCTTCACAGCGTTCATAATGTAGCTTCAGCAACTGGTTCTGCATGTATTAGAAGTGGAATGAAGTTGATCGGGTGAAGTATGGATTTTTAACGAATTTTTGCGTACTTCCTGTTACCACCGGGGGGCGCTATGAGCCAGGCAGGAAGTCGATACATCAAAACGTTCAGGGTGGAGCCAACGTCATGTCCTTTGAATTTCAAGTGGCTACGACGAAGTATGTGCGTGTAATTGGCAAACGTAATTTTACGACAAAAAATCGCCAGTCGCCGCGGCGGCACACGGACGCCGTTGCTCGTAGGGTCAAAGCGTTCATGATGTAGCTTCACCATCCGGGTCTGCATGTACTAGAAGTGTAACGAAGTCGATTTGGCCAACTACGTATTTTTAACGAATTTTTGTACGTTTCCTGTTACCACCGGGGGGCGCTATGAGCGACGTCGGCAAATAATATGTCGGATCGTTCAGGGTCTCGCCATAGATTTTTGCACCAAGTTTGAAGCGTCTACGATCAAGTATGTGGGCATGAGAGCCATTCGTATTTACATGGCGAGCACCGAAACAGTCGCCAAACTTCGGGGCACGCCAGAGGCCAACCCCTTTGAGCTACAGACCTGCGGAGCACAAGATAAGCTCAGCTAGGTCTGACGATGTTCTGAACCCAATTTGGAGCCGATCGGGCGTAATCCCTCGGAGGAGTTCGTTTTACGTAAAATAAATGCTAACCAAAATGGCCGACTTCCTGTTGGTTTTTGGGCTTCGCACGAAACAAATTTTTTTCATGTCTGGGTATGATACATATGTGTACCAAGTTTGGGCAGCCTGCGAGAAAAATTTTTTTGATCCCTATGGCCGGGGGTCAAAAGTTCCAGGGGGCGCTGTTCTGCCAATTTGCCCCGCCCACAAACGGCGATAGCATCAGACGTCAATTTTCGCAAGTCCCGACGTGTGTCCCAAGTTTCGTCCGTTTCTCGGCTTGGCAAAGGGGTCAAATTGGGGTTTAAAGAGGGGGAATAATAATAATAATAATAATTAAAGCCGCAAGCGGCTATGACGGGCCCTCGCTCCACGCCACTCGGCGTCCCCGCTACCCCCGGGCCGCTCTTCGAAAACCCCCGCACGCAACCGGACGTGGGCGGCCGCGTCGAGGGCGGTCCCCTCGTCGAACACGTGACGTTTCGAGCAAAACGGACAACGTACGATGGAGTTACGGCAGGTTTACGGTTCGTCCACCAGGGGGCGGTAACGGGATGTGGGCCGTTGCGTACGGGGTCGTGACCTCATCACACACGTGAAGTTTCGAGCTGATCGGACAATGTCGATGCAAAACGCAACATTTCCTGTGTCCACAAGGGGGCGTCTTGAGCGAGCTAGCGTGCGATCAAATGGAGGCGTAGAGGGCCGGCCTCTGATCATGTACTGAAATTTTGAAGTGACTACGACCAAGTATGTGGGCGTGGAAGGCAAACGTAATAGCATGGCGACTAAACGAGCAGTTGACCAACTTTGTCGCCCCCTAGCAGCCACGCCGTTTCACGTAGAGAAAAGCTTTTAATAGTGTTTGACCAGCTCGGTCTCCCGATGATCTGTAGCGAATATGAAGTCAATCGGGCAAAATCCCTGGGAGGTGGCAGTTCACGACGGAGCGCTATTCCTGTCGCCGCCACAAGGGGGCCATTAGCCGTAGCGTCATTGCGTTCACGAAATACCTTCACCAACTTGTTGGGCATGTTTTAGAAGTGGAATGAAGTTGATGGGGGCAACTATGTATTTTTAATGAATTTTAGCGCACTTCCTGTTACCACCGGGGGGCGCTATGAGTGACGTAGGAACATAATATGTCGGATCGTTCAGGGTCACGCCATCATCATGTGCACCAAGTTTGAAGCCGCTGCGATCAAATCTGTGGGCGTGATAGCATTGCAAACTTCTTAGCTGAATTCGGCAACTTGGCCGTGCCCTAGCAGCCACGCCCTTTTGACCTACACACCTGCGGAGCACAAGCCGTAATCAGCTTGGTCTGGAGATTTTCCGT
The DNA here is from genome assembly GCF_045865225.1 of Trachurus japonicus. Taxonomy (NCBI): domain Eukaryota; kingdom Metazoa; phylum Chordata; class Actinopteri; order Carangiformes; family Carangidae; genus Trachurus; species Trachurus japonicus. The sequence continues at coordinate 36,086,853 of NC_140916.1, forward strand.
ACCCAATTTGAAGTGAATCGGGCGAACTCCCTCAGAGGAGTTCGTTTTGCGTCAAAGAAATGCTAACCAAAATGGCCGACTTCCTGTTGGGTTTAGGGCGTGGCTCCAATTCAATTTTTGGTATGTTTCGTTATGATACACGTGTGTGTCGAGTTTCGTATGTGTACGACAAAGTAAGCGAAATTTGTCTATGGAGAATTTCGGAAAAACTTCAAGGGGGCGCTATTGAGGCATTTAGCCACGCCCATGGGAAACGACTCTATCCGCTGAAAGAGCTCGCCATTCTTGACCCGTGTATGAAATTTCGTGAGGACACGACTTCGTTAAAGCCGCGAAAAAGGCAAACGTAATTGTACGATAAAAAATCGTCAGTCGCCGCGGCGGCACACGGACGCCGTTCGTCGTATCTTCACAGCGTTCATAATGTAGCTTCAGCAACTGGTTCTGCATGTATTAGAAGTGGAATGAAGTTGATCGGGTGAAGTATGGATTTTTAACGAATTTTTGCGTACTTCCTGTTACCACCGGGGGGCGCTATGAGCCAGGCAGGAAGTCGATACATCAAAACGTTCAGGGCGGAGCCAACGTCATGTCCTTTGAATTTCAAGTGGCTACGACGAAGTATGTGCGCGTGAAAGGCAAACGTAATTTAAATTGGGATGATACACATTCGCCGCGGCGGCACACGGACGCCGTTGCTTGTAGGGTCAAAGCGTTCATGATGTAGCTTCACCATCCGGGTCTGCATGTACTAGAAGTGTAACGAAGTCGATTTGGTCAACTACGTATTTTTAACGAATTTTTGTACGTTTCCTGTTACCACCGGGGGGCGCTATGAGCGACGTCGGCAAATAATATGTCGGATCGTTCAGGGTCTCGCCATAGATTTTTGCACCAAGTTTGAAGCGTCTACGATCAAGTATGTGGGCATGAGAGCCATTCGTATTTACATGGCGAGCACCGAAACAGTCGCCAAACTTCGGGGCACGCCAGAGGCCAACCCCTTTGAGCTACAGACCTGCGGAGCACAAGATAAGCTCAGCTAGGTCTGACGATGTTCTGAACCCAATTTGGAGCCGATCGGGCGTAATCCCTCGGAGGAGTTCGTTTTGCGTTTACAAACTTTGAAGCAAAATGGCGGACTTCCTGTTGGTTTTAGAGTATGTCATTTTATGAAATTTTTTGAAGATCTCGGGTTGATAGTTAAGTATACCAAGTTTCGTCCAAATCCGAGACGAAAAATGTAATTCCCTATGCGCGGTCTAGGGGGCGCTGTGGTGCCATTTGGCCACGCCCACATGCGAGACCACCACAGGACGCCGAGTTGCCACAGGTCCCAGGTGCGTGCAAAATCTCGTCCGTTTCTCGGCTTGGGAAAGGGGTCGAAATGGCGTTCGAAGTCGGATAATAATAATAATTAAAGCCGCAAGCGGCTATGACGGGCCCTCGCTCCACGCCACTCGGCGTCCCCGCTACCCCCGGGCCGCTCTTCGAAAACCCCCGCGCGCAACCGGACGTGGGCGGCTGCGTCGAGGGCGGTCCCCTCGTCGAACACGTGACGTTTCGAGCAAAACGGACAACGTACGATGGAGTTACGGCAGGTTTACGGTTCGTCCACCAGGGGGCGGTAACGGGATGTGGGCCGTTGCGTACGGGGTCGTGACCTCATCACACATGTGAAGTTTCGAGCTGATCGGACAATGTCGATGCAAAACGCGACATTTCCTGTGTCCACAAGGGGGCGTCTTGAGCGAGCTAGCGTACGATCAAATGGAGGCGTAGAGGGCGGGCCCCTGATCATGTACTGAAATTTTGAAGTGACTACGACCAAGTATGTGGGCGTGGAAGGCAAACGTAATAGCATGGCGACTAAACGAGCAGTTGACCAACTTTGTCGCCCCCTAGCAGCCACGCCGTTTGACGTAGAGAAAAGCTTTTAATAGTGTTTGACCAGCTCGGTCTCCTGATGATCTGTAGCGAATATGAAGTCAATCGGGCAAAATCCGTGGGAGGTGGCAGTTCACGGTGGAGCGCTATTCCTGTCGCCTCCACTAGGGGGCCATTAGCCGTAGCGTCATAGCGTTCACGAAATACCTTCACCAACTTGTTCGGCATGTTTTAGAAGTGGAATGAAGTTGATGGGGGCAACTATGTATTTTTAATGAATTTTAGCGCACTTCCTGTCACCACCGGGGGGCGCTATGAGTGACGTAGGAAAATAATATGTCGGATCGTTCAGGGTCACGCCCTCATCAAGTGCACCAAGTTTGAAGCCGTTGCAATCAAATCTGTGGGCGTGATAGCATTGCAAACTTCTTAGCTGAATTCGGCAACTTGGCCGTGCGCTAGCAGCCACGCCCTTTGACCTACACACCTGCGGAGCACAAGCCGTAATCAGCTCAGTCTGGAGATGTTCTCTACCCAATTTGAAGTGAATCGGGCGAACTCCTTCGGAGGAGTTCGTTTTGCGTCAAAGAAATGCTAACCAAAATGGCCGACTTCCTGTTGGGTTTAGGGCGTGGCTCCAATTCAATTTTTTGTATGTTTGGTTATGATACACGTGTGTGTCCAGTTTCGTATGTGTACGACAAAGTAAGCGAAATTTGTCTATGGAGAATTTCGGAAAAACTTCAAGGGGGCGCTATTGAGGCATTTAGCCACGCCCATGGGAAACGACTCTATCCGCTGAAAGAGCTCGCCATTCTTGACCTGTGTATGAAATTTCGTGAGGACACGACTTCGTTAAAGCCACGAAAAAGGCAAACGTAATTGTACGATAAAAAATCATCAGTCGCCGCGGCGGCACACGGACGCCGTTCGTCGTATCTTCACAGCGTTCATAATGTAGCTTCAGCAACTGGTTCTGCATGTATTAGAAGTGGAATGAAGTCGATCGGGTGAAGTAAGGATTTTTAACGAATTTTTGCGTACTTCCTGTTACCACCGGGGGGCGCTATGAGCCAGGCAGGAAGTCGATACATCAAAACGTTCAGGGAGGAGCCATCGTCATGTCCTTTGAATTTCAAGTGGCTACGACGAAGTATGTGCACGTGAAAGGCAAACGAAATTTAAATTGGGATGATACACATTCGCCGCGGCGGCACACGGACGCCGTTGCTCGTAGGGTCAAAGCGTTCATGATGTAGCTTCACCATCCGGGTCTGCATGTACTAGAAGTGTAACGAAGTCGATTTGGTCAACTACGTATTTTTAACGAATTTTTGTACGTTTCCTGTGACCACCGGGGGGCGCTATGAGCGACGTCGGCAAATAATATGTCGGATCGTTCAGGGTCTCGCCATAGATTTTTGCACCAAGTTTGAAGCGTCTACGATCAAGTATGTGGGCATGAGAGCCGTTCGTATTTACATGGCGAGCACCGAAACAGTCGCCAAACTTCGGGGCACGCCAGAGGCCAAGCGCTTTGAGCTACAGACCTGCGGAGCACAAGATAAGCTCAGCTAGGTCTGGCGATGTTCTGGACCCAATTTGGAGCCGATCGGGCGTAACCCCTCGGAGGAGTTCGTTTTGCGTAAACCAACTTTGAAGCAAAATGGCCGACTTCCTGTTGGTTGTCGGGTATGTCCGTAATGAGATTTTTTGAAGATCTTGGGTTGATGAATATGTTTACCAAGTTTCGGACAAATCGGTGTCGCAGACTGCCATTTCCTATGCGCGGTCTAGGGGGCGCTGTGGTGCCATTTGGCCACGCCCACATGTGAGACCACCACAGAATCGCAATTTTTTGGCTTCCCCCCCTGCGTGTAAAATTTCATCCGTTTCTCGGCTTGGGAAAGGGGTCGAAATCGCGTTCGAACTCGGGGAATAATAATAATAATAATAATAATAATAAGAATAAACATTACAATATCTGGGGTTTTTGCTGCCAGGTCTATGCAGTACTTGAGTACTTGCTTGCTTACCTGTTGTTACTCGTCGGCTGGCACGTCGACTAATGTGCATGTCGAATAACAATAGGGACCTCCCTGGGTCGTTGACACAGGCTCGGGCCCTAATTAAAGCCGCAAGCGGCTATGACGGGCCCTCGCTCCACGCCACTCGGCGTCCCCGCTACCCCCGGGCCGCTCTTCGAAAACCCCCGCGTGCGACCGGACGCGGGCGGCTGCGTCGAGGGCGGTCCCCTCGTCGAACACGTGACGTTTCGAGCAAAACGGACAACGTACGATGGAGTTACGGCAGGTTTACGGTTCGTCCACCAGGGGGCGGTAACGGGATGTGGGCCGTTGCGTACGGGGTCGTGACCTCATCACACATGTGAAGTTTCGAGCCGATCGGACAATGTCGATGCAAAACGCGACATTTCCTGTGTCCACAAGGGGGCGTCTTGAGCGAGCTAGCGTACGATCAAATGGAGGCGTAGAGGGCCGGCCTCTGATCATGTACTGAAATTTTGAAGTGACTACGACCAAGTATGTGGGCGTGGAAGGCAAACGTAATAGCATGGCGACTGAACGAGCAGTCGACCAACTTTGTCGCCCCCTAGCAGCCACGCCGTTTCACGTAGAGAAAAGCTTTTAATAGTGTTTGACCAGCTTGGTCTCCTGATGATCTGTAGCGAATATGAAGTCAATCGGGCAAAAGCCGTGGGAGGTGGCAGTTCACGATGGAGCGCTATTCCTGTCGCCGCCACAAGGGGGCCATTAGCCGTAGCGTCATAGCGTTCACGAAATACCTTCACCAACTTGTTCGGCATGTTTTAGAAGTGGAATGAAGTTGATGGGGGCAACTATGTATTTTTAATGAATTTTAGCGCACTTCCTGTTACCACCGGGGGGCGCTATGACTGACGTAGGAAAATAATATGTCGGATCGTTCAGGGTCACGCCATCATCATGTGCACCAAGTTTGAAGCTGCTGCGATCAAATCTGTGGGCGTGATAGCATTTAAACCTTTTTAGCTGAATTCGGGAACTTGGCCGTGCCCTAGTAGCCACGCCCTTTGACCTACACACCTGCGGAGCACAAGCCGTAATCAGCTCAGTCTGGAGATGTTCCGTGCCCAATTTGAAGTCAATCGGGCGAACTCCCTCGGAGGAGTTCGTTTTGCGTCAAAGAAATGCTAACCAAAATGGCCGACTTCCTGTTGGGTTTAGGGCGTGGCTCCAATTCAATTTTTGGTATGTTTGGGTATGATACACGTGTGTGTCGAGTTTCGTATGTGTACGACAAAGTAAGCGAAATTTGTCTATGGAGAATTTCGGAAAAACTTCAAGGGGGCGCTATTGAGGCATTTAGCCACGCCCATGGGAAACGACTCTATCCGCTGAAAGAGCTCGCCATTCTTGACCTGTGGATGAAATTTCGTGAGGACACGACTTCGTTAAAGCCACGAAAAAGGCAAACGTAATTGTACGATAAAAAATCGTCAGTCGCCGCGGCGGCACACGGACGCCGTTCGTCGTATCTTCACAGCGTTCATAATGTAGCTTCAGCAACTGGTTCTGCATGTATTAGAAGTGGAATGAAGTTGATCGGGTGAAGTATGGATTTTTAATGAATTTTTGCGTACTTCCTGTTACCACCGGGGGGCGCTATGAGCCAGGCAGGAAGTCGATACATCAAAACGTTCAGGGAGGAGCCATCGTCATGTCCTTTGAATTTCAAGTGGCTACGACGAAGTATGTGCGCGTGAAAGGCAAACGTAATTTAAATTGGGATGATACACATTCGCCGCGGCGGCACACGGACGCCGTTGCTCGTGGGGTCAAAGCGTTCATGATGTAGCTTCACCATCCGGGTCTGCATGTACTAGAAGTGTAACGAAGTCGATTTGGTCAACTACGTGTTTTTAACGAATTTTTGTACGTTTCGTGTTACCACCGGGGGGCGCTATGAGCGACGTCGGCAAATAATATGTCGGATCGTTCAGGGTCTCGCCATAGATTTTTGCACCAAGTTTGAAGCGTCTACGATCAAGTATGTGGGCATGAGAGCCGTTCGTATTTACATGGCGAGCACCGAAACAGTCGCCAAACTTCGGGGCACGCCAGAGGCCAAGCGCTTTGAGCTACAGACCTACGGAGCACAAGATAAGCTCAGCTAGGTCAGACGATGTTGTCTACCCAGTTTGGAGCCGATCGGGCGTAACCCCTAGGAGGAGTTCGTTTCGCGTAAACCAACTTTGAAGCAAAATGGCCGACTTCCTGTTGGTTTTAGGGTATGTCAGTATAGCAAATTTTTTGAAGATCTCGGGTTGATGAATAAGTTTACCAAGTTTCGGACAAATCGGTGACGCAGACCCTCATTCCCTATGCGCGGTCTAGGGGGCGCTGTGGCGCCAATAGGCCACGCCCACATGCGAAACCACCACTGAACGCTAAGTTGCCACAGGCCCCACGTGCGTCTAAAATGTCGGCCGTTTCTCGGCTTGGGAAAGTGGTCGAAATAGCGTTCGAAGTGGGAGAACGGGAATAATAATAATAATAATAAGAATAAACATTTGCATTTCGGGGAATTTTGCGCCAGGTCAGTGGAGTACTTGATTACTTGCTTGCTTACTTGTTGTTACTCGTCGGCTTGCACGTTGACTAATGTGCATGTCGAATAACAATAGGGACCTCCCTGGGTCGTTGACACAGGCTCGGGCCCTAATAATAATAATTAAAGCCGCAAGCGGCTATGACGGGCCCTCGCTCCACGCCACTCGGCGTCCCCGCTACCCCCGGGCCGCTCTTCGAAAACCCCCGCGCGCAACCGGACGTGGGCGGCTGCGTCGAGGGCGGTCCCCTCGTCGAACACGCGACGTTTCGAGCAAAACGGACGACGTACGATGGAGTTACGGCAGGTTTACGGTTCGTCCACCAGGGGGCGGTAACGGGATGTGGGCCGTTGCGTACGGGGTCGTGACCTCATCACACATGTGAAGTTTCGAGCCGATCGGACAATGTCGATGCAAAACGCGACATTTCCTGTGTCCACAAGGGGGCGTATTGAGCGAGCTAGCGTACGATCAAATGGAGGCGTAGAGGGCGGGCCCCTGATCATGTACTGAAATTTTGAAGTGACTACGACCAAGTATGTGGGCGTGGAAGGCAAACGTAATAGCATGGCGACTAAACGAGCAGTTGACCAACTTTGTCGCCCCCTAGCGGCCACGCCGTTTGACGTAGAGAAAAGCTTTTAATAGTGTTTGACCAGCTCGGTCTCCTGATGATCTGTAGCGAATATGAAGTCAATCCAAGTTTGAAGCCGCTGCGATCAAATCTGTGGGTGTGATAGCATTGCAAACTTCTTAGCTGAATTCGGCAACTTGGCCGTGCCCTAGCAGCCACGCCCTTTGACCTACACACCTGCGGAGCACAAGCCGTAATCAGCTTGGTCTGGAGATGTTCTGTACCCAATTTGAAGTCAATCGGGCGAACTCCCTCGGAGGAGTTCGTTTTGCGTCAAAGAAATGCTAACCAAAATGGCCGACTTCCTGTTAGGTTTAGGGCGTGGCTCCAATTCAATTTTTTGTATGTTTGGGTATGATACACGTGTGTGTCGAGTTTCGTATGTGTACGACAAAGTAAGCGAAATTTGTCTATGAAGAAATTCGGAAAAACTTCTAGGGGGCGCTATTGAGGCATTTAGCCACGCCCATGGGAAACGACTCTATCCCCTGAAAGAGCTCGCCATTCTTGACCCGTGGATGAAATTTCGTGAGGACACGACTTCGTTAAAGCCACGAAAAAGGCAAACGTAATTGTACGATAAAAAATCGTCAGTCGCCGCGGCGGCACACGGACGCCGTTCGTCGTATCTTCACAGCGTTCATAATGTAGCTTCAGCAACTGGTTCTGCATGTATTAGAAGTGGAATGAAGTTGATCGGGTGAAGTATGGATTTTTAATGAATTTTTGCGTACTTCCTGTTACCACCGGGGGGCGCTATGAGCCAGGCAGGAAGTCGATACATCAAAACGTTCAGGGAGGAGCCAACGTCATGTCCTTTGAATTTCAAGTGGCTACGACGAAGTATGTGCGCGTGAAAGGCAAACGAAATTTAAATTGGGATGATACACTTTCGCCGCGGCGGCACACGGACGCCGTTGCTCGTAGGGTCAAAGCGTTCATGATGTAGCTTCACCATCCGGGTCTGCATGTACTAGAAGTGTAACGAAGTCGATTTGGTCAACTACGTATTTTTAACGAATTTTTGTACGTTTCCTGTTACCACCGGGGGGCGCTATGAGCGACGTACGCAAATAATATGTCGGATCGTTCAGGGTCTCTCCATAGATTTTTGCACCAAGTTTGAAGCGTCTACGATCAAGTATGAGGGCATGAGAGCCGTTCGTATTTACATGGCGAGCACCGAAACAGTCGCCAAACTTTGGGGCACGCCAGAGGCCAAGCGCTTTGAGCTACAGACCTGCGGAGCACAAGATAAGCTCAGCTAGGTCTGGCGATGTTCTGGACCCAATTTGGAGCCGATCGGGCGTAACCCCTCGGAGGAGTTCGTTTTGCGTTTACAAACTTTGAAGCAAAATGGCCGACTTCCTGTTGGGTTTCGGGCTTCGCTATAGGAGGATTTTGTGTTCATCTCGCATTGATGAACATGTGTGGCGATTTTGGTCCGCTTTCGTTAACGTCATTTTTTTCCCTATGGGTTTTTGAAAAGTTTGTAGGGGGCGCTATTTTGCCATTTGGCCACGCCCACATGCGAGACCACCACTCAACGCTAAGTTGCCACAGGTCCCACGTGCGTCTAAAATTTGGTGAGTTTTCGTGCATGGGAAAGGGGTCGAAATGGCGTTCGAAGTGGGAGAATAATAATAATAATAATAATAATTAAAGCCGCAAGCGGCTATGACGGGCCCTCGCTCCACGCCACTCGGCGTCCCCGCTACCCCCGGGCCGCTCTTCGAAAACCCCCGCGCGCAACCGGACGTGGGCGGCCGCGTCGAGGGCGGTCCCCTCGTCGAACACGTGACGTTTCGAGCAAAACGGACAACGTACGATGGAGTTACGGCAGGTTTACGGTTCGTCCACCAGGGGGCGGTAACGGGATGTGGGCCGTTGCGTGCGGGGTCGTGACCTCATCACACATGTGAAGTTTCGAGCCGATCGGACAATGTCGATGCAAAACGCGACATTTCCTGTGTCCACAAGGGGGCGTATTGAGCGAGCTAGCGTACGATCAAATGGAGGCGTAGAGGGCGGGCCCCTGATCATGTACTGAAATTTTGAAGTGACTACGACCAAGTATGTGGGCGTGGAAGGCAAACGTAATAGCATGGCGACTAAACGAGCAGTTGACCAACTTTGTCGCCCCCTAGCAGCCACGCCGTTTCACGTAGAGAAAAGCTTTTTATAGTGTTTGACCAGCTCGGTCTCCTGATGATCTGTAGCGAATATGAAGTCAATCGGGCAAAATCCGTGGGAGGTGGCAGTTCACGGTGGAGCGCTATTCCTGTCGCCGCCACAAGGGGGCCATTAGCCGTAGCGTCATAGCGTTCACGAAATACCTTCACCAACTTGTTGGGCATGTTTTAGAAGTGGAATGAAGTTGATGGGGGCAACTATGTATTTTTAATGAATTTTAGCGCACTTCCTGTTACCACCGGGGGGCGCTATGAGTGACGTAGGAAAATAATATGTCGTATCGTTCAGGGTCACGCCATCATCATGTGCACCAAATTTGAAGCTGCTGCGATCAAATCTGTGGGCGTGATAGCATTTAAACCTTTTTAGCTGAATTCGGGAACTTGGCCGTGCCCTAGTAGCCACGCCCTTTGACCTACACACCTGCGGAGCACAAGCCGTAATCAGCTCAGTCTGGAGATGTTCCGTGCCCAATTTGAAGTCAATCGGGCGAACTCCCTCGGAGGAGTTCGTTTTGCGTCAAGGAAATGCTAACCAAAATGGCCGACTTCCTGTTAGGTTTAGGGCGTGGCTCCAATTCAATTTTTTGTATGTTTGGGTATGATACACGTGTGTGTCGAGTTTCGTATGTGTACGACAAAGTAAGCGAAATTTGTCTATGAAGAAATTCGGAAAAACTTCTAGGGGGCGCTATTGAGGCATTTAGCCACGCCCATGGGAAACGACTCTATCCCCTGAAAGAGCTCGCCATTCTTGACCCGTGGATGAAATTTCGTGAGGACACGACTTCGTTAAAGCCACGAAAAAGGCAAACGTAATTGTACGATAAAAAATCGTCAGTCGCCGCGGCGGCACACGGACGCCGTTCGTCGTATCTTCACAGCGTTCATAATGTAGCTTCAGCAACTGGTTCTGCATGTATTAGAAGTGGAATGAAGTTGATCGGGTGAAGTATGGATTTTTAATGAATTTTTGCGTACTTCCTGTTACCACCGGGGGCGCTATGAGCCAGGCAGGAAGTCGATACATCAAAACGTTCAGGGAGGAGCCAACGTCATGTCCTTTGAATTTCAAGTGGCTACGACGAAGTATGTGCGCGTGAAAGGCAAACGAAATTTAAATTGGGATGATACACTTTCGCCGCGGCGGCACACGGACGCCGTTGCTCGTAGGGTCAAAGCGTTCATGATGTAGCTTCACCATCCGGGTCTGCATGTACTAGAAGTGTAACGAAGTCGATTTGGTCAACTACGTATTTTTAACGAATTTTTGTACGTTTCCTGTTACCACCGGGGGGCGCTATGAGCGACGTACGCAAATAATATGTCGGATCGTTCAGGGTCTCTCCATAGATTTTTGCACCAAGTTTGAAGCGTCTACGATCAAGTATGAGGGCATGAGAGCCGTTCGTATTTACATGGCGAGCACCGAAACAGTCGCCAAACTTCGGGGCACGCCAGAGGCCAAGCGCTTTGAGCTACAGACCTGCGGAGCACAAGATAAGCTCAGCTAGGTCTGGCGATGTTCTGGACCCAATTTGGAGCCAATCGGGCGTAACCCCTCGGAGGAGTTCGTTTTGCGTAAACCAACTTTGAAGCAAAATGGCCGACTTCCTGTTGGTTTTAGGGTATGTCATTTTATGAAATTTTTTGAAGATCTCGGGTTGATGAATATGTTTACCAAGTTTCAGACAAATCGGTGTCGCAGACCCTCATTCCCTATGCGCGGTCTAGGGGGCGCTGTGGTGCCATTTGGCCACGCCCACATGCGAGACCACCACAGTACGCCGAGTTGCCACAGTCCCCACGTGCGTGTAAATTTTCCTCCGTTTCCCGGCTTGGGAAAGGGGTCGAAATCGCGTTCAAAGCGGCGGAAAAAGAATAATAATAATAATTAAAGCCGCAAGCGGCTATGACGGGCCCTCGCTCCACGCCACTCGGCGTCCCCGCTACCCCCGGGCCGCTCTTCGAAAACCCCCGCGCGCAACCGGACGTGGGCGGCTGCGTCGAGGGCGGTCCCCTCGTCGAACACGTGACGTCTCGAGCAAAACGGACAACGTACGATGGAGTTACGGCAGGTTTACGGTTCGTCCACCAGGGGGCGGTAACGGGATGTGGGCCGTTGCGTACGGGGTCGTGACCTCATCACACATGTGAAGTTTCGAGCCGATCGGACAATGTCGATGCAAAACGCGACATTTCCTGTGTCCACAAGGGGGCGTATTGAGCGAGCTAGCGTACGATCAAATGGAGGCGTAGAGGGCGGGCCCCTGATCATGTACTGAAATTTTGAAGTGACTACGACCAAGTATGTGGGCGTGGAAGGCAAACGTAATAGCATGGCGACTAAACGAGCAGTTGACCAACTTTGTCGCCCCCTAGCAGCCACGCCGTTTGACGTAGAGAAAAGCTTTTAATAGTGTTTGACCAGCTCGGTCTCCTGATGATCTGTAGCGAATATGAAGTCAATCGGGCAAAATCCGTGGGAGGTGGCAGTTCACGATGGAGCGCTATTCCTGTCGCCGCCACAAGGGGGCCATTAGCCGTAGCGTCATAGCGTTCATGAAATACCTTCACCAACTTGTTCGGCATGTTTTAGAAGTGGAATGAAGTTGATGGGGTCAACTATGTATTTTTAATGAATTTTAGCGCACTTCCTGTTACCACCGGGGGGCGCTATGAGTGACGTAGGAAAATAATATGTCGGATCGTTCAGGGTCACGCCCTCATCATGTGCACCAAGGTTGAAGCTGCTGCGATCAAATCTGTGGGCGTGATAGCATTTAAACCTTTTTAGCTGAATTCGGGAACTTGGCCGTGCCCTAGTAGCCACGCCCTTTGACCTACACACCTGCGGAGCACAAGCCGTAATCAGCTCAGTCTGGAGATGTTCCGTGCCCAATTTGAAGTCAATCGGGCGAACTCCCTCGGAGGAGTTCGTTTTGCGTCAAAGAAATGCTAACCAAAATGGCCGACTTCCTGTTGGGTTTAGGGCGTGGCTCCAATTCAATTTTTGGTATGTTTGGGTATGATACACGTGTGTGTCGAGTTTCGTATGTGTACGACAAAGTAAGCGAAATTTGTCTATGGAGAATTTCGGAAAAACTTCTAGGGGGCGCTATTGAGGCATTTAGCCACGCCCATGGGAAACGACTCTATCCGCTGAAAGAGCTCGCCATTCTTGACCTGTGGATGAAATTTCGTGAGGACACGACTTCGTTAAAGCCACGAAAAAGGCAAACGTAATTGTACGATAAAAAATCGTCAGTCGCCGCGGCGGCACACGGACGCCGTTCGTCGTATCTTCACAGCGTTCATAATGTAGCTTCAGCAACTGGTTCTGCATGTATTAGAAGTGGAATGAAGTTGATCGGGTGAAGTATGGATTTTTAATGAATTTTTGCGTACTTCCTGTTACCACCGGGGGGCGCTATGAGCCAGGCAGGAAGTCGATACATCAAAACGTTCAGGGAGGAGCCATCGTCATGTCCTTTGAATTTCAAGTGGCTACGACGAAGTATGTGCGCGTAATTGGCAAACGTAATTTAAATTGGGATGATACACTTTCGCCGCGGCGGCACACGGACGCCGTTGCTCGTAGGGTCAAAGCGTTCATGATGTAGCTTCACCATCCGGGTCTGCATGTACTAGAAGTGTAACGAAGTCGATTTGGTCAACTACGTATTTTTAACGAATTTTTGTACGTTTCCTGTTACCACCGGGGGGCGCTATGAGCGACGTCGGCAAATAATATGTCGGATCGTTCAGGGTCTCGCCATAGATTTTTGCACCAAGTTTGAAGCGTCTACGATCAAGTATGTGGGCATGAGAGCCGTTCGTATTTACATGGCGAGCACCGAAACAGTCGCCAAACTTCGGGGCACGCCAGAGGCCAACCCCTTTGAGCTACAGACCTGCGGAGCACAAGATAAGCTCAGCTAGGTCTGACGATGTTCTGAACCCAATTTGGAGCCGATCGGGCGTAACCCCTAGGAGGAGTTCGTTTCGCGTAAACCAACTTTGAAGCAAAATGGCCGACTTCCTGTTGGTTTTAGGGTATGTCAGTATAGCAAATTTTTTGAAGATCTCGGGTTGATGAATAAGTTTACCAAGTTTCGGACAAATCGGTGACGCAGACCCTCATTCCCTATGCGCGGTCTAGGGGGCGCTGTGGCGCCAATAGGCCACGCCCACATGCGAAACCACCACTGAACGCTAAGTTGCCACAGGCCCCACGTGCGCCTAAAATGTCGGCCGTTTCTCGGCTTGGGAAAGGGGTCGAAATAGCGTTCGAAGTGGGAGAACGGGAATAATAATAATAATAATAAGAATAAACATTTGCATTTCGGGGAATTTTGCGCCAGGTCAGTGGAGTACTTGATTACTTGCTTGCTTACTTGTTGTTACTCGTCGGCTGGCACGTTGACTAATGTGCATGTCGAATAACAATAGGGACCTCCCTGGGTCGTTGACACAGGCTCGGGCCCTAATAATAAACATTACAATATCTGGGGTTTTTGCTGCCAGGTCTATGCAGTACTTGAGTACTTGCTTGCTTACTTGTTGTTACTCGTCGGCTGGCACGTCGACTAATGTGCATGTCGAATAACAATAGGGACCTCCCTGGGTCGTTGACACAGGCTCGGGCCCTAATTAAAGCCGCAAGCGGCTATGACGGGCCCTCGCTCCACGCCACTCGGCGTCCCCGCTACCCCTGGGCCGCCCTTCGAAAACCCCCGCGCGCAACCGGACGTGGGCGGCTGCGTTGAGGGCGGTCCCCTCGTCGAACACGTGACGTTTCGAGCAAAACGGACAACGTACGATGGAGTTACGGCAGGTTTACGGTTCGTCCACCAGGGGGCGGTAATGGGATGTGGGCCGTTGCGTTCGGGGTCGTGACCTCATCACACATGTGAAGTTTCGAGCTGATCGGACAATGTCGATGCAAAACGCGACATTTCCTGTGTCCACAAGGGGGCGTATTGAGCGAGCTAGCGTACGATCAAATGGAGGCGTAGAGGGCCGGCCCCTGATCATGTACTGAAATTTTGAAGTGACTACGACCAAGTATGTGGGCGTGGAAGGCAAACGTATTAGCATGGCGACTAAACGAGCAGTTGACCAACTTTGTCGCCCCCTAGCGGCCACGCCGTTTCACGTAGAGAAAAGCTTTTAATAGTGTTTGACCAGCTCGGTCTCCTGATGATCTGTAGCGAATATGAAGTCAATCGGGCAAAATCCGTGGGAGGTGGCAGTTCACGATGGAGCGCTATTCCTGTCGCCGCCACAAGGGGGCCATTAGCCGTAGCGTCATAGCGTTCACGAAATACCTTCACCAACTTGTTCGGCATGTTTTAGAAGTGGAATGAAGTTGATGGGGGCAACTATGTATTTTTAATGAATTTTAGCGCACTTCCTGTTACCACCGGGGGGCGCTATGAGTGACGTAGGAAAATAATATGTCGGATCGTTCAGGGTCACGCCCTCATCATGTGCACCAAGTTTGAAGCTGCTGCGATCAAATCTGTGGGCGTGATAGCATTTAACCCTTCTTAGCTGAATTCGGGAACTTGGCCGTGCCATAGCAGCCACGCCCTTTGACCTACACACCTGCGGAGCACAAGCCGTAATCAGCTTGGTCTGGAGATGTTCTCTACCCAATTTGAAGTCAATCGGGCGAACTCCCTCGGAGGAGTTCGTTTTGCGTCAAAGAAATGCTAACCAAAATGGCCGACTTCCTGTTGGGTTTAGGGCGTGGCTCCAATTCAATTTTTGGTATGTTTGGGTATGATACACGTGTGTGTCGAGTTTCGTATGTGTACGACAAAGTAAGCGAAATTTGTCTATGGAGAATTTGGGAAAAACTTCAAGGGGGCGCTATTGAGGCATTTAGCCACGCCCATGGGAAACGACTATATCCGCTGAAAGAGCTCGCCATTCTTGACCTGTGGATGAAATTTCGTGAGGACACGCCTTCGTTAAAGCCACGAAAAAGGCAAACGTAATTGTACGATAAAAAATCGTCAGTCGCCGCGGCGGCACACGGACGCCGTTCGTCGTATCTTCACAGCGTTCATAATGTAGCTTCAGCAACTGGTTCTGCATGTATTAGAAGTGGAATGACGTTGATCGGGTGAAGTATGGATTTTTAACGAATTTTTGCGTACTTCCTGTTACCACCGGGGGGCGCTATGAGCCAGGCAGGAAGTCGATACATCAAAACGTTCAGGGCGGAGCCAACGTCATGTCCTTTGAATTTCAAGTGGCTACGACGAAGTATGTGCGTGTAATTGGGAAACGTAGTTTTACGACAAAAAATCGTCAGTCGCCGCGGCGGCACACGGACGCCGTTGCTCGTAGGGTCAAAGCGTTCATGATGTAGCTTCACCATCCGGGTCTGCATGTACTAGAAGTGTAACGAAGTCGATTTGGTCAACTACGTATTTTTAACGAATTTTTGTACGTTTCCTGTTACCACCGGGGGGCGCTATGAGCGACGTACGCAAATAATATGTCGGATCGTTCAGAGTCTCTCCATAGATTTTTGCACCAAGTTTGAAGCGTCTACGATCAAGTATGAGGGCATGAGAGCCGTTCGTATTTACATGGCGAGCACCGAAACAGTCGCCAAACTTCGGGGCACGCCAGAGGCCAAGCGCTTTGAGCTACAGACCTGCGGAGCACAAGATAAGCTCAGCTAGGTCTGACGATGTTCTGGACCCAATTTGGAGCCGATCGGGCATAACCCCTCGGAGGAGTTCGTTTTGCGTAAACCAACTTTGAAGCAAAATGGCCGACTTCCTGTTGGTTTTAGGGTATGTCATTTTATGAAATTTTTTGAAGATCTCGGGTTGATGAATATGTTTACCAAGTTTCGGACAAATCGGTGTCGCAGACCCTCATTCCCTATGCGCGGTCTAGGGGGCGCTGTGGTGCCATTTGGCCACGCCCACATGCGAGACCACCACAGAATCGAAATTTTCGGGCTTCCCCCCCTGCGACTAAAATTTGGTGACTTTTCGAGCATGGCAAAGGGGTCGAAATCGCGTTCAAACGCGGAGAAGCATAATAATAATAATTAAAGCCGCAAGCGGCTATGACGGGCCCTCGCTCCACGCCACTCGGCGTCCCCGCTACCCCCGGGCCGCTATTCGAAAACCCCCGCGCGCAACCGGACGTGGGCGGCTGCGTCGAGGGCGGTCCCCTCGTCGAACACGTGACGTTTCGAGCAAAATGGACAACGTACGATGAAGTTACGGCAGGTTTACGGTTCGTCCACCAGGGGGCGGTAACGGGATGTGGGCCGTTGCGTACGGGGTCGTGACCTAATCACACATGTGAAGTTTCGAGCTGATCGGACAATGTCGATGCAAAACGCGACATTTCCTGTGTCCACAAGGGGGCGTATTGAGCGAGCTAGCGTACGATCAAATGGAGGCGTAGAGGGCGGGCCCCTGATCATGTACTGAAATTTTGAAGTGACTACGACCAAGTATGTGGGCGTGGAAGGCAAACGTAATAGCATGGCGACTGAACGAGCAGTTGACCAACTTTGTCGCCCCCTAGCAGCCACGCCGTTTCACGTAGAGAAAAGCTTTTAATAGTGTTTGACCAGCTCGGTCTCCTGATGATCTGTAGCAAATATGAAGTCAATCGGGCAAAATCCGTGGGAGGTGGCAGTTCACGATGGAGCGCTATTCCTGTCGCCGCCACAAGGGGGCCATTAGCCGTAGCGTCATAGCGTTCACGAAATACCTTCACCAACTTGTTCGGCATGTTTTAGAAGTGGAATGAAGTTGATGGGGGCAAGTATGTATTTTTAATGAATTTTAGCGCACTTCCTGTTACCACCGGGGGGCGCTATGAGTGACGTAGGAAAATAATATGTCGGATCGTTCAGGGTCACGCCATCATCATGTGCACCAAGTTTGAAGCTGCTGCGATCAAATCTGTGGGCGTGATAGCATTTAAACCTTTTTAGCTGAATTCGGCAACTTGGCCGTGCCCTAGCAGCCACGCCCTTTGACCTACACACCTGCGGAGCACAAGCCGTAATCAGCTCAGTCTGGAGATGTTCCGTGCCCAATTTGAAGTGAATCGGGCGAACTCCCTCGGAGGAGTTCGTTTTGCGTCAAAGAAATGCTAACCAAAATGGCCGACTTCCTGTTGGGTTTAGGGCGTGGCTCCAATTCAATTTTTGGTATGTTTGGGTATGATACACGTGTGTGTCGAGTTTCGTATGTGTACGACAAAGTAAGCGAAATTTGTCTATGGAGAATTTCGGAAAAACTTCAAGGGGGCGCTATTGAGGCATTTAGCCACGCCCATGGGAAACGACTCTATCCGCTGAAAGAGCTCGCCATTCTTGACCTGTGTATGAAATTTCGTGAGGACACGACTTCGTTAAAGCCACGAAAAAGGCAAACGTAATTGTACGATAAAAAATCGTCAGTCGCCGCGGCGGCACACGGACGCCGTTGGTCGTATCTTCACAGCGTTCATAATGTAGCTTCAGCAACTGGTTCTGCATGTATTAGAAGTGGAATGAAGTCGATCGGGTGAAGTATGGATTTTTAACGAATTTTTGCGTACTTCCTGTTACCACCGGGGGGCGCTATGAGCCAGGCAGGAAGTCGATACATCAAAACGTTCAGGTCGGAGCCAACGTCATGTCCTTTGAATTTCAAGTGGCTACGACGAAGTATGTGCGCGTAATTGGGAAACGTAATTTTACGACAAAAAATCGTCAGTCGCCGCGGCGGCACACGGACGCCGTTGCTCGTAGGGTCAAAGCGTTCATGATGTAGCTTCACCATCCGGGTCTGCATGTACTAGAAGTGTAACGAAGTCGATTTGGCCAACTACGTATTTTTAACGAATTTTTGTACGTTTCCTGTTACCACCGGGGGGCGCTATGAGCGACGTCGGCAAATAATATGTCGGATCGTTCAGGGTCTCGCCATAGATTTTTGCACCAAGTTTGAAGCGTCTACGATCAAGTATGTGGGCATGAGAGCCATTCGTATTTACATGGCGAGCACCGAAACAGTCGCCAAACTTCGGGGCACGCCAGAGGCCAACCCCTTTGAGCTACAGACCTGCGGAGCACAAGATAAGCTCAGCTAGGTCTGACGATGTTCTGAACCCAATTTGGAGCCGATCGGGCGTAATCCCTCGGAGGAGTTCGTTTTGCGTAAAATAAATGCTAACCAAAATGGCTGACTTCCTGTTGGTTTTTGGGCTTCGCACGAAAACAAATTTTTTTCATGTCTGGGTATGATACATATGTGTACCAAGTTTGGGCAGCCTGCGAGAAAAAAAATTTTGGTCCCTATGGCCGGGGGTCAAAAGTTCAAGGGGGCGCTGTTGTGCCAATTTGCCCCGCCCACAAACGGCGATAGTATCAGATCGAAATTTTTTTCAGGTCCCGACGTGTGTCCCAAATTTCGTCCGTTTCTCGTCTTGGCAAAGGGGTCAAATCTGCGTTCAAAGTCGCGGAATAATAATAATAATAATAATAATAATAAAAATAAACACTTGCATTTCGGGGAATTTTGCGCCAGGTCAGTGGAGTACTTGATTACTTGCTTGCTTACTTGTTGTTACTCGTCGGCTGGCACGTCGACTAATGTGGATGTCGAATAACAATAGGGACCTCCCTGGGTCGTTGACACAGGCTCGGGCCCTAATAATTAAAGCCGCAAGCGGCTATGACGGGCCCTCGCTCCACGCCACTCGGCGTCCCCGCTACCCCCGGGCCGCTCTTCGAAAACCCCCGCGCGCAACCGGACGTGGGCGGCTGCGTCGAGGGCGGTCCCCTCGTCGAACACGTGACGTTTCGAGCAAAACGGACAACGTACGATGGAGTTACGGCAGGTTTACGGTTCGTCCAACAGGGGGCGGTAACGGGATGTGGGCCGTTGCGTACGGGGTCGTGACCTCATCACACATGTGAAGTTTCGAGCTGATCGGACAATGTCGATGCAAAACGCGACATTTCCTGTGTCCACAAGGGGGCGTCTTGAGCGAGCTAGCGTACGATCAAATGGAGGCGTAGAGGGCGGGCCCCTGATCATGTACTGAAATTTTGAAGTGACTACGACCAAGTATGTGGGCGTGGAAGGCAAACGTAATAGCATGGCGACTAAACGAGCAGTTGACCAACTTTGTCGCCCCCTAGCAGCCACGCCGTTTCACGTAGAGAAAAGCTTTTAATAGTGTTTGACCAGCTCGGTCTCCTGATGATCTGTAGCGAATATGAAGTCAATCGGGCAAAATCCGTGGGAGGTGGCAGTTCACGATGGAGCGCTATTCCTGTCGCCGCCACAAGGGGGCCATTAGCCGTAGCGTCATAGCGTTCACGAAATACCTTCACCAACTTGTTCGGCATGTTTGAGAAGTGGAATGAAGTTGATGGGGCAACTATGTATTTTTAATGAATTTTAGCGCACTTCCTGTTACCACCGGGGGGCGCTATGAGTGACGTAGGAAAATAATATGTCGGATCGTTCAGGGTCACGCCATCATCATGTGCACCAAGTTTGAAGCTGCTGCGATCAAATCTGTGGGCGTGATAGCATTTAAACCTTTTTAGCTGAATTCGGGAACTTGGCCGTGCCCTAGTAGCCACGCCCTTTGACCTACACACCTGCGGAGCACAAGCCGTAATCAGCTCAGTCTGGAGATGTTCCGTGCCCAATTTGAAGTCAATCGGGCGAACTCCCTCGGAGGAGTTCGTTTTGCGTCAAAGAAATGCTAACCAAAATGGCCGACTTCCTGTTGGGTTTAGGGCGTGGCTCCAATTCAATTTTTGGTAAGTTTGGGTATGATACACGTGTGTGTCGAGTTTCGTATGTGTACGACAAAGTAAGCGAAATTTGTCTATGGAGAAATTCGGAAAAACTTCTAGGGGGCGCTATTGAGGCATTTAGCCACGCCCATGGGAAACGACTCTATCCGCTGAAAGAGCTCGCCATTCTTGACCCGTGGATGAAATTTCGTGAGGACACGACTTCGTTAAAGCCACGAAAAAGGCAAACGTAATTGTACGATAAAAAATCGTCAGTCGCCGCGGCGGCACACGGACGCCCTTCGTCGTATCTTCACAGCGTTCATAATGTAGCTTCAGCAACTGGTTCTGCATGTATTAGAAGTGGAATGAAGTTGATCGGGCGAAGTATGGATTTTTTATGAATTTTTGCGTACTTCCTGTTACCACCGGGGGGCGCTATGAGCCAGGCAGGAAGTCGATACATCAAAACGTTCAGGGAGGAGCCATCGTCATCTCCTTTGAATTTCAAGTGGCTACGACGAAGTATGTGCACGTAAAAGGCAAACGAAATTTAAATTGGGATGATACACATTCGCCGCGGCGGCACACGGACGCCGTTGCTCGTAGGGTCAAAGCGTTCATGATGTAGCTTCACCATCCGGGTCTGCATGTACTAGAAGTGTAACGAAGTCGATTTGGTCAACTACGTATTTTTAACGAATTTTTGTACGTTTCCTGTTACCACCGGGGGGCGCTATGAGCGACGTCGGCAAATAATATGTCGGATCGTTCAGGGTCTCGCCATAGATTTTTGCACCAAGTTTGAAGCGTCTACGATCAAGTATGTGGGCATGAGAGCCGTTCGTATTTACATGGCGAGCACCGAAACAGTCGCCAAACTTCGGGGCACGCCAGAGGCCAACCCCTTTGAGCTACAGACCTGCGGAGCACAAGATAAGCTCAGCTAGGTCTGACGATGTTCTGAACCCAATTTGGAGCCGATCGGGCGTAACCCCTAGGAGGAGTTCGTTTTGCGTAAACGAAATTTGAACCAAAATGGCCGACTTCCTGTTGGGTTTTGGGCTTCGCCATAAGAGGATTTTTTGTTCATCTCGCATTGATAAATATGTCTGCCGACTTTGGTCCGCTTTCGTTAACGTCATTTTTTTCCCTATGGGTTTTTGAAAAGTTTGTAGGGGGCGCTATTTTGCCATTTGGCCACGCCCACATGCGAGACCACCACTCAACGCTAAGTTGCCACAGGCCCCACGTGCGTGCAAAATTTCGTCCGTTTCCCGGCTTGGGAAAGGGGTCGAAATGGCGTTCGAAGTGGCATAATAATAATAATAATAATAATAATAATAATAATTAAAGCCGCAAGCGGCTATGACGGGCCCTCGCTCCACGCCACTCGGCGTCCCCGCTACCCCCGGGCCGCTCTTCGAAAACCCCCGCGCGCAACCGGACGTGGGCGGCTGCGTCGAGGGCGGTCCCCTCGTCGAACACGTGACGTTTCGAGCAAAACGGACGACGTACGATGGAGTTGCGGCAGGTTTACGGTTCGTCCACCAGGGGGCGGTAACGGGATGCGGGCCGTTGCGTACGGGGTCGTGACCTCATCACACATGTGAAGTTTCGAGCTGATCGGACAATGTCGATGCAAAACGCGACATTTCCTGTGTCCACAAGGGGGCGTATTGAGCGAGCTAGCGTATGATCAAATGGAGGCGTAGAGGGCCGGCCCCTGATCATGTACTGAAATTTTGAAGTGACTACGACCAAGTATGTGGCCGTGGAAGGCAAACGTAATAGCATGGCGACTAAACGAGCAGTTGACCAACTTTGTCGCCCCCTAGCGGCCACGCCGTTTCACGTAGAGAAAAGCTTTTAATAGTGTTTGACCAGCTCGGTCTCCTGATGATCTGTAGCGAATATGAAGTCAATCGGGCAAAATCCGTGGGAGGTGGCAGTTCGCGATGGAGCGCTATTCCTGTCGCCGCCACAAGGGGGCCATTAGCCGTAGCGTCATAGCGTTCACGAAATACCTTCACCAACTTGTTCGGCATGTTTTAGAAGTGGAATGAAGTTGATGGGGGCAACGATGTATTTTTAATGAATTTTAGCGCACTTCCTGTTACCACCGGGGGGCGCAATGAGTGACGTAGGAAAATAATATGTCGGATCGTTCAGGGTCACGCCCTCATCATGTGCACCAAGTTTGAAGCCGCTGCGATCAAATCTGTGGGTGTGATAGCATTGCAAACTTCTTAGCTGAATTCGGCAACTTGGCCGTGCCCTAGCAGCCACGCCCTTTTGACCTACACACCTGCGGAGCACAAGCCGTAATCAGCTCAGTCTGGAGATGTTCTGTACCCAATTTGAAGTCAATCGGGCGAACTCCCTCGGAGGAGTTCGTTTTGCGTCAAAGAAATGCTAACCAAAATGGCCGACTTCCTGTTAGGTTTAGGGCGTGGCTCCAATTCAATTTTTTGTATGTTTGGGTATGATACACGTGTGTGTCGAGTTTCGTATGTGTACGACAAAGTAAGCGAAATTTGTCTATGGAGAATTTCGGAAAAACTTCTAGGGGGCGCTATTGAGGCATTTAGCCACGCCCATGGGAAACGACTCTATCCCCTGAAAGAGCTCGCCATTCTTGACCCGTGTATGAAATTTCGTGAGTACACGACTTCGTTAAAGCCACGAAAAAGGCAAACGTAATTGTACGATAAAAAATCGTCAGTCGCCGCGGCGGCACACGGACGCCGTTCGTCGTATCTTCACAGCGTTCATAATGTAGCTTCAGCAACTGGTTCTGCATGTATTAGAAGTGGAATGAAGTTGATCGGGTGAAGTATGGATTTTTAATGAATTTTTGCGTACTTCCTGTTACCACCGGGGGGCGCTATGAGCCAGGCAGGAAGTCGATACATCAAAACGTTCAGGGAGGAGCCAACGTCATGTCCTTTGAATTTCAAGTGGCTACGACGAAGTATGTGCGCGTGAAAGGCAAACGAAATTTAAATTGGGATGATACACTTTCGCCGCGGCGGCACACGGACGCCGTTGCTCGTAGGGTCAAAGCGTTCATGATGTAGCTTCACCATCCGGGTCTGCATGTACTAGAAGTGTAACGAAGTCGATTTGGTCAACTACGTATTTTTAACGAATTTTTGTACGTTTCCTGTTACCACCGGGGGGCGCTATGAGCGACGTACGCAAATAATATGTCGGATCGTTCAGGGTCTCTCCATAGATTTTTGCACCAAGTTTGAAGCGTCTACGATCAAGTATGAGGGCATGAGAGCCGTTCGTATTTACATGGCGAGCACCGAAACAGTCGCCAAACTTCGGGGCACGCCAGAGGCCAAGCGCTTTGAGCTACAGACCTGCGGAGCACAAGATAAGCTCAGCTAGGTCTGGCGATGTTCTGGACCCAATTTGGAGCCGATCGGGCGTAACCCCTCGGAGGAGTTCGTTTTGCGTTTACAAACTTTGAAGCAAAATGGCCGACTTCCTGTTGGGTTTCGGGCTTCGCTATAGGAGGATTTTGTGTTCATCTCGCATTGATGAACATGTGTGGCGATTTTGGTCCGCTTTCGTTAACGTCATTTTTTTCCCTATGGGTTTTTGGGAAAATTGTAGGGGGCGCTATTTAGCCATTTGGCCCCGCCCATATGCGACGCTGGCATCATATATCAATTTTCGCGAAGCCCCACGAGGCTACAAAGTTTCGTTCGTTTCTCGGCTTGGCAAAGGGGTCAAAATGGCAATTGAATCGTCGGAAGAATAATAATAATAATAATAATAATAATAAAAAGAAACATTACAATATCTGGGGTTTTTGCTGCCAGGTCTATGCAGTACTTGAGTACTTGCTTGCTTACTTGTTGTTACTCGTCGGCTGGCACGTCGACTAATGTGCATGTCGAATAACAATAGGGACCTCCCTGGGTCGTTGACACAGGCTCGGGCCCTAATAAGAAAAATAAACATTACAATATCTGGGGTTTTTGCTGCCAGGTCTATGCAGTACTTGGTTACTTGCTTGCTTACTTGTTGTTACTCGTCGGCTGGCACGTTGACTAATGTGCATGTCGAATAACAATAGGGACCTCCCTGGGTCGTTGACACAGGCTCGGGCCCTAATAATAAACATTACAATATCTGGGGTTTTTGCTGCCAGGTCTATGCAGTACTTGAGTACTTGCTTGCTTACTTGTTGTTACTCGTCGGCTGGCACGTTGACTAATGTGCATGTCGAATAACAATAGGGACCTCCCTGGGTCGTTGACACAGGCTCGGGCCCTAATAATAATAATAAACATTACAATATCTGGGGTTTTTGCTGCCAGGTCTATGCAGTACTTGAGTACTAGCTTGCTTACTTGTTGTTACTCGTCGGCTGGCACGTTGACTAATGTGCATGTCGAATAACAATAGGGACCTCCCTGGGTCGTTGACACAGGCTCGGGCCCTAATAATTAAAGCCGCAAGCGGCTATGACGGGCCCTCGCTCCACGCCACTCGGCGTCCCCGCTACCCCCGGGCCGCTCTTCGAAAACCCCCGCGCGCAACCGGACGTGGGCGGCCGCGTCGAGGGCGGTCCCCTCGTCGAACACGCGAAGTTTCGAGCAAAACGGACAACGTACGATGGAGTTACGGCAGGTTTACGGTTCGTCCACCAGGGGGCGGTAACGGGATGTGGGCCGTTGCGTACGGGGTCGTGACCTCATCACACATGTGAAGTTTCGAGCCGATCGGACAATGTCGATGCAAAACGCGACATTTCCTGTGTCCACAAGGGGGCGTCTTGAGCGAGCTAGCGTACGATCAAATGGAGGCGTAGAGGGCGGGCCCCTGATCATGTACTGAAATTTTGAAGTGACTACGACCAAGTATGTGGGCGTGGAAGGCAAACGTAATAGCATGGCGACTAAACGAGCAGTTGGCCAACTTTGTCGCCCCCTAGCGGCCACGCCGTTTCACGTAGAGAAAAGCTTTTAATAGTGTTTGACCAGCTCGGTCTCCTGATGATCTGTAGCGAATATGAAGTCAATCGGGCAAAATCCGTGGGAGGTGGCAGTTCACGATGGAGCGCTATTCCTGTCGCCGCCACAAGGGGGCCATTAGCCGTAGCGTCATAGCGTTCACGAAATACCTTCACCAACTTGTTCGGCATGTTTTAGAAGTGGAATGAAGTTGATGGGGTCAACGATGTATTTTTAATGAATTTTAGCGCACTTCCTGTTACCACCGGGGGGCGCTATGAGTGACGTAGGAAAATAATATGTCGGATCGTTCAGGGTCACGCCATCATCATGTGCACCAAGTTTGAAGCCGCTGCGATCAAATCTGTGGGCGCGATAGCATTTAAACCTTTTTAGCTGAATTCGGGAACTTGGCCGTGCCCTAGTACCACGCCCTTTGACCTACACAACCTGCGGAGCACAAGCCGTAATCAGCTCAGTCTGGAGATGTTCCGTGCCCAATTTGAAGTCAATCGGGCGAACTCCCTCGGAGGAGTTCGTTTTGCGTCAAAGAAATGCTAACCAAAATGGCCGACTTCCTGTTTGGTTTAGGGCGTGGCTCCAATTCAATTTTTGTATGTTTGGGTATGATACACGTGTGTGTCGAGTTTCGTATGTGTACGACAAAGTAAGCGAAATTTGTCTATGGAGAAATTCGGAAAAACTTCTAGGGGGCGCTATTGAGGCATTTAGCCACGCCCATGGGAAACGACTCTATCCCCTGAAAGAGCTCGCCATTCTTGACCCGTGGATGAAATTTCGTGAGGACACGACTTCGTTAAAGCCACGAAAAAGGCAAACGTAATTGTACGATAAAAAATCGTCAGTCGCCGCGGCGGCACACGGACGCCGTTCGTCGTATCTTCACAGCGTTCATAATGTAGCTTCAGCAACTGGTTCTGCATGTATTAGAAGTGGAATGAAGTTGATCGGGCGAAGTATGGATTTTTAATGAATTTTTGCGTACTTCCTGTTACCACCGGGGGGCGCTATGAGCCAGGCAGGAAGTCGATACATCAAAACGTTCAGGGAGGAGCCAACGTCATGTCCTTTGAATTTCAAGTGGCTACGACGAAGTATGTGCGCGTGAAAGGCAAACGAAATTTAAATTGGGATGATACACTTTCGCCGCGGCGGCACACGGACGCCGTTGCTCGTAGGGTCAAAGCGTTCATGATGTAGCTTCACCATCCGGGTCTGCATGTACTAGAAGTGTAACGAAGTCGATTTGGTCAACTACGTATTTTTAACGAATTTTTGTACGTTTCCTGTTACCACCGGGGGGCGCTATGAGCGACGTACGCAAATAATATGTCGGATCGTTCAGGGTCTCTCCATAGATTTTTGCACCAAGTTTGAAGCGTCTACGATCAAGTATGAGGGCATGAGAGCCGTTCGTATTTACATGGCGAGCACCGAAACAGTCGCCAAACTTCGGGGCACGCCAGAGGCCAACCCCTTTGAGCTACAGACCTGCGGAGCACAAGATAAGCTCAGCTAGGTCTGGCGATGTTCTGGACCCAATTTGGAGCCGATCGGGCGTAACCCCTCGGAGGAGTTCGTTTTGCGTAAACCAACTTTGAAGCAAAATGGCCGACTTCCTGTTGGTTGTCGGGTATGTCCGTAATGAGATTTTTTGAAGATCTTGGGTTGATGAATATGTTTACCAAGTTTCGGACAAATCGGTGTCGCAGACTGCCATTTCCTATGCGCGGTCTAGGGGGCGCTGTGGTGCCATTTGGCCACGCCCACATGCGAGACCACCACAGAATCGCAATTTTTGGGCTTCCCCCCCTGCGTGTTAAATTTCATCCGTTTCTCGGCTTGGGAAAGGGGTCGAAATCTGGTTCGAACTCGCGGAATAATAATAATAATAATAATAATAATAATAATAATAATAAACATTTGCATTTCGGGGAATTTTGCGCCAGGTCAGTGGAGTACTTGATTACTTGCTTGCTTACTTGTTGTTACTCGTCGGCTGGCACGTCGACTAATGTGCATGTCGAATAACAATAGGGACCTCCCTGGGTCGTTGACACAGGCTCGGGCCCTAATAATAAAAAGAAACATTACAATATCTGGGGTTTTTGCTGCCAGGTCTATGCAGTACTTGAGTACTTGCTTGCTTACTTGTTGTTACTCGTCGGCTGGCACGTCGACTAATGTGCATGTCGAATAACAATAGGGACCTCCCTGGGTCGTTGACACAGGCTCGGGCCCTAATAATAATAATAAACATTACAATATCTGGGGTTTTTGCTGCCAGGTCTATGCAGTACTTGAGTACTTGCTTGCTTACTTGTTGTTACTCGTCGGCTGGCACGTTGACTAATGTGCATGTCGAATAACAATAGGGACCTCCCTGGGTCGTTGACACAGGCTCGGGCCCTAATAATAAACATTACAATATCTGGGGTTTTTGCTGCCAGGTCTATGCAGTACTTGAGTACTTGCTTGCTTACTTGTTGTTACTCGTCGGCTGGCACGTTGACTAATGTGCATGTCGAATAACAATAGGGACCTCCCTGGGTCGTTGACACAGGCTCGGGCCCTAATTAAAGCCGCAAGCGGCTATGACGGGCCCTCGCTCCACGCCACTCGGCGTCCCCGCTACCCCCGGGCCGCTCTTCGAAAACCCCCGCGCGCAACCGGACGTGGGCGGCTGCGTCGAGGGCGGTCCCCTCGTCGAACACGTGACGTTTCGAGCAAAACGGACAACGTACGATGGAGTTACGGCAGGTTTACGGTTCGTCCACCAGGGGGCGGTAACGGGATGTGGGCCGTTGCGTACGGGGTCGTGACCTCATCACACATGTGAAGTTTCGAGCCGATCGGACAATATCGATGCAAAACGCGACATTTCCTGTGTCCACAAGGGGGCGTATTGAGCGAGCTAGCGTACGATCAAATGGAGGCGTAGAGGGCGGGCCACTGATCATGTACTGAAATTTTGAAGTGACTACGACCAAGTATGTGGGCGTGGAAGGCAAACGTAATAGCATGGCGACTAAACGAGCAGTTGGCCAACTTTGTCGCCCCCTAGCAGCCACGCCGTTTCACGTAGAGAAAAGCTTTTAATAGTGTTTGACCAGCTCGGTCTCCTGATGATCTGTAGCGAATATGAAGTCAATCGGGCAAAATCCGTGGGAGGTGGCAGTTCACGATGGAGCGCTATTCCTGTCGCCGCCACAAGGGGGCCATTAGCCGTAGCGTCATAGCGTTCACGAAATACCTTCACCAACTTGTTCGGCATGTTTTAGAAGTGGAATGAAGTTGATGGGGGCAACTATGTATTTTTAATGAATTTTAGCGCACTTCCTGTTACCACCGGGGGGCGCTATGAGTGACGTAGGAAAATAATATGTCGGATCGTTCAGGGTCACGCCATCATCATGTGCACCAAGTTTGAAGCCGCTGCGATCAAATCTGTGGGCGTGATAGCATTTAATCCTTCTTAGCTGAATTCGGGAACTTGGCCGTGCCCTAGCAGCCACGCCCTTTGACCTACACACCTGCGGAGCACAAGCCGTAATCAGGTCAGTCTGGAGATGTTCCGTGCCCAATTTGAAGTCAATCGGGCGAACTCCCTCGGAGGAGTTCGTTTTGCGTCACAGAAATGCTAACCAAAATGGCCGACTTCCTGTTGGGTTTAGGGCGTGGCTCCAATTCAATTTTTGGTATGTTTGGGTATGATACACGTGTGTGTCGAGTTTCGTATGTGTACGACAAAGTAAGCGAAATTTGTCTATGGAGAAATTCGGAAAAACTTCAAGGGGGCGCTATTGAGGCATTTAGCCACGCCCATGGGAAACGACTCTATCCGCTGAAAGAGCTCGCCATTCTTGACCTGTGGATGAAATTTCGTGAGGACACGACTTCGTTAAAGCCACGAAAAAGGCAAACGTAATTGTACGATAAAAAATCGTCAGTCGCCGCGGCGGCACACGGACGCCGTTCGTCGTATCTTCACAGAGTTCATAATGTAGCTTCAGCAACTGGTTCTGCATGTATTAGAAGTGGAATGAAGTCGATCGGGTGAAGTATGGATTTTTAACGAATTTTTGCGTACTTCCTGTTACCACCGGGGGGCGCTATGAGCCAGGCAGGAAGTCGATACATCAAAACGTTCAGGGAGGAGCCAACGTCATCTCCTTTGAATTTCAAGTCGCTACGACGAAGTATGTGCACGTGAAAGGCAAACGAAATTTAAATTGGGATGATACACATTCGCCGCGGCGGCACACGGACGCCGTTGCTCGTAGGGTCAAAGCGTTCATGATGTAGCTTCACCATCCGGGTCTGCATGTACTAGAAGTGTAACGAAGTCGATTTGGTCAACTACGTATTTTTAACGAATTTTTGTACGTTTCCTGTGACCACCGGGGGGCGCTATGAGCGACGTCGGCAAATAATATGTCGGATCGTTCAGGGTCTCGCCATAGATTTTTGCACCAAGTTTGAAGCGTCTACGATCAAGTATGTGGGCATGAGAGCCATTCGTATTTACATGGCGAGCACCGAAACAGTCGCCAAACTTCGGGGCACGCCAGAGGCCAACCCCTTTGAGCTACAGACCTGCGGAGCACAAGATAAGCTCAGCTAGGTCTGACGATGTTCTGAACCCAATTTGGAGCCGATCGGGCGCAATCCCTCGGAGGAGTTCGTTTTGCGTTTACAAACTTTGAAGCAAAATGGCCGACTTCCTGTTGGGTTTCGGGCTTCGCTATAGGAGGATTTTGTGTTCATCTCGCATTGATGAACATGTGTGGCGATTTTGGTCCGCTTTCGTTAACGTCATTTTTTTCCCTATGGGTTTTTGGGAAAATTGTAGGGGGCGCTATTTAGCCATTTGGCCCCGCCCATATGCGACGCTGGCATCATATATCAATTTTCGCGAAGCCCCACGAGGCTACAAAGTTTCGTTCGTTTCTCGGCTTGGCAAAGGGGTCAAAATGGCAATTGAATCGTCGGAAGAATAATAATAATAATTAAAGCCGCAAGCGGCTATGACGGGCCCTCGCTCCACGCCACTCGGCGGCCCCGCTACCCCCGGGCCGCTCTTCGAAAACCCCCGCGCGCAACCGGACGTGGGCGGCCGCGTCGAGGGCGGTCCCCTCGTCGAACACGTGACGTTTCGAGCAAAACGGACAACGTACGATGGAGTTACGGCAGGTTTACGGTTCGTCCACCAGGGGGCGGTAACGGGATGTGGGCCTTTGCGTACGGGGTCGTGACCTCATCACACACGTGAAGTTTCGAGCTGATCGGACAATGTCGATGCAAAACGCGACATTTCCTGTGTCCACAAGGGGGCGTCTTGAGCGAGCTAGCGTACGATCAAATGGAGGCGTAGAGGGCGGGCCCCTGATCATGTACTGAAATTTTGAAGTGACTACGACCAAGTATGTGGGCGTGGAAGGCAAACGTAATAGCATGGCGACTAAACGAGCAGTTGACCAAATTTGTCGCCCCCTAGCAGCCACGCCGTTTCACGTAGAGAAAAGCTTTTAATAGTGTTTGACCAGCTCGGTCTCCCGATGATCTGTAGCGAATATGAAGTCAATCGGGCAAAATCCGTGGGAGGTGGCAGTTCACGATGGAGCGCTATTCCTGTCGCCGCCACAAGGGGGCCATTAGCCGTAGCGTCATAGCGTTCACGAAATACCTTCACCAACTTGTTCGGCATGTTTTAGAATTGGAATGAAGTTGATGGGGGCAACTATGTATTTTTAATGAATTTTAGCGCACTTCCTGTTACCACCGGGGGGCGCTATGAGTGACGTAGGAAAATAATATGTCGGATCGTTCAGGGTCACGCCATCATCATGTGCACCAAGTTTGAAGCCGCTACGATCAAATCTGTGGGCGTGATAGCATTTAAACCTTTTTAGCTGAATTCGGGAACTTGGCCGTGCCCTAGTAGCCACGCCCTTTGACCTACACACCTGCGGAGCACAAGCCGTAATCAGCTCAGTCTGGAGATGTTCCGTGCCCAATTTGAAGTCAATCGGGCGAACTCCCTCGGAGGAGTTCGTTTTGCGTCAAAGAAATGCTAACCAAAATGGCCGACTTCCTGTTGGGTTTAGGGCGTGGCTCCAATTTAATTTTTGGTATGTTTGGGTATGATACACGTGTGTGTCGAGTTTCGTATGTGTACGACAAAGTAAGCGAAATTTGTCTATGGAGAATTTCAGAAAAATTTCAAGGGGGCGCTATTGAGGCATTTAGCCACGCCCATGGGAAACGACTCTATCCGCTGAAAGAGCTCGCCATTCTTGACCTGTGTATGAAATTTCGTGAGGACACGACTTCGTTAAAGCCACGAAAAAGGCAAACGTAATTGTACGATAAAAAATCGTCAGTCGCCGCGGCGGCACACGGACGCCGTTCGTCGTAGCTTCACAGCGTTCATAATGTAGCTTCAGCAACTGGTTCTGCATGTATTAGAAGTGGAATGAAGTTGATCGGGGGAAGTATGGATTTTTAACGAATTTTTGCGTACTTCCTGTTACCACCGGGGGGCGCTATGAGCCAGGCAGGAAGTCGATATATCAAAACGTTCAGGGCGGAGCCAACGTCATGTCCTTTGAATTTCAAGTGGCTACGACGAAGTATGTGCGCGTGAAAGGCAAACGAAATTTAAATTGGGATGATACACATTCGCCGCGGCGGCACACGGACGCCGTTGCTCGTAGGGTCAAAGCGTTCATGATGTAGCTTCACCATCCGGGTCTGCATGTACTAGAAGTGTAACGAAGTCGATTTGGTCAACTACGTATTTTTAACGAATTTTTGTACGTTTCCTGTGACCACCGGGGGGCGCTATGAGCGACGTCGGCAAATAATATGTCGGATCGTTCAGGGTCTCGCCATAGATTTTTGCACCAAGTTTGAAGCGTCTACGATCAAGTATGTGGGCATGAGAGCCATTCGTATTTACATGGCGAGCACCGAAACAGTCGCCAAACTTCGGGGCACGCCAGAGGCCAACCCCTTTGAGCTACAGACCTGCGGAGCACAAGATAAGCTCAGCTAGGTCTGACGATGTTCTGAACCCAATTTGGAGCCGATCGGGCGTAATCCCTCGGAGGAGTTCGTTTTGCGTAAACGAAATTTGAACCAAAATGGCTGACTTCCTGTTGGGTTTTGGGCTTCGCCATAAGAGGATTTTTTGTTCATCTCCCATTGATAAATATGTCTGCCAACTTTGGTCCGCTTTCGTTAACGTCATTTTTTTCCCTATGGGTTTTTGAAAAGTTTGTAGGGGGCGCTATTTTGCCATTTGGCCACGCCCACATGCGAGACCACCACTCAACGCTAAGTTGCCACAGGCCCCACGTGCGTGCAAAATATCGTCCGTTTCTCGGCTTGGGAAAGGGGTCGAAATGGCGTTCGAAGTGGCATAATAATAATAATAATAAGAAAAATAAACATTACAATATCTGGGATATTTTGCGCCAGGTCTATGCAGTACTTGGTTACTTGCTTGCTTACTTGTTGTTACTCGTCGGCTGGCACGTTGACTAATGTGGATGTCGAATAACAATAGGGACCTCCCTGGGTCGTTGACACAGGCTCGGGCCCTAATTAAAGCCGCAAGCGGCTATGACGGGCCCTCGCTCCACGCCACTCGGCGTCCCCGCTACCCCCGGGCCGCTCTTCGAAAACCCCCGCGCGCAACCGGATGTGGGCGGCCGCGTCGAGGGCGGTCCCCTCGTCGAACACGTGACGTTTCGAGCAAAACGGACAACGTACGATGGAGTTACGGCAGGTTTACGGTTCGTCCACCAGGGGGCGGTAACGGGATGTGGGCCGTTGCGTACGGGGTCGTGACCTCATCACACATGTGAAGTTTCGAGCTGATCGGACAATGTCGATGCAAAACGCGACATTTCCTGTGTCCACAAGGGGGCGTCTTGAGCGAGCTAGCGTACGATGAAACGGAGGCGTAGAGGGCGGGCCTCTGATCATGTACTGAAATTTTGAAGTGACTACGACCAAGTATGTGGGCGTGGAAGGCAAACGTAATAGCATGGCGACTGAACGAGCAGTTGACCAACTTTGTCGCCCCCTAGCAGCCACGCCGTTTCATGTAGAGAAAAGCTTTTAATAGTGTTTGACCAGCTTGGTCTCCTGATGATCTGTAGCGAATATGAAGTCAATCGGGCAAAATCCGTGGGAGGTGGCAGTTCACGATGGAGCGCTATTCCTGTCGCCGCCACAAGGGGGCCATTAGCCGTAGCGTCATAGCGTTCATGAAATACCTTCACCAACTTGTTTGGCATGTTTTAGAAGTGGAATGAAGTTGATGGGGTCAACGATGTATTTTTAATGAATTTTAGCGCACTTCCTGTTACCACCGGGGGGCGCTATGAGTGACGTAGGAAAGTAATATGTCGGATCGTTCAGGGTCACGTCGTCATCATGTGCACCAAGTTTGAAGCCGCTGCGATCAAATCTGTGGGCGTGATAGCATTTAAACCTTCTTAGCTGAATTCGGGAACTTGGCCTTGCGCTAGCAGCCACGCCCTTTGACCTGCACACCTGCGGAGCACAAGCCGTAATCAGCTCAGTCTGGAGATGTTCTGTACCCAATTTGAAGTCAATCGGGCGAACTCCCTCGGAGGAGTTCGTTTTGCGTCAAAGAAATGCTAACCAAAATGGCCGACTTCCTGTTGGGTTTAGGGCGTGGCTCCAATTCAATTTTTGGTATGTTTGGGTATGATACACGTGTGTGTCGAGTTTCGTATGTGTACGACAAAGTAAGCGAAATTTGTCTATGAAGAAATTCGGAAAAACTTCTAGGGGGCGCTATTGAGG
Source organism: Trachurus japonicus (assembly GCF_045865225.1). Taxonomy (NCBI): domain Eukaryota; kingdom Metazoa; phylum Chordata; class Actinopteri; order Carangiformes; family Carangidae; genus Trachurus; species Trachurus japonicus. The sequence goes on from NC_140916.1 coordinate 36,120,802, forward strand.
CATTTAGCCACGCCCATGGGAAACGACTCTATCCGCTGAAAGAGCTCGCCATTCTTGACCTGTGTATGAAATTTCGTGAGGACACGACTTCGTTAAAGCCACGAAAAAGGCAAACGTAATTGTACGATAAAAAATCGTCAGTCGCCGCGGCGGCACACGGACGCCGTTCGTCGTATCTTCACAGCGTTCATAATGTAGCTTCAGCAACTGGTTCTGCATGTATTAGAAGTGGAATGAAGTCGATCGGGTGAAGTATGGATTTTTAACGAATTTTTGCGTACTTCCTGTTACCACCGGGGGGCGCTATGAGCCAGGCAGGAAGTCGATACATCAAAACGTTCAGGGCGGAGCCAACGTCATGTCCTTTGAATTTCAAGTGGCTACTACGAAGTATGTGCGCGTAATTGGGAAACGTAATTTTACGACAAAAAATCGTCAGTCGCCGCGGCGGCACACGGACGCCGTTGCTCGTAGGGTCACAGCGTTCATGATGTAGCTTCACCATCCGGGTCTGCATGTACTAGAAGTGTAACGAAGTCGATTTGGTCAACTACGTATTTTTAACGAATTTTTGTACGTTTCCTGTTACCACCGGGGGGCGCTATGAGCGACGTAGGCAAATAATATGTCGGATCGTTCAGGGTCTCTCCATAGATTTTTGCACCAAGTTTGAAGCGTCTACGATCAAGTATGTGGGCATGAGAGCCGTTCGTATTTACATGGCGAGCACCGAAGCAGTCGCCAAACTTCGGGGCACGCCAGAGGCCAACCCCTTTGAGCTACAGACCTGCGGAGCACAAGATAAGCTCAGCTAGGTCAGACGATGTTCTGGGACCCAATTTGGAGCCGATCGGGCGTAACCCCTCGGACGAGTTCGTTTTGCGTAAAATAAATGCTAACCAAAATGGCCGACTTCCTGTTGGTTTTTGGGCTTCGCACGAAACAAATTTTTTTCATGTCTGGGTATGGTACATATGTGTACCAAGTTTGGGCAGCCTGCGGGAAAAAAAATTTTGGTCCCTATGGCCGGGGGTCAAAAGTTCAAGGGGGCGCTGTTGTGCCAATTTGCCCCGCCCACAAACGGCGATAGCATCAGACGTCAATTTTCGCAAGACCCGACGTGTGTCCCAAATTTCGTGAGTTTTCGAGCGTGGCAAAGGGGTCAAATCGGGGTTTAAAGTCGCGGAATAATAATAATAATTAAAGCCGCAAGCGGCTATGACGGGCCCTCGCTCCACGCCACTCGGCGTCCCCGCTACCCCCGGGCCGGCCGCTCTTCGAAAACCCCCGCGCGCAACCGGACGCGGGCGGCTGCGTCGAGGGCGGTCCCCTCGTCGAACACGTGACGTTTCGAGCAAAACGGACAACGTACGATGGAGTTACGGCAGGTTTACGGTTCGTCCACCAGGGGGCGGTAACGGGATGTGGGCCGTTGCGTACGGGGTCGTGACCTCATCACACATGTGAAGTTTCGAGCCGATCGGACAATGTCGATGCAAAACGCGACATTTCCTGTGTCCACAAGGGGGCGTATTGAGCGAGCTAGCGTACGATCAAATGGAGGCGTAGAGGGCGGGCCCCTGATCATGTACTGAAATTTTGAAGTGACTACGACCAAGTATGTGGGCGTGGAAGGCAAACGTAATAGCATGGCGACTAAACGAGCAGTTGACCAACTTTGTCGCCCCCTAGCAGCCACGCCGTTTCACGTAGAGAAAAGCTTTAATAGTGTTTGACCAGCTCGGTCTCCTGATGATCTGTAGCGAATATGAAGTGAATCGGGCAAAATCCGTGGGAGGTGGCAGTTCACGGTGGAGCGCTATTCCTGTCGCCGCCACAAGGGGGCCATTAGCCGTAGCGTCATAGCGTTCACGAAATACCTTCACCAACTTGTTGGGCATGTTTTAGAAGTGGAATGAAGTTGATGGGGGCAACTATGTATTTTTAATGAATTTTAGCGCACTTCCTGTTACCACCGGGGGGCGCTATGAGTGACGTAGGAAAATAATATGTCGGATCGTTCAGGGTCACGCCATCATCATGTGCACCAAGTTTGAAGCTGCTGCGATCAAATCTGTGGGCGTGCTAGCATTGCAAACTTCTTAGCTGAATTCGGCAACTTGGCCGTGCCCTAGCAGCCACGCCCTTTTGACCTACACACCTGCGGAGCACAAGCCGTAATCAGCTCAGTCTGGAGATGTTCCGTACCCAATTTGAAGTCAATCGGGCGAACTCCCTCGGAGGAGTTCGTTTTGCGTCAAAGAAATGCTAACCAAAATGGCCGACTTCCTGTTAGGTTTAGGGCGTGGCTCCAATTCAATTTTTTGTATGTTTGGGTATGATACACGTGTGTGTCGCGTTTCGTATGTGTACGACAAAGTAAGCGAAATTTGTCTATGAAGAAATTCGGAAAAACTTCTAGGGGGCGCTATTGAGGCATTTAGCCACGCCCATGGGAAACGACTCTATCCCCTGAAAGAGCTCGCCATTCTTGACCCGTGGATGAAATTTCGTGAGGACACGACTTCGTTAAAGCCACGAAAAAGGCAAACGTAATTGTACGATAAAAAATCGCCAGTCGCCGCGGCGGCACACGGACGCCGTTCGTCGTATCTTCACAGCGTTCATAATGTAGCTTCAGCAACTGGTTCTGCATGTATTAGAAGTGGAATGAAGTTGATCGGGTGAAGTATGGATTTTTAATGAATTTTTGCGTACTTCCTGTTACCACCGGGGGGCGCTATTAGCCAGGCAGGAAGTCGATACATCAAAACGTTCAGGGAGGAGCCAACGTCATGTCCTTTGAATTTCAAGTGGCTACGACGAAGTATGTGCGCGTGAAAGGCAAACGAAATTTAAATTGGGATGATACACTTTCGCCGCGGCGGCACACGGACGCCGTTGCTCGTAGGGTCAAAGCGTTCATGATGTAGCTTCACCATCCGGGTCTGCATGTACTAGAAGTGCAACGAAGTCGATTTGGTCAACTACGTATTTTTAACGAATTTTTGTACGTTTCCTGTTACCACCGGGGGGCGCTATGAGCGACGTCGGCAAATAATATGTCGGATCGTTCAGGGTCTCTCCATAGATTTTTGCACCAAGTTTGAAGCGTCTACGATCAAGTATGAGGGCATGAGAGCCGTTCGTATTTACATGGCGAGCACCGAAACAGTCGCCAAACTTCGGGGCACGCCAGAGGCCAAGCGCTTTGAGCTACAGACCTGCGGAGCACAAGATAAGCTCAGCTAGGTCTGGCGATGTTCTGGACCCAATTTGGAGCCGATCGGGCGTAACCCCTCGGAGGAGTTCGTTTTGCGTAAACGAAATTTGAACCAAAATGGCCGACTTCCTGTTGGGTTTCGGGCTTCGCCATAAGAGGATTTTGTGTTCATCTCACATTGATAAATATGTGTGGCAACTTTCGTCCGCTTTCGTTAACGTCATTTTTTTCCCTATGGGTTTTTGAAAAGTTTGTAGGGGGCGCTATTTTGCCATTTGGCCACGCCCACATGCGAGACCACCACTCAACGCTAAGTTGCCACAGGTCCCACGTGCGTCTAAAATTTGGTGAGTTTTCGTGCATGGGAAAGGGGTCGAAACGGCGTTCGAAGTGGGAGAATAATAATAATAATAATAATAATAATTAAAGCCGCAAGCGGCTATGACGGGCCCTCGCTCCACGCCACTCGGCGTCCCCGCTACCCCCGGGCCGCTCTTCGAAAACCCCCGCGCGCAACCGGACGTGGGCGGCTGCGTCGAGGGCGGTCCCCTCGTCGAACACGTGACGTTTCGAGCAAAACGGACAACGTACGATGGAGTTACGGCAGGTTTACGGTTCGTCCACCAGGGGGCGGTAACGGGATGTGGGCCGTTGCGTACGGGGTCGTGACCTCATCACACATGTGAAGTTTCGAGCCGATCGGACAATGTCGATGCAAAACGCGACATTTCCTGTGTCCACAAGGGGGCGTCTTGAGCGAGCTAGCGTACGATCAAATGGAGGCGTAGAGGGCGGGCCCCTGATCATGTCCTGAAATTTTGAAGTGACTACGACCAAGTATGTGGGCGTGGAAGGCAAACGTAATAGCATGGCGACTAAACGAGCAGTTGACCAACTTTGTCGCCCCCTAGCAGCCACGCCGTTTCACGTAGAGAAAAGCTTTTAATAGTGTTTGACCAGCTCGGTCTCCTGATGATCTGTAGCGAATATGAAGTCAATCGGGCAAAATCCGTGGGAGGTGGCAGTTCACGATGGAGCGCTATTCCTGTCGCCGCCACAAGGGGGCCATTAGCCGTAGCGTCATAGCGTCCACGAAATACCTTCACCAACTTGTTCGGCATGTTTTAGAAGTGGAATGAAGTTGATGGGGGCAACTATGTATTTTTAATGAATTTTAGCGCACTTCCGGTTACCACCGGGGGGCGCTATGAGTGACGTAGGAAAATAATATGTCGGATCGTTCAGGGTCACGCCATCATCATGTGCACCAAGTTTGAAGCTGCTGCGATCAAATCTGTGGGCGTGATAGCATTTAAACCTTTTTAGCTGAATTCGGGAACTTGGCCGTGCCCTAGCAGCCACGCCCTTTGACCTACACACCTGCGGAGCACAAGCCGTAATCAGCTCAGTCTGGAGATGTTCCGTGCCCAATTTGAAGTGAATCGGGCGAACTCCCTCGGAGGAGTTCGTTTTGCGTCAAAGAAATGCTAACCAAAATGGCCGACTTCCTGTTGGGTTTAGGGCGTGGCTCCAATTCAATTTTTTGTATGTTTGGGTATGATACACGTGTGTGTCGAGTTTCGTATGTGTACGACAAAGTAAGCGAAATTTGTCTATGGAGAATTTCGGAAAAAATTCAAGGGGGCGCTATTGAGGCATTTAGCCACGCCCATGGGAAACGACTCTATCCGCTGAAAGAGCTCGCCATTCTTGACCTGTGTATGAAATTTCGTGAGGACACGACTTCGTTAAAGCCACGAAAAAGGCAAACGTAATTGTACGATAAAAAATCGTCAGTCGCCGCGGCGGCACACGGACGCCGTTCGTCGTATCTTCACAGCGTTCATAATGTAGCTTCAGCAACTGGTTCTGCATGTATTAGAAGTGGAATGAAGTTGATCGGGTGAAGTATGGATTTTTAATGAATTTTTGCGTACTTCCTGTTACCACCGGGGGGCGCTATGAGCCAGGCAGGAAGTCGATACATCAAAACGTTCAGGGAGGAGCCAACGTCATGTCCTTTGAATTTCAAGTGGCTACGACGAAGTATGTGCGCGTGAAAGGCAAACGAAATTTAAATTGGGATGATACACTTTCGCCGCGGCGGCACACGGACGCCGTTGCTCATAGGGTCAAAGCGTTCATGATGTAGCTTCACCATCCGGGTCTGCATGTACTAGAAGTGTAACGAAGTCGATTTGGTCAACTACGTATTTTTAACGAATTTTTGTACGTTTCCTGTTACCACCGGGGGGCGCTATGAGCGACGTACGCAAATAATATGTCGGATCGTTCAGGGTCTCTCCATAGATTTTTGCACCAAGTTTGAAGCGTCTACGATCAAGTATGAGGGCATGAGAGCCGTTCGTATTTACATGGCGAGCACCGAAACAGTCGCCAAACTTCGGGGCACGCCAGAGGCCAACCCCTTTGAGCTACAGACCTGCGGAGCACAAGATAAGCTCAGCTAGGTCTGAGGATGTTCTGGACCCAATTTGGAGCCGATCGGGCGTAACCCCTCGGAGGAGTTCGTTTTGCGTAAACCAACTTTGAAGCAAAATGGCCGACTTCCTGTTGGTTGTCGGGTATGTCCGTAATGAGATTTTTTGAAGATCTTGGGTTGTTGAATATGTTTACCAAGTTTCGGACAAATCGGTGTCGCAGACTGCCATTTCCTATGCGCGGTCTAGGGGGCGCTGTGGTGCCATTTGGCCACGCCCACATGTGAGACCACCACAGAATCGCAATTTTTTGGCTTCCCCCCCTGCGTGTAAAATTTCATCCGTTTCTCGGCTTGGGAAAGGGGTTGAAATCGCGTTCGAACTCGGGGAATAATAATAATAATAATAATAATTAAAGCCGCAAGCGGCGATGGCGGGCCCTCGCTCGCCCATGCCACCGCGGGGCCTGAGGCACGCCGGGGCCGTGGCGCGGAGCAGAAATGGAGAAAAAACCCGGAAGGAGGCCAAAAACGCAATGTTTCGTTCATCCACCAGGGGGCAGTCACCGCATGTGGTGTGGTGCGTTCAGGGGCCGCCCCCCATCACTCGTGTGAAGTTTGGAGTGAATCGGACAAAGCATGAGGGAGTTATGAGCAGTTAAAGGTCCGTCCACCAGGGGGCAGTAATGGGATGCGTGCAGGTGCGTTCAGGGTCAGTCCCTCATCACACATGTGAAGTTTCGTGGAAATCGGACAATGTTGATGCAAAAAATGGCACTTCCTGTTTCCACTAGGGGGCTACATGAGTGAGATCGCCTATGAGCATATGGAGACGTTGAGGTCGTGACCCTGGACCTGTGTATCAAATGTCATGATGATACGAGTTCATTAAAGCCATCAAAAAGCCAAACGTATTTTCTTGGCGAGGGATCATCAGTTGCCATGACGCCATGCGGTCGCCATTACTCGTAGCTTCATAGCGTTCATAATGTAGCTTCACCAACTGGTTCTGCATGTTTTAGAAGTGGAATGAAGTTGATGGGGTCAACTATGTGGAATCAGTACACGTAATGTAAAAACTGGTCACTTCCTGTTACCACCGGGGGGCGCTATGAGTGACGTAGGAAATTAATATATCGGGACGTTCAGGGCGGAGCCATCGTCATGTCCAGCAAGTTTGAAGTAGCTACGATAAAGTATGTGGGCGTGAGAGCCATTCGTATTTAAATGGCGAGCACCGAAACAGTCGCCAATGTGAATCGAGCCATAGCAGCCACGCCCTATGACCTACACACCTGCGGAGCACAAGATAAGGTCATCATGGGGTTTCGATGCTGGAAAACAAATTTGAAGCCGATCGAGTGAAGTCCCTAGGACGAGTTAGATCAAACGTAAGTAGTGGAAATGTCCAAAAATGGCCAAAAAATGGCAAAAATTGAAAATTAAAATAAAAATGGCCGACTTCCTGTTGAGATTTTACCATGACGTTAAGAGACTTTTTTGTGCGTCTGGGGATGATGAATGTGTGTACCAAATTTCGTCTGCCTACGACAAAGTAACCCAATAGGCGAGGGCAAATTTAAAGTTTGTAGGGGGCGCTATTTCGCCATTTTGCGTCGACCATGTGCGACGACCCAAAAATATCGAATTTCGGATGAGGCCGGAGGGACATGCAAAGTTAGACAACTTTTCCAGTTTGGGAAAGGGGCGAAATTGGGGCATGAAAAGTCGCGTGAATAATAATAATAATAAGAATAATAAACATTACAATTTCAATATAGCATTTTTCCCCCTGGGTCTTCCATACCACATGATTACTTCACTACTTGATTACTTTGGGGTCACTTGCACATTGGGGTCACTTGCACGTTGGGGCATGAACGAATTACAATAGGGCTTTCGCTGGGCGACTTGCAGTCGCCGCTCGGGCCCTAATAATAATTAAAGCCGCAAGCGGCTATGACGGGCCCTCGCTCCACGCCACTCGGCGTCCCCGCTACCCCCGGGCCGCTCTTCGAAAACCCCCACGCGCGACCGGACGTGGGCGGCTGCGTCGAGGGCGGTCCCCTCGTCGAACACGTGAAGTTTCGAGCAAATCGGACAACGTACGATGGAGTTACGGCAGGTTTTCTGGTTCGTCCACCAGGGGGTGGTAACGGGATGTGGGCCGTTGTGTTCGGGGTCGTGACCTCATCACACATGTGAAGTTTCGAGCCGATCGGACAATGTCGATGCAAAACGCGACATTTCCTGTGTCCACAAGGGGGCGTCTTGAGCGAGCTAGCGTACGATCAAATGGAGGCGTAGAGGGCCGGCCTCTGATCATGTACTGAAATTTTGAAGTGACTACGATCAAGTATGTGGGCGTGGAAGACAAACGTAATAGCATGGCGACTAAACGAGCAGTTGGCCAACTTTGTCGCCCCCTAGCAGCCACGCCGTTTGACGTAGAGAAAAGCTTTTAATAGTGTTTGACCAGCTTGGTCTCCTGATGATCTGTAGCGAATATGAAGTCAATCGGGCAAAATCCGTGGGAGGTGGCAGTTCACGATGGAGCGCTATTCCTGTCGCCTCCACTAGGGGGCCATTAGCCGTAGCGTCATAGCGTTCACGAAATACCTTCACCAACTTGTTCGGCATGTTTTAGAAGTGGAATGAAGTTGATGGGGTCAACGATGTATTTTTAATGAATTTTAGCGCACTTCCTGTTACCACCGGGGGGCGCTATGAGTGACGTGGGAAAATGATATGTCGGATCGTTCAGGGTCACGCCCTCATCATGTGCACCAAGTTTGAAGCCGCTGCGATCAAATCTGTGGGCGTGATAGCATTGCAAACTTCTTAGCTGAATTCGGCAACTTGGCCGTGCCCTAGTAGCCACGCCCTTTGACCTACACACCTGCGGAGCACAAGCCGTAATCAGCTCGGTCTGGAGATGTTCCGTACCCAATTTAAAGTGAATCGGGCGAACTCCCTCGGAGGAGTTCGTTTTGCGTCAAAGAAATGCTAACCAAAATGGCCGACTTCCTGTTGGGTTTAGGGCGTGGCTCCAATTCAATTTTTGGTATGTTTGGGTATGATACACGTGTGTGTCGAGTTTCGTATGTGTACGACAAAGTAAGCGAAATTTGTCTATGGAGAATTTCGGAAAAACTTCAAGGGGGCGCTATTGAGGCATTTAGCCACGCCCATGGGAAACGACTCTATCCGCTGAAAGAGCTCGCCATTCTTGACCCGTGTATGAAATTTCGTGAGGACACGACTTCGTTAAAGCCGCGAAAAAGGCAAACGTAATTGTACGATAAAAAATCGTCAGTCGCCGCGGCGGCACACGGACGCCGTTCGTCGTATCTTCACAGCGTTCATAATGTAGCTTCAGCAACTGGTTCTGCATGTATTAGAAGTGGAATGAAGTTGATCGGGTGAAGTATGGATTTTTAACGAATTTTTGCGTACTTCCTGTTACCACCGGGGGGCGCTATAAGCCAGGCAGGAAGTCGATACATCAAAACGTTCAGGGCGGAGCCAACGTCATGTCCTTTGAATTTCAAGTGGCTACGACGAAGTATGTGCGCGTAATTGGGAAACGTAATTTTACGACAAAAAATCGTCAGTCGCCGCGGCGGCACACGGACGCCGTTGCTCGTAGGGTCAAAGCGTTCATGATGTAGCTTCACCATCCGGGTCTGCATGTACTAGACGTGTAACGAAGTCGATTTGGCCAACTACGTATTTTTAACGAATTTTTGTACGTTTCCTGTTACCACCGGGGGGCGCTATGAGCGACATCGGCAAATAATATGTCGGGTCGTTCAGGGTCTCGCCATAGATTTTTGCACCAAGTTTGAAGCGTCTACGATCAAGTATGTGGGCATGAGAGCCATTCGTATTTACATGGCGAGCACCGAAACAGTCGCCAAACTTCGGGGCACGCCAGAGGCCAACCCCTTTGAGCTACAGACCTGCGGAGCACAAGATAAGCTCAGCTAGGTCTGACGATGTTCTGAACCCAATTTGGAGCCGATCGGGCGTAACCCCTCGGAGGAGTTCGTTTTGCGTAAAATAAATGCTAACCAAAATGGCCGACTTCCTGTTGGTTTTTGGGCTTCGCACGAAACAAATTTTTTTCATGTCTGGGTATGATACATATGTGTACCAAGTTTGGGCAGCCTGCGAGAAAAAAAATTTTGATCCCTATGGCCGGGGGTCAAAAGTTCCAGGGGGCGCTGTTGTGCCAATTTGCCCCGCCCACAAACGGCGATAGCATCAGACGTCAATTTTCGCAAGTCCCGACGTGTGTCCCAAGTTTCGTCCGTTTCTCGGCTTGGCAAAGGGGTCAAATTGGGGTTTAAAGAGGGGGAATAATAATAATAATAATAATAATAATAATAATAATAATTAAAGCCGCAAGCGGCTATGACGGGCCCTCGCTCCACGCCACTCGGCGTCCCCGCTACCCCCGGGCCGCTCTTCGAAAACCCCCGCGCGCAACCGGACGTGGGCGGCTGCGTCGAGGGCGGTCCCCTCGTCGAACACGTGACGTTTCGAGCAAAACGGACAACGTACGATGGAGTTACGGCAGGTTTACGGTTCGTCCACCAGGGGGCGGTAACGGGATGTGGGCCGTTGCGTACGGGGTCGTGACCTCATCACACATGTGAAGTTTCGAGCCGATCGGACAATGTCGATGCAAAACGCGACATTTCCTGTGTCCACAAGGGGGCGTCTTGAGCGAGCTAGCGTACGATCAAATGGAGGCGTAGAGGGCCGGCCCATGATCATGTACTGAAATTTTGAAGTGACTACGACCAAGTATGTGGGCGTGGAAGGCAAACGTAATAGCATGGCGACTAAACGAGCAGTTGACCAACTTTGTCGCCCCCTAGCAGCCACGCCGTTTCACGTAGAGAAAAGCTTTTTATAGTGTTTGACCAGCTCGGTCTCCTGATGATCTGTAGCGAATATGAAGTCAATCGGGCAAAATCCGTGGGAGGTGGCAGTTCACGATGGAGCGCTATTCCTGTCGCCGCCACAAGGGGGCCATTAGCCGTAGCGTCATAGCGTTCACGAAATACCTTCACCAACTTGTTCGGCATGTTTTAGAAGTGGAATGAAGTTGATGGGGGCAACTATGTATTTTTAATGAATTTTAGCGCACTTCCTGTTACCACCGGGGGGCGCTATGAGTGACGTAGGGAAATAATATGTCGTATCGTTCAGGGTCACGCCATCATCATGTGCACCAAGTTTGAAGCTGCTGCGATCAAATCTGTGGGCGTGATAGCATTTAAACCTTTTTAGCTGAATTCGGGAACTTGGCCGTGCCCTAGTAGCCACGCCCTTTGACCTACACACCCGCGGAGCACAAGCCGTAATCAGCTCAGTCTGGAGATGTTCCGTGCCCAATTTGAAGTCAATCGGGCGAACTCCCTCGGAGGAGTTCGTTTTGCGTCAAAGAAATGCTAACCAAAATGGCCGACTTCCTGTTGGGTTTAGGGCGTGGCTCCAATTCAATTTTTTGTATGTTTGGGTATGATACACGTGTGTGTCGAGTTTCGTATGTGTACGACAAAGTAAGCGAAATTTGTCTATGAAGAAATTCAGAAAAACTTCTAGGGGGCGCTATTGAGGCATTTAGCCACGCCCATGGGAAACGACTCTATCCCCTGAAAGAGCTCGCCATTCTTGACCCGTGGATGAAATTTCGTGAGGACACGACTTCGTTAAAGCCACGAAAAAGGCAAACGTAATTGTACGATAAAAAATCGTCAGTCGCCGCGGCGGCACACGGACGCCGTTCGTCGTATCTTCACAGCGTTCATAATGTAGCTTCAGCAACTGGTTCTGCATGTATTAGAAGTGGAATGAAGTCGATCGGGTGAATTATGGATTTTTAATGAATTTTTGCGTACTTCCTGTTACCACCGGGGGGCGCTATGAGCCAGGCAGGAAGTCGATACATCAAAACGTTCAGGGAGGAGCCAACGTCATGTCCTTTGAATTTCAAGTGGCTACGACGAAGTATGTGCGCGTGAAAGGCAAACGAAATTTAAATTGGGATGATACACTTTCGCCGCGGCGGCACACGGACGCCGTTGCTCGTAGGGTCAAAGCGTTCATGATGTAGCTTCACCATCCGGGTCTGCATGTACTAGAAGTGTAACGAAGTCGATTTGGTCAACTACGTATTTTTAACGAATTTTTGTACGTTTCGTGTTACCACCGGGGGGCGCTATGAGCGACGTCGGCAAATAATATGTCGGATCGTTCAGGGTCTCTCCATAGATTTTTGCACCAAGTTTGAAGCGTCTACGATCAAGTATGAGGGCATGAGAGCCGTTCGTATTTACATGGCGAGCACCGAAACAGTCGCCAAACTTCGGGGCACGCCAGAGGCCAACCCCTTTGAGCTACAGACCTGCGGAGCACAAGATAAGCTCAGCTAGGTCTGGCGATGTTCTGGACCCAATTTGGAGCCGATCGGGCGTAACCCCTCGGAGGAGTTCGTTTTGCGTTTACAAACTTTGAAGCAAAATGGCCGACTTCCTGTTGGTTGTCGGGTATGTCCGTAATGAGATTTTTTGAAGATCTTGGGTTGATGAATATGTTTACCAAGTTTCGGACAAATCGGTGTCGCAGACTGCCATTTCTTATGCGCGGTCTAGGGGGCGCTGTGGTGCCATTTGGCCACGCCCACATGCGAGACCACCACAGAATCGCAATTTTTGGGCTTCCCCCCCTGCGTGTAAAATTCCATCCGTTTCTCGGCTTGGGAAAGGGGTCGAAATCGTGTTCGAACTCGGGGAATAATAATAATAATAATAATAATAATAAGAATAAACATTTGCATTTCAAGGTAGCGTTTTTTCCTGCCAGGTCACTTGAGTACTTGATTACTTGGTTGGTTACTTGTTGTTACTCGTCGGCTGGCACGTTGACTAATGTGCATGTCGAATAACAATAGGGACCTCCCTGGGTCGTTGACACAGGCTCGGGCCCTAATAAACATTTGCATTTCGGGGAATTTTGCGCCAGGTCAGTGGAGTACTTGATTACTTGGTTGGTTACTTGTTGTTACTCGTCGGCTGGCACGTTGACTAATGTGCATGTCGAATAACAATAGGGACCTCCCTGGGTCGTTGACACAGGCTCGGGCCCTAATAATAAGAATAAACATTACAATATCTGGGGTTTTTGCTGCCAGGTCTATGCAGTACTTGGTTACTTGCTTGCTTACTTGTTGTTACTCGTCGGCTGGCACGTTGACTAATGTGCATGTCGAATAACAATAGGGACCTCCCTGGGTCGTTGACACAGGCTCGGGCCCTAATAAACATTACAATATCTGGGGTTTTTGCTGCCAGGTCTATGCAGTACTTGAGTACTTGCTTGCTTACTTGTTGTTACTCGTCGGCTGGCACGTCGACTAATGTGCATGTCGAATAACAATAGGGACCTCCCTGGGTCGTTGACACAGGCTCGGGCCCTAATAATAATAATAAACATTACAATATCTGGGGTTTTTGCTGCCAGGTCTATGCAGTACTTGAGTACTAGCTTGCTTACTTGTTGTTACTCGTCGGCTGGCACGTTGACTAATGTGCATGTCGAATAACAATAGGGACCTCCCTGGGTCGTTGACACAGGCTCGGGCCCTAATTAAAGCCGCAAGCGGCTATGACGGGCCCTCGCTCCACGCCACTCGGCGTCCCCGCTACCCCCGGGCCGCTCTTCGAAAACCCCGCGCGCAACCGGACGCGGGCGGCTGCGTCGAGGGCGGTCCCCTCGTCGAACACGTGACGTTTCGAGCAAATCGGACAACGTACGATGGAGTTACGGCAGGTTTACGGTTCGTCCACCAGGGGGCGGTAACGGGATGTGGGCCGTTGCGTACGGGGTCGTGACCTCATCACACATGTGAAGTTTCGAGCTGATCGGACAATGTCGATGCAAAACGCGACATTTCCTGTGTCCACAAGGGGGCGTATTGAGCGAGCTAGCGTACGATCAAATGGAGGCGTACAGGGCGGGCCCCTGATCATGTACTGAAATTTTGAAGTGACTACGACCAAGTATGTGGGCGTGGAAGGCAAACGTAATAGCATGGCGACTAAACGAGCAGTTGGCCAACTTTGTCGCCCCCTAGCAGCCACGCCGTTTCACGTAGAGAAAAGCTTTTAATAGTGTTTGACCAGCTCGGTCTCCTGATGATCTGTAGCGAATATGAAGTCAATCGGGCAAAATCCGTGGGAGGTGGCAGTTCACGATGGAGCGCTATTCCTGTCGCCGCCACAAGGGGGCCATTAGCCGTAGCGTCATAGCGTTCACGAAATACCTTCACCAACTTGTTCGGCATGTTTTAGAAGTGGAATGAAGTTGATGGGGGCAACTATGTATTTTTAATGAATTTTAGCGCACTTCCTGTTACCACCGGGGGGCGCTATGAGTGACGTAGGAAAATAATATGTCGGATCGTTCAGGGTCACGCCATCATCATGTGCACCAAGTTTGAAGCTGCTGCGATCAAATCTGTGGGCGTGATAGCATTTAAACCTTTTTAGCTGAATTCGGGAACTTGGCCGTGCCCTAGTAGCCACGCCCTTTGACCTACACACCTGCGGAGCACAAGCCGTAATCAGCTCAGTCTGGAGATGTTCCGTGCCCAATTTGAAGTCAATCGGGCGAACTCCCTCGGAGGAGTTCGTTTTGCGTCAAAGAAATGCTAACCAAAATGGCCGACTTCCTGTTGGGTTTAGGGCGTGGCTCCAATTCAATTTTTGGTAAGTTTGGGTATGATACACGTGTGTGTCGAGTTTCGTATGTGTACGACAAAGTAAGCGAAATTTGTCTATGGAGAAATTCGGAAAAACTTCTAGGGGGCGCTATTGAGGCATTTAGCCACGCCCATGGGAAACGACTCTATCCGCTGAAAGAGCTCGCCATTCTTGACCAGTGGATGAAATTTCGTGAGGACACGACTTCGTTAAAGCCACGAAAAAGGCAAACGTAATTGTACGATAAAAAATCGTCAGTCGCCGCGGCGGCACACGGACGCCCTTCGTCGTATCTTCACAGCGTTCATAATGTAGCTTCAGCAACTGGTTCTGCATGTATTAGAAGTGGAATGAAGTTGATCGGGCGAAGTATGGATTTTTTATGAATTTTTGCGTACTTCCTGTTACCACCGGGGGCGCTATGAGCCAGGCAGGAAGTCGATACATCAAAACGTTCAGGGAGGAGCCATCGTCATCTCCTTTGAATTTCAAGTGGCTACGACGAAGTATGTGCACGTAAAAGGCAAACGAAATTTAAATTGGGATGATACACATTCGCCGCGGCGGCACACGGACGCCGTTGCTCGTAGGGTCAAAGCGTTCATGATGTAGCTTCACCATCCGGGTCTGCATGTACTAGAAGTGTAACGAAGTCGATTTGGTCAACTACGTATTTTTAACGAATTTTTGTACGTTTCCTGTTACCACCGGGGGGCGCTATGAGCGACGTCGGCAAATAATATGTCGGATCGTTCAGGGTCTCGCCATAGATTTTTGCACCAAGTTTGAAGCGTCTACGATCAAGTATGTGGGCATGAGAGCCGTTCGTATTTACATGGCGAGCACCGAAACAGTCGCCAAACTTCGGGGCACGCCAGAGGCCAACCCCTTTGAGCTACAGACCTGCGGAGCACAAGATAAGCTCAGCTAGGTCTGACGATGTTCTGAACCCAATTTGGAGCCGATCGGGCGTAACCCCTAGGAGGAGTTCGTTTTGCGTAAACGAAATTTGAACCAAAATGGCCGACTTCCTGTTGGGTTTTGGGCTTCGCCATAAGAGGATTTTTTGTTCATCTCGCATTGATAAATATGTCTGCCGACTTTGGTCCGCTTTCGTTAACGTCATTTTTTTCCCTATGGGTTTTTGAAAAGTTTGTAGGGGGCGCTATTTTGCCATTTGGCCACGCCCACATGCGAGACCACCACTCAACGCTAAGTTGCCACAGGCCCCACGTGCGTGCAAAATTTCATCCGTTTCCCGGCTTGGGAAAGGGGTCGAAATGGCGTTCGAAGTGGCATAATAATAATAATAATTAAAGCCGCAAGCGGCTATGACGGGCCCTCGCTCCACGCCACTCGGCGTCCCCGCTACCCCCGGGCCGCTCTTCGAAAACCCCCGCGCGCAACCGGACGTGGGCGGCTGCCTCGAGGGCGGTCCCCTCGTCGAACACGTGAAGTTTCGAGCAAATCGGACAACGTACGATGGAGTTACGGCAGGTTTACGGTCCGTCCACCGGGGGGCGGTAACGGGATGTGGGCCGTTGTGTTCGGGGTCGTGACCTCATCACACATGTGAAGTTTCGAGCCGATCGGACAATGTCGATGCAAAACGCGACATTTCCTGTGTCCACAGGGGGGCGTCTTGAGCGAGCTAGCGTACGATCAAATGGAGGCGTAGAGGGCCGGCCTCTGATCATGTACTGAAATTTTGAAGTGACTACGACCAAGTATGTGGGCGTGGAAGGCAAACGTAATAGCATGGCGACTAAACGAGCAGTTGGCCAACTTTGTCGCCCCCTAGCGGCCACGCCGTTTGACGTAGAGAAAAGCTTTTAATAGTGTTTGACCAGCTCGGTCTCCTGATGATCTGTAGCGAATATGAAGTCAATCGGGCAAAATCCGTGGGAGGTGGCAGTTCACGGTGGAGCGCTATTCCTGTCGCCGCCACAAGGGGGCCATTAGCCGTAGCGTCATAGCGTTCACGAAATACCTTCACCAACTTGTTCGGCATGTTTTAGAAGTGGAATGAAGTTGATGCGGGCAACTATGTATTTTTAATTAATTTTAGCGCACTTCCTGTTACCACCGGGGGGCGCTATGAGTGACGTAGGAAAATAATATGTCGGATCGTTCAGGGTCACGCCATCATCATGTGCAACAAGTTTGAAGCCGCTGCGATCAAATCTGTGGGCGTGATAGCATTTAAACCTTTTTAGCTGAATTCGGGAACTTGGCCGTGCGCTAGCAGCCACGCCCTTTGACCTACACACCTGCGGAGCACAAGCCGTAATCAGCTCAGTCTGGAGATGTTCCGTGCCCAATTTGAAGTCAATCGGGCGAACTCCCTCGGAGGAGTTCGTTTTGCGTCAAAGAAATGCTAACCAAAATGGCCGACTTCCTGTTGGGTTTAGGGCGTGGCTCCAATTCAATTTTTGGTATGTTTGGGTATGATACAGGTGTGTGTCGAGTTTCGTATGTGTACGACAAAGTAAGCGAAATTTGTCTATGGAGAATTTCGGAAAAACTTCTAGGGGGCGCTATTGAGGCATTTAGCCACGCCCATGGGAAACGACTCTATCCGCTGAAAGAGCTCGCCATTCTTGACCCGTGGATGAAATTTCGTGAGGACACGACTTCGTTAAAGCCACGAAAAAGGCAAACGTAATTGTACGATAAAAAATCGTCAGTCGCCGCGGCGGCACACGGCCGCCGTTCGTCGTATCTTCACAGCGTTCATAATGTAGCTTCAGCAACTGGTTCTGCATGTATTAGAAGTGGAATGAAGTTGATCGGGTGAAGTATGGATTTTTAATGAATTTTTGCGTACTTCCTGTTACCACCGGGGGGCGCTATGAGCCAGGCAGGAAGTCGATACATCAAAACGTTCAGGGAGGAGCCAACGTCATGTCCTTCGAATTTCAAGTGGCTACGACGAAGTATGTGCGCGTGAAAGGCAAACGAAATTTAAATTGGGATGATACACTTTCGCCGCGGCGGCACACGGACGCCGTTGCTCGTAGGGTCAAAGCGTTCATGATGTAGCTTCACCATCCGGGTCTGCATGTACTAGAAGTGTAACGAAGTCGATTTGGTCAACTACGTATTTTTAACGAATTTTTGTACGTTTCCTGTTACCACCGGGGGGCGCTATGAGCGACGTACGCAAATAATATGTCGGATCGTTCAGGGTCTCTCCATAGATTTTTGCACCAAGTTTGAAGCGTCTACGATCAAGTATGAGGGCATGAGAGCCGTTCGTATTTACATGGCGAGCACCGAAACAGTCGCCAAACTTCGGGGCACGCCAGAGGCCAAGCGCTTTGAGCTACAGACCTGCGGAGCACAAGATAAGCTCAGCTAGGTCTGGCGATGTTCTGGACCCAATTTGGAGCCGATCGGGCGTAACCCCTCGGAGGAGTTTGTTTTGCGTAAACCAACTTTGAAGCAAAATGGCCGACTTCCTGTTGGTTGTCGGGTATGTCCGTAATGAGATTTTTTGAAGATCTTGGGTTGATGAATATGTTTACCAAGTTTCGGACAAATCGGTGTCGCAGACTGCCATTTCCTATGCGCGGTCTAGGGGGCGCTGTGGTGCCATTTGGCCACGCCCACATGTGAGACCACCACAGAATCGCAATTTTTTGGCTTCCCCCCCTGCGTGTAAAATTTCATCCGTTTCTCGGCTTGGGAAAGGGGTCGAAATCGCGTTCGAACTCGGGGAATAATAATAATAATAATAAAAATAATAATAAGAATAAACATTACAATATCTGGGGTTTTTGCTGCCAGGTCTATGCAGTACTTGGTTACTTGCTTGCTTACTTGTTGTTACTCGTCGGCTGGCACGTTGACTAATGTGCATGTCGAATAACAATAGGGACCTCCCTGGGTCGTTGACACAGGCTCGGGCCCTAATAATAATAATTAAAGCCGCAAGCGGCTATGACGGGCCCTCGCTCCACGCCACTCGGCGTCCCCGCTACCCCCGGGCCGCTCTTCGAAAACCCCCGCGCGCGACCGGACGCGGGCGGCTGCGTCGAGGGCGGTCCCCTCGTCGAACACGTGACGTTTCGAGCAAAACGGACAACGTACGATGGAGTTACGGCAGGTTTACGGTTCGTCCACCAGGGGGCGGTAAAGGGATGTGGGCCGTTGCGTACGGGGTCGTGACCTCATCACACATGTGAAGTTTCGAGCCGATCGGACAATGTCGATGCAAAACGCGACATTTCCTGTGTCCACAAGGGGGCGTATTGAGCGAGCCAGCGTACGATCAAATGGAGGCGTAGAGGGCGGGCCCCTGATCATGTACTGAAATTTTGAAGTGACTACGACCAAGTATGTGGGCGTGGAAGGCAAACGTAATAGCATGGCGACTAAAAGAGCAGTTGACCAACTTTGTCGCCCCCTAGCGGCCACGCCGTTTCACGTAGAGAAAAGCTTTTAATAGCGTTTGACCAGCTCGGTCTCCTGATGACTTGTAGCGAATATGAAGTCAATCGGGCAAAATCCGTGGGAGGTGGCAGTTCGCGGTGGAGCGCTATTCCTGTCGCCGCCACAAGGGGGCCATTAGCCGTAGCGTCATAGCGTTCATGAAATACCTTCACCAACTTGTTCGGCATGTTTTAGAAGTGGAATGAAGTTGATGGGGTCAACGATGTATTTTTTAATGAATTTTAGCGCACTTCCTGTTACCACCGGGGGGCGCAATGAGTGGCGTAGGAAAATAATATGTCGGATCGTTCAGGGTCACGCCCTCATCATGTGCACCAAGTTTGAAGCCGCTGCGATCAAATCTGTGGGTGTGATAGCATTCCAAACTTCTTAGCTGAATTCGGCAACTTGGCCGTGCCCTAGTAGCCACGCCCTTTTGACCTACACACCTGCGGAGCACAAGCCGTAATCAGCTCAGTCTGGAGATGTTCCGTACCCAATTTGAAGTCAATCGGGCGAACTCCCTCGGAGGAGTTCGTTTTGCGTCAAAGAAATGCTAACCAAAATGGCCGACTTCCTGTTAGGTTTAGGGCGTGGCTCCAATTCAATTTTTTGTATGTTTGGGTATGATACACGTGTGTGTCGAGTTTCGTATGTGTACGACAAAGTAAGCGAAATTTGTCTATGGAGAAATTCGGAAAAACTTCTAGGGGGCGCTATTGAGGCATTTAGCCACGCCCATGGGAAACGACTCTATCCCCTGAAAGAGCTCGCCATTCTTGACCCGTGTATGAAATTTCGTGAGGACACGACTTCGTTAAAGCCACGAAAAAGGCAAACGTAATTGTACGACAAAAAATCGTCAGTCGCCGCGGCGGCACACGGACGCCGTTCGTCGTATCTTCACAGCGTTCATAATGTAGCTTCAGCAACTGGTTCTGCATGTATTAGAAGTGGAATGAAGTTGATCGGGTGAAGTATGGATTTTTAATGAATTTTTGCGTACTTCCTGTTACCACCGGGGGGCGCTATGAGCCAGGCAGGAAGTCGATACATCAAAACGTTCAGGGAGGAGCCAACGTCATGTCCTTTGAATTTCAAGTGGCTACGACGAAGTATGTGCGCGTGAAAGGCAAACGAAATTTAAATTGGGATGATACACTTTCGCCGCGGCGGCACACGGACGCCGTTGCTCGTAGGGTCAAAGCGTTCATGATGTAGCTTCGCCATCCGGGTCTGCATGTACTAGAAGTGTAACGAAGTCGATTTGGTCAACTACGTATTTTTAACGAATTTTTGTACGTTTCCTGTTACCACCGGGGGGCGCTATGAGCGACGTACGCAAATAATATGTCGGATCGTTCAGGGTCTCTCCATAGATTTTTGCACCAAGTTTGAAGCGTCTACGATCAAGTATGAGGGCATGAGAGCCGTTCGTATTTACATGGCGAGCACCGAAACAGTCGCCAAACTTCGGGGCACGCCAGAGGCCAAGCGCTTTGAGCTACAGACCTGCGGAGCACAAGATAAGCTCAGCTAGGTCTGGCGATGTTCTGTACTCAATTTGGAGCCGATCGGGCGTAACCCCTCGGAGGAGTTCGTTTTGCGTTTACAAACTTTGAAGCAAAATGGCCGACTTCCTGTTGGGTTTCGGGCTTCGCCAGAAAAGGATTTTTTGTTCATCTTGCATTGATAAATATGTGTGCCGACTTTTGTCCGCTTTTATTAACGTCATTTTTTTCCCTATGGGTTTTTGACAAGTTTGTAGGGGGCGCTATTTTGCCATTTGGCCACGCCCACATGCGAGACCACCACTCAACGCTAAGTTGCCACAGGCCCCACGTGCGTGCAAAATTTCGTCCGTTTCTCGGCTTGGGAAAGGGGTCGAAATGGCCTTCTAAAAAAATAATAATAATAATAATAATAATAATAAACATTTGCATTTCAAGATAGCGTTTTTTCCCTGCCAGGTCACTTGAGTACTTGATTACTTGCTTGGTTACTTGTTGCTTGTCGGTGATCGGTGTGGATGTCGAATTACAATAGGGACCTCCCTGGGTCGTTGACACAGGCTCGGGCCCTAATAATAATAAGAAAAATAAACATTACAATATCTGGGGTTTTTGCTGCCAGGTCTATGCAGTACTTGGTTACTTGCTTGCTTACTTGTTGTTACTCGTCGGCTGGCACGTTGACTAATGTGCATGTCGAATAACAATAGGGACCTCCCTGGGTCGTTGACACAGGCTCGGGCCCTAATAAAAAGAAACATTACAATATCTGGGGTTTTTGCTGCCAGGTCTATGCAGTACTTGAGTACTTGCTTGCTTACTTGTTGTTACTCGTCGGCTGGCACGTCGACTAATGTGCATGTCGAATAACAATAGGGACCTCCCTGGGTCGTTGACACAGGCTCGGGCCCTAATAATCAATTGTGTTCTATAATGACTCCCTTTTAAACTAATGCTGTATTCGAGTTGCGAGAAAAAATGCTTTGCAAATAAACCTACATTAAGGGAAAATGTACAAAAAAAAAACACAGATCCAACAGTATGCTGTCCAGAGATGGAGCTTCATGTCAGGACTGTGATACTGAACAAGGAAAGACATCTTCTCTGATGAAACATATGAGAGTTCGAGGTATGAAAGTCAGTTTTTGAAAGTGATACATTTTCCTTCCCACTCATTGTTACTTACAAACAATAAATCCTGACACCACAATTCAATTACAGCAACTCAATTATATCCCTCCATGGTGAGTTTGGGTTCTGTCTGAGGTGTTTGGAGCTGAAACCTGTTATGAAGAACTGCAGCACCCCCATGTGTCTGTGCAGGGTTATGTCAGGGATGTGTGTATGTGAGGCAGAGAGAGAAAAATGGGTAAGACACAGAGGGAAGTGTTTTGTGATACAACTATATTGTTGTTGGTTTTTTTTCTATCATTTCTGCCTTTTTTTTTTTTTTTTTTTTTACAGTGATAGTACAGACGGGATAAGAGGAGAGAGAGAGACAGAGAGAAAGAGAGAATGCCATAATGACATGCAGCTTCTGCTATTTACTTTGCAGCTTGCAATCAAACATTGCACAAAAAGCAAGGAAATGTGTTTGGTAAATAATTTCATTGTTGTAACAATGCTCCTTGACAATAAATCGTTTACCACTGGAAAGCCTGTTTAGTATGTGGGTTGCACCCATGAAAAAATGGCCAAGTCTTCCCTGCCACTTTTTCACAGCAATAGTTTGGAGACGACGACATTATCCACTGTGAGAGAATGCTGCCACCCTGTGGAAGTGAAGAAAAACTGCACCATGCCATGTGAAACATTAGAGGCCAATGCGTCGATCTCAGTTTCCTGCTTTCTTTGATTTCCATAGGCCATCGCCAGCAGTGGAGCTGTAACTATATATAGCTATATATATATATTTATTTATTTTTTATAAAATTCGAAGATGCAGGACAACATTCAGTCAATCATCCCTTTCAGTGCTTGGTACACACCAATGGAATTCTTTACCACCAGAAATCAAATCCCAAACAGAATTAGATGTTTAGTGCTAGAGCTAAACATTGGCTTAAGCAGCAGCAGAAATGTGAACATTAACTTCTCTCAAGTCACTGTCAATACAGCATTTTACTAATGTTTAATGTATTTAATTTGTGCAATTTCTTAATCTAAATTTTGTAGCTGTGTTTATTTATTCATGATAACTATTCACTGTATTATTCACTGTATTTGTATTATTGCACTTATTGTATTCAGTATCTTTTATCCTTCTTTAGCCTGACCAGGGACAAAGACTGCAAATTAGCTGAAGCTAGACGTCTTGTATGCATCGCATTTTTCATTCTTTGTGGTAATGTTGTATGTATCGTCCCTGTTAAATAAACATTAAAATAAAAAAATATATAGTATATATGTCGGATTTATTTTGGAAGCGGTGGGTAAGGGAGTACCTTCCACTGCTCCAAGAAAGACAAAAGTGGACAAAGCCACAATGGAATTTTTCCGTGGACGACGTTGTTATCATGGACCCTTCTGCTCCAAGAAGTTCATGGCTAATGGGTAAAGTGACCGAAACCTTTCCAGACAGGAGAGGTGTTGTCCGGTCAGTTCAGCTGAAGACCAAGACAGGCTTTCTGGAGAGGCCTGTCACCAAGCTCTGCATGCTATTAGAGACATTAAGATTGTTATTAAAGACTGAAACATGGATTTACTTCTGAAAGAAAGAAGATTTGATTTATGGACATTGACTTCTGAAAGAAGAAGAAGAAGATTTGCACACACACACACACACACACACACACACACACACACACACACACACACCCTTTTTGGCTCCTTTTGAAATATGTTTATATAGTGCACACCAACACAATTATGGGGCCAGTGTGTAGGAGCCATTTTTTATGTTGTGTAGGTATTTACTTTTCCACAAGGGTGCAGTATTGTTTCAGTTGCTTTCTTTTACCCCAGCAGCTGCCCCAGCTGTTTGTGATCAGGAGAGCTGATTAGTTTTGAGTTGAGTGGTGGTGGGAGACACACAGTTTTCATAAGACAGCCAGAGAAGCAATAGAAAACCTTTTGTTTTGTCAACTTACCTTATCTTTTTGTTGAAATAAACGGGAAACTCACCCAAAGTGATCACCTTTGCAAACTTTCTTTTTTATTCACTCTGGCATCGAGTCAAGAACCATCCCAAACCACCATCAGGTGACAGATTTTGTTTTTTGAATAGTCACCACACCAACCTTATCAGCTCTAAGAAGTCATCAGCACTGTTTCCCCAAGCCTAGTCACTATAATAAACAAATCCATGATCAGTGGTGTTGTGCCATTCTATTTTGAGCAGGTGGCGGTTCAGCCCCTCCTTAAAAAGCCCAACCTGGACCCATCTGTACCACAAAACAACAGACCCATCTCTAGACTACCGTTTGTCTCCAAGCTGCTAGAGAAAGTGGTGGCCAACCAACTTGTAACCCAGGTTAAAAATGTGTATTAAAAGTATTTTATTGTGTATTAAAAACAGAGATAATTGAGTTAAAAGCAGTAAATTAGTTCATTGTATATCATTGTATATCAAAAACCAAGATGTTTTAACTAAAAACAGTGAAATTCATAGTGGATAAATCAATTAATTAAATATAATGTTTTGTTATTGAGTAAAATACCGATATTCACTTAAAAAGAAGAACAGAACTGTAATAAAAGAGTTATGTGGAGTTTTAGTTTGAAAGAGCTGGTCGGAAGACGATCTTTTCATCCAATCGGAGGAGAAGCTCCCTCCCACTGACCCGATCGGAGCAGGTTCACTTCCTCTTGAAGCTGCTAGAAGGAGGAGAGCAAGCCACATTGAGCACGAGCCAACATGAGTCACGAAAAACACACTTCAGGACGGTGAAACAATAAAAAACACGGATAAAACACAGAGAAAACTGTTGGAGAAGATCCCCCGGACGACCAGGACCTGCGTGAGTGCAGTTGGAGGAGCCGCTCGGGAGGAGAAAAGCATCGGTGAGCAACCGATTCGAAATGCTAAATGCTAAATCGCTAAGGTTAATAGCGACACGAGCTAACCGTTAGCATACGAGCTAATGTCGGAGCGCTAGCTCCTGGTGCTAATTAGCTTCAGTGCAGACACACTAGATACATTCATGCTGAAGCATTTATCCGATATTTTAAAGCAGGGGTACTCAAATACATTTGTCGAAGGGCCAGAATTTTTCTTAACAGACACCTTGGGGGCCGCACATCCAAATAGGCCTAGATTGAAATTAAATTCACCTTTTTCGTCTAATAATTTAAATATTTTTATTTTACTTAAGCACATAATTTTTGTTTATACACTTCATGGTGTTTTGTATGATATAAAATGAAAAATCTTGACATTATCATATCATCATTTACATATCATGCTGGAGCTTTACACTGCTGACTTGTATCCTCAGACATGCCCTGTGATTTTCAACTTAAATATGACCTGACCATCACAGGACATGTCTGACTCTGTTCTGAGGATACAAGTCATTGGTCCTGAAATGTGTGTTTCTCTTCTGTAATACACATTCTACATCTCGGAGGCGACGTCTTTCCACACACGGGCTTCCTTCACCTGTCAAACGAGGCTGAGCTCAGTGGGAAACAGTAGGAGAGACACAGGCCGAGGGAACCGGGACACAACAGCGGGGGAGAAGCAGGTCGTGCAGCTGTGCACCGCTGACGTGCACGCATGGAAAAACAATTGCGTCTCATCAAATGCGCGCGGCTACGGCTTTTGAGTTGTGAACGTGCATGACGCGCGGCTACATTGAATGGGTTTGAGCGCGCGCAAAAGATGCTTCATCTGAACGCCCCCCCATACATGATGCACACACAGTTGAACCAAGACGGCGGTGAAAATCACCCACGGTCTCTGCAGACTGGCAGGGAAAACCCTGCAGTCCAGCCCGCTCCCCCGCTTCACTCATGGTGATTTGGGTTCGTCGGCGTTTCTGTATCCCAGTGCAGGGCCTCACAGGCACACAAACGCTGCGCCCATGTTTCCATGTCCCAGCGCTTTGACTTACAGGCGCACGGAGCCCGAGAAATACAGTATACAGTAATATGTAAACTAGTAGAACTCAGTCGCGGGTCTGATTGGAAGGTTCGGCGGGCCGGATGCGGCCCGCGGGCCGCCTATTGAGTACCGCTGTTTTAAAGGTTGCATACGGTATGTGACGTTTATTTTCTCTTTTGTTTACTGTTTCTATGCACACTGAGCTGTATTTTGGGTGTGTTTAGCACTTTATTTCTGAACTTTAAGCACATTTAGCCACAAGTTAACAACTGTGCACCATTATATATTTTATTTTCTTAATGGCTAATGATATTTGTGTGAATATTACCATGTAAAGAGCACAGAATATGTTGATATTGGGTTTTTGAAAGGTTATTTCAATAACATGAGTAATATAATATGATGAATGACATAATATGATTATTTGAATGTTGTATATTTTATTACTGATAATTGTAATGTCATATTGCAACAGTAATTCAGTAAAATAATTATTCTCTATTGAAGTAGAGTTTGTCTAGATTTAAAGCAGAAGTAAGTGATATATTTGTGTTAATATAAGTCTTAAATAGTTATATCTTCCGACAGTAATCACTTACATAGAGTGTTTGGACTGAAACACGGGTCTGTCAGTCACTCTGCTCTGCTCTGAGCCGAAGAGAAAACATTTATCGTATCCTACAGTTTTTATCCAATGAGGAGAGAGAACGGCATGCAGGGCTGTGTGTGCAGCCAAGGAACGCCGTGAATGTGGCGACGTAGGGACGAGGACTGTTATGGTGCGTTCAAGGAAACTCGTATTTTTCCGACCGTGAAGTGGTACCAGTTTGATCTGGTACGAGTTCACCGGTCGGAAGTTACGAGTGGCCGTTATAGTGACTTTCACCGGTAAAACAGGTCGGAAAAACACGAGTGGGTTGCCTGGAACGCTACAAAGTCGTAAGTTGTGACTTGAAGCTGTAATTTACGATTTCAAAAGCCTGCCTGGAACGCAGCATTAGCGAAAACGACCGGACCACTTACTTCTGCTTTAACATGATTTATTTTCAATAATTCATTGAGAGTTTAGAAAATGACAATGAATGCTCTGATCCTACTTATCGTAGGTCAGGTTTTTTTCGTTGGATACCATTGAGATACGGACCTACCTGGAAGTTGGAGCCAGTTGAAGTTGATGGCGAGCCAGACCCCGGAGAATCCTGAGAAACCGACGTCGTGGAATCTGAATCCTTTTGCACCAGTACACACACACACACACCACCCACACCCAAGTGAGGTGGGACTGATATTTCACCTATACGGTGATAAGTGACTGAACTGAACACTAGAAATTAAAGCAGCTGCAGAACTTTATTTTATTTTATTTATTTTATACTTTTATTTATTTTATACTTACCCGGGTAAGAGTTGTTATAAAAATGTTATTACTGTGGTCTTCCCATCCTGGTAATAAAAAGGGAAGCATATTGTTTCTTAAAGGGATAGTTCACCCTAGAATGATATTTCGCTCATTATCTACTCACCCTCCTATGGACATATTCGCACTGAGACCGACTCGAGTCTTCAGTATCAGTGCGAACCTTGCGCATGCGCGCTGGCAGCGGAAGACCCGGACAACAACACTAGGAGCTAATGCTACAAACATGCTTGGAATGTGGACTTATTTAATTTTTTTCGGGACAATTACGCAATTTGGGGCTTCAGCACAAGACGGACATTACATACGAGCATCATGGAGGTATTTGGATGTTTTTTTGTGTGTGTTTTTTTTACGAAGAGCTCTGGTGTCCCTTTGCTACCGTGGCATTGAAATGCACTGCTACGCCAAGACCCCCTGTAACTCAGAGAAGGGACGGTGGACTCTGAAACTTCTTCCAGCCCTTAGTCAACATGAGGGTGAGTAGATAATGAGCGAAATATCATTCTAGGGTGAACTATCCCTTTAAAGAGAATACAGTGTTGTGTCGTTCCTGAGCATCGGTTGGTCAATCCTGGGCTCCGTAGTCGATCTTAGAGCCTCTGATACTTTTTGGCCTATTGAATCTAAATCCTATTACTACTTTAAAGGGTTACACGTGTTACAAACTCAACTCTTATCTGACAGCAAACCACATCGGAGACAAATTCCAATCCGGTTTTCGCAAAAACCACTCCACCGAAACAGCCCTCCAAAGAGTAGCCAATGACATCATGTTGTCCTCAGACTCAGGCAAATTCTCAGTGTTGGTCCTACTAGATTTAAGCGCAGTATTTGACACTGTAGATCGACGCTTACTTCGAGGCAGGCTCAGGGACTGGGTGGGCGAGACTGGCTCCACCCTAGCTTGGTTTTCTTCCTACCTCAGTGACAGATGTTTCTCAGTGGCCATCGGCCCTTACAAGTCTGACTCCACCCCCTTGCATTGTGGTGTACCTCAAGGCTCCGTTTTGGCCCCTCTCCTGTTCGCCTTGTACATGCTCCCTCTCAGTCACATCATCAGTAAGTTCCCAGGCATCTCCCATTACTGTTATGCAGATGACATTCAACTTCATTTTTCATTTAAACCCGAAAAAATGCAGAGTCTCAGCACCCTCCTGGAATGCCTGGCAGCTATCGTGGATTGCATGGCAAACAACCTCCTGCAGTTAAATACTGCAAAAACTGAGGTCCTAGTCATCGCTTCCAACAGTGTCACAGCCAGGGTACAAGAACATCTCGGACCACTCAAAAACTACATCCATACAAACATCAGGAACCTTGGAGTGCAATTCGCCTCCTAATTGGAGGAAGCGTAGTGTAGCTACTTTTGAGATTCTCCATGGATCTTTTAAATTCTAGCTTCTGTCCGTTTTTACCTTCCACGTCTCTTTTAGAACCGATAATGCCGACTGCTATATGGTTCTGCTCCTATGCAATGCTGCTTTGTCTGTCTATTGCCTGTATGTCTGTCACTGTTATTGTATTATTGCTATATGGCTCTATTCACTCCTGCCAAAGACAAATTTCTCCTTTGGGGGACAATAACGTTTATCTAATCTATCTAATCTAAAAAAAAAGTCTTGCCACATCACACCCATACTTGTCACTCTGCACTGGTTACCTGTCCCGTCCAGAATTCAGTTCAAGTTGCTGCTCACTTACAAAGCCTTCCACGGCCACGCCCCTAATTACATCTGCAACCTCATTCACCACCACACCCCCAGTCGGTCCTTGAGATCATCAGACCAGGGCCTTCTGTCAGTCTCTCGGACCCGACTTAAGACAAAGGGGACCGGTCTTTTGGGGCAGTGGCTCCTAGGCTGTGGAATGCGCTCCCACTTGATCTGAGATAAGCCCAGTCTGTTAATAGTTTCAAGGGTCAGTTAAAAACACATCTGTACAGACAAGTATTTGAATGTCAGGAGGTACCCACTGCCTATTTTCCATTGTATATAGCTAAACTGTCTGTGTTAACCTCCGGTGGCCTTGCATACCACGTGATTGCTACTACATCTACGCATGCGCAACCAGACTGAGACTCGAGTCGGTCTCAGTGCGAACCTTGCGCATGCGCGCTGGCAGGAAGACCGGACAACAGACACAGAGCTAATGCTACAAACATGCTTGGAATGTGGACTTATTTAATTTTTTTCGGGACAATTACGCAATTTGGGGCTTCAGCACAAGACGGACATTACATACGAGCATCATGGAGGTATTTGGATGTTTTTTTGTGTGTGTTTTTTTACGAAGAGCTCTGGTGTCCCTTTACAACCGTTGCCTTGAAATGCACTGCTACGCTAAGACCCCCTGTAACTCAGAGAAGGGACGGAGGACTCTGAAACTTCTTCCAGCCCTTAGTCAACATGAGGGTGAGTAGATAATGAGCGAAATATCATTCTAGGGTGAACTATCCCTTTAACAGCTTCAAATTCTATGGTTAAATAAATAAAATAAATATGGTTCTTTTGGAAGTGAGGTATAGAGAATTACCTGAGAGCGGATCACCCAATCACATGTTTTCCAATTATGATAAAATTAACGGCGTGCTTACCTTTTTTGTGATTTTGGAGAAAGCATGATCTGACTCTCGGTTGTCCTCGTTCTCAGGTTCCTCCTGGCCGAGGCTCGCCAATTATGATGTAGAACATTAATCTCTGTTTGGGCCGATTTGTGCAATTTCACATCATTCAATAAAATAAACTTTAAACTCGAAATGAAATGCTGGAAAAGATGGATCCGAAGTAGAAGTAGAGTTGTCTTTAATTCATTTAAGAACAAAGCAAAGGAAAAACAACCCGAGTCGCATATATAGACAAAAGATAAGAAAATAAAAGTAAGGAACTAAGTAAGGGCCTGTCAACTGGTAAGCAGACCCTCCCTCACAACTCCCAGTTCTGTGATGTCATAGCTGTGAATCTCTCTATTATCAGCACATCTACATCTTTATTAAAATTTGCTATGTTCCAATTCGTACTCCTACCCATCCAGAAGAAAGAATGGGGGGGTCTGGGCTATAATTCTAAAATCCACGTACATTAACCATGGGAAACACAGGCTGTTGCTTTCTCAGGCCTGGACTTATTCATCCCCCTCAAATGGACGTATTACTAATTGTAATTCATAAAACATCACTCTTACAAATAGACAAGTTCAAACAATAAGAATTGACATCAGATCATTTAAGATGATCATACTATGATTATTGAAATAATTAAACAAACCATACTTAACTCATTGAGTGCCATTGACGTCTATGGACGTCAATCAAAATCCAACGCTTGAGTGCCATTGACGTCCATAGACGTCAAATGCACTTTTCTGCGGCTGGTAAATGGGGACGCTCTCGCGCACACTGTGAGTAATTTTGGGGCTTCTGGGATGTGTAGAACGAAGGAGACTGTAGATCAGAGCAAAAAGTGAAGAGGAAGGAGAAGACGAGCGCGATCGCTACAGAGATAAAAAAGTTGGGAAAAGTTTCTATTTCTAGAGAAAAACGACGGGCAGAGCCTGGAACAAGTGTAACGTGGAGCTGGAGGAAAGCTTAGCCACGGTGCTATTAGCATAGCTCCAGCATGAAGTGATCAGAGGAGGCAGGAAAGGTAAACTCATCTAGATGATCAGCACCGAAATGCCGAAGCGAAAGCGGATCGCGGAGTCAGTTTCACCAGTTGCTGTCTAACCGACGTGACGACGAACCGAGAGATCAGCGCGGTGCGTCGCTGCCGCGGCCGCGTCCAGCACAGAGGCTGAAGACGCCACGACGTCTCCCTCTCTACTTCAGAGACGAGGGGATGAAGCAGGAGGAGAAGGAGGAGAGGAGAGGGGAGGGGCAGAGAGGGGAGGGGGAGGGGGAGGGGAGCGTAGGAGAGGCTGAGGGGGCAGCAACCGCTCGTACTTGTTGTATTTTAGTTGTTGTTGTTGTTGTTGTTATGTTTTTTGTTTAGTCTTTGAATTTGAATGAAATTTTCAGAGGTCTTACATATTTTTGAAGCCAAAATTAAAACGGATAAATCACTGTTTTTCTTGAGAGACTCTCTTTCACAAAAATGCCTTTTTCTCAGCTTTCTAGAAAAAAAGTGGTCTTTTTGGTGCAACCAGGCTCTATTCAACTTAAGATAAATCAAGAATGGAACAAGGTACAAACAAATGGTTTTTTCCCTAGTTATATAGAGAGTCTCCTCTTTCCTTTGAGCTGTTTGGTGTTTTCAGAGTCATAGTACAAAATACTCTCTGGGTCTTGACATATTACTCAGAATGCCCCAAAACGCTGGCACCTGGCACTGACCATTTTATAAAAGGTCTGGCACTCAATGAGTTAATTTGTAAAGGTGGCATAATATTCTTTTACAGGTCTTGTTATTCTTAAACCTTTACGTCATCTTTCATAAAAGATACCACCACGGCTGCTAATGCTGCTCAGCTGTAGCACCGTGTTTTATAACGGTAGTAAAAAACAAAAACAACGACATCAATCATCCTCCGGACACAAGCCGAGTCACAGACACTCAATAGAGCGTTTGAGCCAAGTTAAAGAAGAAAAGTCCAAATTCTCTGATTTCAGCTTCTTAAATGTGAATATATCTGGTTTCTTTGAGTCTCTCTTTGGTTTGTGGACAAAACAAGACATTTGAGGACGTCATCTGGTGGTTTGAGAAACACACTGATTGATATTTTTCAACATTTTTTAACATTTTATTGACCAAACAACTAATCCATTAATCATTTACATACCAACAGAAAGAAATAACCGTTAGTTGCTCAGGTGTAGGACTGGAGCGTCCCGTCCTCTACCTGCTGTGGAGCTGCTGGTGTTTCTTCATGTTGCCGGACTGGCTGAAGGCCTTCCCACACTGACCACACATGTATGGTTTTTCTCCGGTGTGGACGCGCCGGTGGAGCGTTAAGTGAACGGAGTTAGTGAACCCCTTCCCACACTGCTCACAGCTGTACGGCCTCTCTCCGGTGTGGATCCGCTGGTGGACCGCTAACCCACTGGAGTTAGTAAACGCCTTCCCACACTGCTTGCAGCTGTATGGCCTCTCTCCGGTGTGGACGCGCTGGTGGAGCATTAAGTGAACGGATTTAGTGAACCCCTTCCCACACTGCTCACAGCTGTACGGCCTCTCTCCAGTGTGGATCCGCTGGTGGACCGCTAACCCACTGGAGTTAGTAAACGCCTTCCCACACTGCTCACAGCTGTACGGCCTCTCTCCGGTGTGGATCCGCTGGTGGACCGCTAACCCACTGGAGTTAGTAAACGCCTTCCCACACTGCTTGCAGCTGTATGGCCTTTCTCCGGTGTGGACGCGCTGGTGGACCGTTAACACTGAAGAGGTAGCAAACGCCTTCCCACACTGCTCACAACTGTACGGCTTCTCTCTGGTGTGGATCCACTGGTGTCTCGCTAACCCACTGGAGTTAGTGAACGCCTTTCCACACTGCTCACAGCTGTACGGCTTCACTCTGGTGTGGATCCACTGGTGTCTCGCTAACCCACTGGAGTTAGTGAACGCCTTTCCACACTGCTCACAGCTGTACGGCCTCTCTCCGGTGTGGATGCGCTGGTGGACCATTAAATTTCCAGAGGTAGCAAACGCCTTCCCGCACTGCTCACAGCTGTATGGCCTCTCTCCGGTGTGGACGCGGCGGTGGACCTTTAAATATTTGGAGGTAGCGAACGCCTTCCTGCACTGCTCGCAGCTGTACGGCCTTTCTCCGGTGTGGATGCGCTGGTGGACCACTAACCCACTGGAGTCAGCGAACGCCTTTCCACACTGCTCACAGCTGTACGGCCTCTCTCCGGTGTGGATGCGCTGGTGGACCGTTAACTCTCCAGAGGTAGCGAACGCCTTCCCGCACTGCTCACAGCTGTACGGCCTCTCTCCGGTGTGGATGCGCTGGTGGATCGTTAACTTTGAGGAGGAAGCGAACACCTTCCCACACTGCTCACAGCTGTACGGTTTCTCTCTGGTGTGGATGCGCTGGTGAATTTTCAGTCGGGACAAGTCGGTGCACAATGTGCCGCACTGTTCGCACCTGTACACCGTCTGTCCACATTGGCGTCGCCGGTGGTGAGCGTTCAGAAGACCTGAGGTCCTGAACGTGTTACCACACCCATTACAGCTGTGTAATTTCTTCTTGGTGTGATCCTGTTGCTATGTGAACAGATAGGAAGAGAGAGAGAATCAATCAGTCAATCAATGATGGATGGACATTAACTACCGTCATCGTCATCACGCTTGTTGATGCTGCTGTTTTGTTTTCCTTTATAAATTCTTCATTTTTTAAAAGTATATTTTTAGGCTTTTTTGCCTTTATTTGATAGTACATATAGTCCAGGCAATTTAGCTCATTTTGGTCCCAAAAATAGAACTAATTGTAACAGAATGTTTTTCACCATACATCATTTCTATGAGGTGTCTAGAACAACATACTAAAAGTCCTAAGAAATCCTATTTGGGGAAATATGTTTAATTTGCATCATTATTTACTGTATAAAGTCTATGGTGCCGACAACAATACGGGGTGTAAAAAATAGCTCCCATTGGGGTGTATTGTTGTCGGCACCATAGACTTCATACAGTAAATAATGATGCGACTTAAAGCAGATATCAGTGGAATGTTTTTGTTAATATAAGTCCTAAATAGTCCTATTTTCCGTCAGCAATCACTTACATGAAGTATTTCAGCCTAAACACGAGTCTCTCCGTCACTCTGCTCTGCTGTAACCCGAGGAGAAAATTTTCCTTGTGGGATACAAGTGTTATCCAATGAGGGGAGAGAACGGCATGAAGGGCTGTGTGTGCAGCCAAGGGATGCGCGTGAATGTGGTGACGTAGCACGAGGACCAATTGATGCCTGACAAGGGCGGGGGCTGCTAACTCATGGTGCGTTCAAGGAAACTCGTACTTTGTGTTTTTCCTTCCTGTGAAGTCATACCAGTTCGATCTGGTACGAGTTCACGGGTCGGAAGTTACGAGTGGCCGTTATAGGGAACTTTCACAGACAACAGGACGGTAAAAACACGAGCTACGGGTTACCTGGAACGCTACCAAGTCGTAGTTGTGACTTGAAGCTGTAACTTACGGTTTCAAAAGCCTGCCTTGAACACAGCATTAGCCGAAACGGCCGTGCCGGTGATATCTGCTTTAAACATATTTCCCCAACTAGGATTTCTTAGGACTTTTAATATGTTGTTCTAGACACTTCATAGAAATGATGTATGGTGAAAAACTTTCTGTTACAATTAGTCTGTCGTAAAACGCTATTTTGCCTGGACTAATAGTAGAGATGGACAGGAAGGGGGAGGCAGAGAGATGGAGAATGACATGCAGGAAAGGTCTGCCCGACGCAGGATTCGAACCGGGGATGCCTGCGTTGAGGACTGAGCCTCTACATGGGGCGGCCGCCTTAACCACTGCGCCACGCACCGCCCCGACAAATTATACTTTTTTTATACTAAGCAAAACATGTCAGCATTTGAGTTGATATAGTAACCAGTGATGGGAATTAGGCCGTGTAACAGCTCAAAAAGTTAGTTTCCCCCGTTATAACTCTGTTACTGTTACTGTCAATAAAACACTCTGTTACTTGACTAAAGAAGTTACTTTCTCGCGTGAAAATATATTAAAACTTAATAAAGTGACGTAACAGCGCTACAGCAGGAAATAAAGTTGGCAGGTTAGGTTTTAGACTTTTTAGTGAACCACAATATAGTTAGCAGCTAACAGTTAGCTTCATCTCTTCTCTCACTCCCACTCAAAGCAGAAACACAGACCTGTGGACCGGAACCGGACGGCTTGTTTTCCTGGTGGACTGTGTCCTGCTCCTCCCCCGTAGTCCCAGTCTGCCCAAACAAATCCGGATCCTGGTTCGCCTTCTTTATCATGTTGTAGTCCTGGTCCTGGTTCTCCTCCTTAATTCCGGTCATGTTCTTATCCAGGTCACTAATTTCCCGGTCCAGGTTCTCCTCCTTCATCCTGGTCCTGGTCAGACGGGACCTCCTCATGGTGCTTTTCCACTAGCTCAGTACAGTACAGCACGGCTCTACTCGGTTTTATACTCTTATTCTCCAGCCCCTCCTACCTGGTACCTGCTACTTCCCCTGCCTTCCCCTGATTGGCCAGAGCGTTGTCACTGGAAGACGAGTGAGTCTGGAGCTGACGAGAGGAGAGAAACAAGAGAGAGACGACGTGATAGGACGACCCCGCCCCCGCTGAGGAGCAACTATGAAGAACTCAGAGCTGGAGAAGCACCTCAACCGAGCCGAGCCGAGCTGTTAGTGGAAAGCGATGTCTGTTTACCTTTGTATTCTCATGATCTCAGAACTTCAGAATCATGTGACCATGTAGAAATGTTTGAGGAAGAGTGGGAAACCAGCATTTTTTTTTTTTTAATCACGGTGTCCCAAACAAGTATCCATCGGTTGCCCTCCAAATAAGGCCCCTGGTTTTCTATATTTCCTCCTCCAAGTTAACTCAGTCATATTTTATATATAGTAATTTATTACAAAAACATGAACTTTGATGTTCGTTTGCAGTGATAATCCCAGATAGCAAAAATGAACACCACACTTGCTCCATTTCCTTCATTAGTGTTTACAGATCTTCCATTCATTTAAACACTCAACGCATTTGTGTTTGTTGTCAGAGCTTAAATAATATTCAGACACAAACTTTCAGAAGTATTCCACTGGTGTCTGGAGGGAAAGTACATCGTCGTACGTTGATGAGTCAAGTAGATACAGAATATTATTGGGACCAATATTCATATTACTAGCAACACCAGTCATGAAGCATGGTGTGTTTTTTCGGTCGGGACTCAATGTCCACATTGACTGGGCAATACGTTCCTGGTTGGTTTACTTAGTCCACTTGTCCACAGGTATTGTCACCTGACTCTGTATCAATACCATCAGTGTCATCTAACATCATGTCCACATCACATTATCCATTTTGGATGATAACACTCACATCCAGCACACTGTAT
Source organism: Trachurus japonicus (assembly GCF_045865225.1). Taxonomy (NCBI): domain Eukaryota; kingdom Metazoa; phylum Chordata; class Actinopteri; order Carangiformes; family Carangidae; genus Trachurus; species Trachurus japonicus. The sequence continues at coordinate 36,156,678 of NC_140916.1, forward strand.
CAAGGATCTGTCCTTCTGAAATGGAAAAAATAAATGTGAAGCAGATGTTTACCTATGTATAAATCATACACATGCTTATTAGCTTGTAGATAACCAGCAGGAAAAGTTGGGGTGGTAGGGAAATTGAGTAAAATATAAAGTGTTTACACATTCACACATTTCACCAGTCACACAACACTGTCTGGCTAACCTATTATACTCTGTGATTATCATCCTAAAAGGTATGCATACAGCCCCCAATATACCACCACACCCTACACTCCTGAACATTCACACCTGCTCCAGTACATTACCACCTCCAAGCATCCCCCACCACCGCTTTGACTATGAATGGATTAGAAAATGAGCAGGAATTTCTTTAGAAAGCCCTGCTCAGCTTTCTGTGATGAGAGGAAACTTCTCACAGAATTGAAGGTAGGCCTAATTAGAAATTAAGTAGTAAATTAAAATCAGCCATGGCCATATATTTAATTCCTGTTGTAACAAAAAAGGTTATTAATGAGCACTATCTCCACATTTGTAATGACAATTGTTTAATGCCTTGTCAATGATTGGATTCACCAAGAGGACAACGGTGGATTTGTTATACATGTCATTACAAAATTAATAAAGGTGAAGTTCCTCCAGAATATGCAGGGAACAATTTGATGGTTCCTGCTATTCCAGAAGAATTGGCCTGTTTAAATAGTTTAGAACAGCATTTGGTAGCCTTACATATTCCATTTATGAAAATGTTGGCTCTGCAAAATGGTGTACATGGTCCTGTGACATGTGTTCCTGCTAACATAGTGGAGACTAATAATTTGTTGCCCCGCTCCAATATGGAAGGGTCATTGCTGCATGTGAAATTAAAGCGTAAACTTACATATAAAGGACATTATGAGTATCAGTTTATTGATACAATGCATATTAGGCAGGCGTTGCAATATTTAAAACAGCATAATGTCCATTATAAAGATGTTCAGTTCAATGATGCATGGGTAAATGATTTTTGCAGGGAGCAAGACACTTGTTTCAGGGACAGATGGTGATCAGCAGGTTGATGGTGGTGCTGATGTTGCTAAGCAGGTTCAGGATGAGCTTCTTCATGACATTTTTAATATTTTCATAACCGTATTTTAATAACCGTATTCTACATGCTGATGGCAGGTTTTCCCAAAATGTAGAATATATCTTTTTTGTACAATACATGTCAGAGGTCGAGCAGGTCAAGAATAATGTTTCCATTGCGTTACGTAAAGGGAAAGGAGGTGAAACTTTGGACAAAGTTAATATATTGCAAGATCCAGAGACTTTAAAGAAATTATTGGAGTTTGATGATGGTTATTTTTTTTAAACCAATTAGAGGGACTCCTGCATTTTGTCAGGGAGCACAGCGGGACCTGTTGACTTGTGTCTGTCCGCTTGGTGTTCCTACTTGGTTTTGTTATTTTTCCTCTGCTGATTTGCGCTGGAAGAATCTTCTTAGCAGTATTTTGAAACAGGAGGGAAGAACAGAAACTGTTGAGCAATTAGATGGGGCTGATAGGTGTGATCTGCTGCGGCGTAACCCTGTCACAGCAGCGAGGATGTGATTTTTGTTGGCATTGTTTTTTGGGGGAGGTCCTGATTGGCAAAATAAAGGATTACTTTTATAGGGTAGAGTTCCAGCAGCGTGGCTCACCTCATGTACATTGTTTGTTTTGGATAGAAAATGCACCTTTAATAGTGTTATGACTGGACAACAAGAGTGTTCAAACCTGTTGTTGTTCCGCCACAACATGATGTACAATATGAAAAGAAAAGAAACACAGAGCTGGCTGGTGGACAGAGGTGAAAGAGGGGCGCAACTGTGCTCACCGATCCAATGGCGGTTCCAGCTGCTCGGCCTTGGTGTCGGCGTCTTTCTCGACGTTCACAACAGCCCGCGCTCTGCTCTCCTGAGCAGACCAGCCCAAGCGTGCTGACGGAGTCAGTGTAGTTCATGGGTGAGAGAGCGAGGGGAGGGTTCGTGGAAGCGGGTGAGGATGAAGTGTCCAGCGCCCTATAAACTCAAGCTACCGACCGTCTTCAAAAGGCGAACACACTTCAGAGAAGCTATGGGTCCATCAGCTAGTAGCGATGTGTGGCACACAGGCCTCAGTCTGGTGTGTGGCGGTTCAGTCTCCCCCGGCGTCTTCCAGGTGGCCTAGATGAGCAATCACTGCTCGCGCCAAACGACTGCGCCAGAGGTGACGTCACAGTCACCATGGTGACAGCTGCGCATCACATGTCAACACAACCAGCTCCAAACAAACAAAGAAATATAAAGGAAAAGACCTAACCCGTCCGTAACAATAGATAAAAATACGGATGAAGAGGTAGTTGCATTTATTGATAAGTAACATGTGAACTACCTTCAGATGATGACACATTATTGGACACTGTCACATCTGTACAACAGCATTCAAAACTACATTCAAAATCTTGTAAAAAGAATAAGACTGTCTGTCATTTCAATTTTCCAAAGCCTGTGTCAGCAGTACGTACATTTATTAGCCGCAAACCAGAAGTTGTTGAGTGCACATGTGCCCCAGAAGCAGGTCTTCTTTGTCCTTGTCTGACTAAACCAAAGCTTATGAAAAAAGAACTGGCGAGTAATATTTTATCTGAAATTAAAGAGGCCGTTTCAGAGGAAAATTGCTCTTTTCACAGTGTTTAGCAGCCTTGTTTTAAGTCAGGAGTTGTTCGAGACTGCCTACAACTGGTTGAGTAGAAATACACATGTTGTTATGAAAAGGCAAGTTGATGAGGTTTGGATTAATCAGTACAATAAATCATTATTGAAGTGTTGGAACGCTAATTTGGATATTCAGTTTGTTGTTGACGCTTATGCCTGTGTTGTCTACATCATATCTTATATTTCTAGGGCGGAAAAGGAGATGGGACTGTTGTTGGGAAACGCCCAAAGGGAGGCACAGAAAGAAAGTAATCTTAATGCTAAAGAAGCCTAAAAAATACTTGACAGTGTCTATTTACAGAGATGTCTGTGCCCAAGAATCTGTTTACCGGTTAGTAACACATGCACTTGAAGGACTGCTCTAGGAAGGTGGTGTTTGTTCCAACAGGGGACAATGTTGTTAAAATGAGTTTACCTTTGAGTGTGTTGAGGCAGAGAGCCACATCAGGTGTGCAGTGCCAGATGGCGTGGATATAAGTGTCTGGTGTCTTTTGTGTACAACTAGTGCACATGTCTGAAGAGAAACCCATTTTGTTCATTTTCTGTCCTGTGTAGTGTGTCCTGTGAAGAATCTTGTATTGTATCAACTGTAGATTTGCATTTTTTGTCATTAGATAGATGTTTTGCAGATTTGACTCCAGAAGATGGCATCAGGAGCAATCAATAGGTTGGTTTCCCATTTTAAATTAAGTATTAAATTAAAAGATAAGCCATGGCAATATATGCAATTCCCATATAAATAATAAATACAATATCATAAAAGAAAACAATATTTGTAAGAAAACACAAGGACAGGGGTTAGAATGTGCAGAACATGTTTAATTTAAAGTACTTGATTCCAGAAGAAAAAATACAGTTGTGCAAAGTTGGTCTCTTTGGGTGATGTTCCCATTTATTGTAACAAAAAAGGTTGTTAACAAAACAGTAGTTGATGTGGATTGAAGCAAAAACAAAGATCACTGGCTTTCCTCCGGCTGTCAGTAAGAACTGTGTGAACCCACCACCATCCAACTCAAACTAATCACCCTTCATTTCAGGCAGTTGGACAGCTGCTAGGTGTTAAGCAAACAAAATGAAAAGGTACTGCACCCTTGTGGTCAAAGTAAAGTACTTGCACAAACTAAAGAATAGCTCCCAGATTTCTTTTTTTTAATAATAATTATGACTAGTGATGTTAATGACTTTGCCCTGATTTTTATGACTAATAAACTATACTGATAATAATCACTACTAATAATGTTGAATACATCCCTCTACTTATTATTATATATAATTGGATATGTTAATAATAAATTCAGCTAATAATTATTAATAATGTGTACAGGTCTGGTTTGATAGTAACCAGACCTGTAGCTACACATTATTAATAATTTACATCACAAACATAAACAGCCTTTTGTTATTGTTCAGTAAAATAAACAGTAAACAAACCAACACCTAGTGTCTCTGAGCTGAGGTCCAGCCCTTCTTCTTTTTCTTCTTCTTCCTCTTCCTCTTCCTCCTCCTAGTGTGTCCTGACTCAGACCAGGTGTGTCCAGGTGAGCTCACCAGCTCCTCCTCTCTCTCTTCCATCAGCTCAGCTGAAGTAAGTCATTACCAAGAAATATCTTCACCATTGTGTTTAGGAAGGTGTGTAATATCATGTATTAAAATGTTGAAATTCAACTCCCGTGGGAAACCCCCTAAAAAACTACTCAAAGTTGGGGTTACTACTAAATACTCCATATAATATAACTTCTATTTGCTCGCAGTTCTACTTCTTTTTCTAAGTCATGGACATAGAGGGAGAGGACGTGGCCGACACAGGAACTGGCCTGGGGAAGAAACGTTCCTCAGGATGTCTGTTATCACTGTGACCAACATGGACATCAGGCACGTCACTGTCCCCTAAGAACATCATCAACTCCAACAAACAGCTCAGACTGAGGATGATCGGAGGGGAATGGATTCCTGCTGACAAGCTGAACCAACCTGTGAGGTCTGAGGAAGATACTGCACCACATTCACACACACAGATCAAAGACATACACATCGCTACAAATTGTGCTTCAACACTGACACTAGTTATGGAGAAACTGAGTGAAAATGATGTGCATGTGTTCATCAGGTCAAATAGTTAGAAAACCATTGCCATCCCATTTAAATGTGTGGATGGGCCAAATACAAGCTTCAAACATGAATCCATGCCCTCTGACATCTGCCCCATTAACCTGATGGGCAGATACTTGATGTGCAAATTAGACCTTTGTCTGGTGTCAACCCCAGACCCCCAAAACAAACTATCTGATGTTCTCACACTCCTTTGTTCACCACACCCCAAACCTGCAGTATGCATGTCAATAGAAACTGCAACCGTAAACAGTCTCTTTCAAGCTTGTTACAGAAGATAGAAAAAAAGAGTTTTAACAATGTCATGACACCAGAGGACCTGCATTGCACCTCCTGTGTCACCAGGACCTGACGAGACATATGAGGAAGGTTGGTTGGGAGAGAGAGTTGATAAACTATTGCAAACACATATCTACCAGACACAACACAGATGTGCTTTATCATTCTCTCTCAAACCAATTCAGTTCATGTACACCATGGACCATTCAGTCCCACACATCACACTTGCAAAACACCCATAAGATGACTTCCCGATCATCTTATGGGTGTTTTGCAAGTGTGATGTGTGGGACCCATTCAAGAAAAACATGTAAGCGTGCAGCCAACTGGCAAGAAACATCTGATCGATCTACCATAGTTTTACCGTCATTGCAGGGCTACTCTTCAGAGTTTAACATCCAGCTGGTACCTATAAAAATTTTTCTAGTTTTGTTTGTCTGTTTGCTTTGTTTTCTGTGAACCTATTTGTGATCACTCTGAAACCAGACCTTAGACCTTGCAAGACTCAATATTCACCCAAACAAAAAGCCATCAATGTCAGAACACCGGCCTTTGAGTCTCTTAAAGAAGCAGGAGCAATTGTCTTCATTGCCTTTAGCTTCAGTAGGCGAGACTTCACATGACTGGCTTCTACCAAGGTTACCGTCAAGGCAGCGCAGGCCTGATGGTCCAGAAGAACATGATGGACTCATCCAGTACAACTTCACCTGCCAGCAGAGATGAGGAGCAGTGCAGAACCAACGGCTGATAAGATGACAGACTTCCTTTAGGACATATACGACCATCAAGAGATCAGAGGAACAGCACAGACACCAATAACGCCCAAGGAATACACCCAAGTGGATTACACAAGTTTTATTGCACATCAGGAGACAAACAACCTCAACTCATGAACCATAGCCCTCAACAGCCAAAATTCCACTAACTGTCATGTGGGAAGAAGGATTCCTATTATTCTGTGACCTTTGCCATACTTCAACTCCATCCATGAACATTCTGTCTGCCCAAACCCACCACAGATGAGAAACTGCCCAATCCCAACCATGCTCAGGCTCTGTTCCATGTTTCTGCCTAAAAGACATTTACTCGCTGGAGGAAACAACAGCAACTCTCCTTGCCCCTTTCCGCTACCTTTTCACTTCTCCACTTCTTTCTAAAATAAACATCTGGACAAGATTTGTTGAAGCCCTCGTTCCAAACTACAAAGCCACATAGACAATTAAAGATCTTACAAACTCTATTGCAGAAGGCATGTCCCTGCTTTCGATAATCAATTATAAACTCGGTCAAGTGTCAGTAGGCTGTCTTAACATTTTAAATTTGTACTTGTTGTTTTGGTAATCACTTGTTTTGTCAGTCTGATCTCTTATCTGAAATCCATTTTAATATCTCGAGAACCACGTTTTAGATAACTTTCTACTACAGACCACCCTACCCTCAATGCAGGAGAACCTGTTTAGAACATGTAAAGAATGCATCGTTATTTTCTTTATTGTTGTAGCCGATACCTGCCTTTCCTGACTATAATTTCTTACTTTTTCCTCCTTTTTGTAATAACTGTAATGATGATTAAGTTGTGACTTTTTGAGTTTATGATTAATGAATAATCAAAAGGGAGAATTGTAATGGCAATTTCAATGCTGTTGTGTTTGAACCATTTGAGATGTCCCTACACCCTACATCCCTGTTTAAAGGGTTTTCTATGGAGTTTTTCCTCAGTGGATGTGAGGGTCTAAGGACAGAGGATGTTGTTATGATGGGATGTAAAGCCCTTTGAGACAATCTGTTTGTAAAAACGAGCTATACAAATGAAATTGCCTTGTCTTGCCTACCCTTTCCACCAAGATTTCAGGCCTTCTTAACCATTTGTGAGCTGTAATCTAAGTTTCACCCCCTTTATGTTTGAGTTACCCTGTCTTACATGCAACATCCCCACTGTTGTTTTCCCATGGAACCCACCAGAGTTCCCCAAATGGGAACACAACACAACTAGGGGGATATCAGTTCCTGTAATGTGTGAAAGCCAGGGCTACTAGACCAAAAGGCCCTTTGAAGACCCCTTAAGTATAAATGTAGATGTTACTTGGTGCTCGCAAAGAATTTCCACAACACGCACTGATCAGATACAAGTGAAAACTCACTTCATTCAACTTTCAGTTTTCAGGTTGTTTTGTCATTTTGTTTAACGACAACGACAACAAATTGGGGTCAAACTTCACACATCTCATGTTAGAGCTAACTGTCTGTAACCACGTTGCCATGGCACCCAGGTTGGCCATCTTGTTTTGATCTGATTTCTGAAACATGTAAAAAAAAACAGTGAATCTTCCTTCACCTGATCTCAGGAAACAGTTTTTTTCCAAATAAACATGTGAGAAAAGATTGTTTTGTGCAGGAGAGTTTTATGAAGCTAAACTATTACCAGCCTTTTATTGTGAAAAGTTAGGACAGGAAGTTCTTATGTTGATTTAACAACAAACTAGAGCTGCAACAATTAATCGATAAATCAAACCATAATTAATTATTAAAGCCTCAGTGTTTAGTATTGGGGTTAAACCGTGACATCCAGCGTTCAGATACTAGATTGAAGCGCTCACTCGCTCACCCCTCCCATCAGCAAAGTGACGGTGGCCGCCAAGGACAAACATGTACGCGAACTATCTGCTAACTGATAACAATCTCTTTGACCAATTACTATTGTTGTATTTAATTTTTTTAACACACGTGTCAGGATGTGTGGAGAAGGACCCAAATGCAGACAGAGGTGGAGACAGGTTTCGCTGACAAAAAGGGATTCATTGTTTACTCAAACCAAAAACAGGGAGCTGGCACGCTGGGGAACACAGGGTAGTACACAAGGGAAGACATAGGTGGTGCAATCAAGACAGGTGAAACACATTAGGTAATCACAAGGAGGGAGCACACAGGAAGACACGAAACTACAAAATAAGGCCAGGTTTACACGAAGACGGTGTGAACAGAAGACGCAAAAGTGGCGTCGCGTCTTCACTTTTTATTTCGCGTCTACACGAGCGTTCTCGGGAGGAAATCTGTGTGCATACGGAGACGCAAAAGTGTGTAGAAATCCATTGCTAATGCACGCCAGACCACTAGGTGGTGCTGTCACAAACGCCGCGATGCCAATGCGCATGCGTAGAACCTTCCTTCTTCTCGTCACTGTGCCGGGAAAATCAGAAAAGGAAAACATGGCTACAGCTAACAACAAGAAGAACTTTGTCTGGTCCGATGAAGAGGTCGAGCTATTGCTCCAGACCACTCTCAACTATAAAACCTCCAAGGCTCAGGAAGGCATTGACTGGGAGTCATGTCAGTCCAAATATACCGACATATGGTCAGCATTCATTGAACAGTACCCCACCCCCGCTGACGGCCAACCGAGGGGAACTGCCTTTCCACATACACCTGATGAGGTGGTGAAAACACAAATTTCGTCTAAACTCAAAGCAATTCGGAGTAAGTACAGGGAGGCGGTGGATTCACAACGCCGGAGTGGCCATGGTCGAGTTATCGCACTATTTTTTGAGTTATGTAAAGAGATATGGTGTGGATCGCCAGCCACCAACTTATTAGAGGCTGGTATTGAGACAGCTGAGATCAACGGCGACACCGTGGATGTTTGCAGTGAGGCTAGTGCCAGCGCCAGCGTCACATCTGATGACACAGACGCAATTGACAGACCCCAGACTCCAAATACAGAGACCCCAAATGCCGAGACACCAAATACCCAGACCCCACTCCAGAGACGAAGAGGCCTACTTCAGGTATGTTTTGCTCAGTTAGACCCAAGATTTGTGGAGTAAACACTGTAATCAAGTTCATGTATCTGTTACATTATTCCTTTTGTCAAAATTCAAGGTTACATGTACATCAGACTTGATGGAATTTTTTTTTTTCAAATGACATACACTGCCTATAATAAGTATTCACCCCCCTTGGATTTTTTTTTTAATAAATTAAATCATGACCAAAACAGTTTGACTTTTTAGACAAAAAATGAATAAGAAATAACTCCTTCATGTCAAACTGAGAACAGATTTTTACAAAGTAATGTCAATTGATTAAAAATCATAACATAAAATACATGATTTCATAAATCAATAAATCATCCCTTTCAAGTTAATATTTATGCACCTTTGGCGAATTGTGAGACTACCAGCATTTGTGAGCTGGGCGTCAGCTGAATTAGGTCTATGACTTTAATGGGGGTGAATATTTAATGCAATCATGTATTTTTACTAGGGCTGTCAATCGATTAAAATATTTAATCGCGATTAATCGCATGATGATCATAGTTAATCGCGATTAATCACAAATTAATCGCATATTTTTCATCTGTATATTAAATTGATTTTTTCAAATTGTAATACTTTTTTCAACATGAGAATAGACAAATGCTTGCTTTGTGCAAAAACAGGTTTATTTATTTCTACAATGAGAAATACTCAGTTCAAGTAACTAACATATGCAAACTGCATAGTAATGTTTATTACACAGTAGTGTGTTGAACTTCACACTCGATCCATTTAACAGAAAAGAATGCCCCTCAATGCACTGCATAGCAATTTGCATCAAATTCAAAACAAACAGGGTGATGCACAAATTTAAAAAATAAAGTGTGCATGAGTGTTATAGAACATGTAAACAACTGTTATGTTATATTCAGCAGAGGCTGAACAACCCAACCTCCATCTCCTCTTTTAACAGACCAAATAAACTTAACTAAACATCAGCCTCCATTTCTTCTCTTTTTTACCAGACCAAATGAATGTCAAGTTATTTCTTTCCACTGAGCCAGTTGTTCAAACAGACAAGCCTGTTGACATTTTCAGAAGCCAGGGAGGCTCTCTTCTTATTCACAATATGCCCGGACAGTGAAAACAGCCTCTCGCATGGCACGGAGGTGGCAGGTGTTGCCAAGTACTTGCGTGCAAGGCGGGCCATCATGCTGTGTGCCCCTTCATGGTTGGACCACCACTGCTGCGGACAATCCTCCATGTCAATAGTGGGCTCCGCCTTGTAGCGCTCCACACAGCTCTCAAGGCAGTCCTCTTCTTCATCAGATGAAGACCCTGGAGCAAGCAGGAGAGCTAATCTTTTCTTAGGTGGCCCAGGTGCCACTGGTTGTTGTTGCTGTGCAGGCTTCTCCTTCCTGAGTAAGGCAGTGATCAAACGCCACACCTCAGCCCTGTCAGGTTTGCTCAGACACTTTAGGTCCTTAAACCTAGGATCTAGAGCTGTCGCAATCCTCAGCCATGCCATGTTTGTTTTGTCCTTGCGTTGCTCCAAGTCTGCTGTGAAGGTCTCCTTGAATCTAACCATGTAAGCTGGGTCATCCTCAGAGGCCTGCATGACTCGTGACAGATGGCATAAGGCTGGCAGCACTACTGAACAGGATACAAACTTCTCTCCTCCGAGAAGTTCTGTTATGTACCTGCAATAATAGGGGAAAGACAGTGTTAAGAACTTGTTACATTCACCCACAGAAGGGCTAAAGACCCCCCCCCCCTTCTTTACACAGACACACAGACACACACACACACACACACACACACACTCTCTCTCTCAGCTCTCTTACTCTCACTCTCACACACACACACACACACACACACACACACACACACACACACACACACACACACACACACACACACACTCACTCTCACACACACACACACACACACACACACACACACACTCTCTCACTCTCACACACACACACTCTCTCAGCACACACACACACACACACACACACACACTCTGTCTCTTTCCCTCACACACACACACACACACACACACACACACACACACACACACACACTCTCTCTCTCAGCTCTCTTACTCTCTCTCACACACACACACACACACTCTCTCTTACTCTCACTCTCACACACACACACACACACACACACACACACACTCACTCTCACACACACACACACACACTCTCTCACTCTCACACACACACACTCTCTCAGCGCACACACACACACACACACACACACACATACACACCAATAGGGGGAACAGGGGACCTGTCGGGCCAAGCTGCCAAGAGGGGTCTTATGTTTACACTTATTTTGAAAAAACAAACATGGAATATAAAATTGACTTTTAAGGTGTTTTACCATAATATTACTGAAAATGTGACTTTTAATTATTTTTAGAGAAATTGCCAAGAGGGGACTTGGATCTCTGAGCGACATTTACCTATCAAAGAGTGGACCTCCACATACTGCAGTGGAGCTGTCTGCACCCATTCACTCACCTAACGACCCATTCACCTAATGAGTCTTTGTTTACAACAATGACTTTCTCAGTTTCTTTCAAGAATGGATAATATAACTTTAGAGTTATCATTACTTATTTTAAAGTCTCTGTAGTACAAATTGTATATAAATATATAATCATGGCCACATTTGAGAGTGAATATTTTTTATTGAATTGCATGCAGTTCAGAAGAAACATGACTGCATGCACTAATATCAAGTTCTGCAGTATAAGCAACAACATTTACTTTAAACCGGCTTTAATATAGATTAATTCTTTTTTCTTAACAAAGATAATTTGCTCGTCCGTCTTTACTCATCCATAAATGCGTTGCCTCTGTCATTCTTAGCAGTCCAAGAGGGGATCTACTATCATCTCAATTTTAAATAGTCAAAATGCTCTAGACATTTGGTTTCAACCAATTAATAGGAAATAGGAATGCATTTTATTTATTGTTTTGCATTGCAGAAAAAAGGTCCACACTTGGTTCATATGGAATGACAGGGGTCCACTGTTGGCTGGTGCATAATGACACAGGTTCCCACTAAGTTAGCATGGAGTGACATACACACTCCATCATGTATGAATATGAAAGAAATAAGCAAAAGTGATCATTCTTAAGATATTTTTTTTTCATCAAAACTTAACACAAACATTTCTAATAAAGTAGCACCAATAATGTTTTCATTATTTTTAAATGTAGGTTGTACTAGTACTGCAACAGACATATCTACAGTCTATTAATTTTTCCCCTACAAGAGTTTTATACTCCTTGACTGCATTTTTGTTATAGGAAAAAATATTTGAATTAAAACTAAGGGTTTTAGGCCATTTTAATGTACTTGCATCATGAATCTGTATTAATGAGGATGTATTTTATTTACTGTTTTACATTACAGAAAAAGGTCCACACTTGGTTTATATGGAATGACAGAGGTCCACTGTTGGTTGGTACGGAGTGACACACACACTCCAGCATGGGTGGATAAGCAGAAATGAGATAAATTGCTAAGTTTTAAGATACATTTTTAATCTAAATTTAATACAAACATTTGTAACTATTAATACACACAACACACACACACAAACACATGCAAACACACATATTTAAACTAAAGTAGCACTGGTGAAGTTGTCATTGTAGTTTTTTTAAAACATGGAATGTACTGTGAAAACTCAATGGCAACCTATCAAGATACTTAAGGGAATATTTCAGTTATTGACATTTATGGCTCAACAATAAAACATGTATGGGAAAATAAAGGAGGCGCTGGGGGGTCATCAGTTTGTCTGAGATACAAGGGATAATTCTTCTAGAGGATGGATTAACCTCACTAAGTAATATGATATACCACTGCAACACACCTTTCTACAGTCTGTCAAGTTTTTGACTTAATGCAGTTTCACACTCCTTGACTGCATTGTTGTCATGGGAAAACTACTTTAAATAACTAAACTCAGGTTTCAACATGGTCTGATGGCCCAGAGCCACAAAGTGTTATTCTGTAGTCACCTAATATCCCATATAGATGAAGCTCTGTGGTGGCCACCTATTGTCACTCTTCTACTTTTTAACAGCACATGGTTTCAATCAATTTTAATGTACTTGCATTCTAAATCTATATTAATAGGGATGCATTTTACTTATTGTTTTGCATTGCAGAAAAAAAAGGTCCACACTTGGTTTATATGGAATGACAGGGGTCCACTGTTGGTTGGTGCATAATGACACAGGTTCCCACTTAGTTAGCATGGAGTGACATACACTCTCCATCATGTATGAATATGAAAGAAATAAGCAAAAGTGATCATTCTTAAGATTTTTTTTTTTCATCAAAACTTAACACAAACATTTCTAATAAAGTAGCACCAATAATGTTTTCATTATTTTTAAATAGGTTGTACTACTGCAACACACATTTCTACAGTCTATTAATTTTTCCCCTACAAGAGTTTTATACTCCTTGACTGCATTTTTGTTATAGGAAAAAATATTTGAATTAAAACTAAGGGTTTTAGGTCATTTTAATGTACTTGCATCATGAATCTGTATTTATGAGGATGTATTTTATTTACTGTTTTACATTACAGAAAAAGGTCCACACTTGGTTTATATGGAATGACAGAGGTCCACTGTTGGTTGGTACGGAGTGACACACACACTCCAGCATGGGTGGATAAGCAGAAATGAGATAAATTGCTAAGTTTTAAGATACATTTTTAATCTAAATTTAATACAAACATTTGTAACTATTAATACACACAACACACACACACACAAACACATGCAAACACACATATTTAAACTAAAGTAGCACTGGTGAAGTTGTCATTGTAGTTTTTTTAAAACATGGAATGTACTGTGAAAACTCAATGGCAACCTATCAAGATACTTAAGGGAATATTTCAGTTATTGACATTTATGGCTCAACAATAAAACATGTATGGGAAAATAAAGGAGGCGCTGGGGGGTCATCAGTTTGTCTGAGATACAAGGGATAATTCTTCTAGAGGATGGATTAACCTCACTAAGTAATATGATATACCACTGCAACACACCTTTCTACAGTCTGTCAAGTTTTTGACTTACTGAAGTTTCATACTCCTTGACTGCATTGTTGTCATGGGAAAACTACTTTAAATAACTAAACTCAGGATTCAATATGGTCTGATGGCCCAGAGCCACAAAGTGTTATTCTGTAGTCACCTAATGTCCCATATAGATGAAGCTCTGTGGTGGCCACCTATTGTCACTCTTCTACTTTTTAACAGCACATGGTTTCAATCAATTTTAATGTACTTGCATTCTAAATATATATTAATAGGGATGCATTTTACTTATTGTTTTGCATTGCAGAAAAAAAAGGTCCACACTTGGTTTATATGGAATGACAGGGGTCCACTGTTGGTTGGTGCATAATGATACAAGTGCCCACTTAGTTAGCATGGAGTGAAATACACACTCCATCATGTATGAATATGAAAGAAATAAGCAAAAGTGATCATCCGTAAGAGAAATCTTTCATCACAGCTCCACGTTACACTTGTTCCAGGCTCTGCCCGTCGTTTTTCTCTAGAAATAGAAACTTTTTCCAACTTTTTTATCTCCGTAGCGATCGCACTCGTCTTCTCCTTCTTCTTCACTTCTTGCTCTGATCTACAGTCTCATTCGTTCTACACATCCCAGAAGCCCCAAAATTACTCACAGTGTGGGCGACAGCGTCCCCATTTACCAGCCGCAGAAAACTGCGTTTGACATATATGTATGTCAATGGCACTCAATGAGTTAAGTGGGAGGTACACAATAAATCTAATTCTAATCAAATTTATTTTGAAAACAAATAGTAGACTGGCAATCTGATTCAGTGATTAATTTGTTACACATTTGGGTTGCTTCCTAATGATTTTTTGATGTTTTAGTACCCAGCTAAACACAAGTGTGTATATTCCTTACTATCTACAGTATGTATGTGCCTTGTAGGCACTTTACTTGCAAGTGTGTGTATGCAGTGTTTCATAAATCTGAATATTTTTTGTCACATCACATCTACCCCGACACTTTAGAGCACTTCTGTCTCAACGCCGTGTTTGCCTTCGTTCTGACCTGAACACAGCATGTGTTGTTTGGGTTAGAAACATGCACATTTGCAAAGGAAAAAAAGCTAAATCGATTAGCGGAATCATTAAGCATGCACACACACAATCCCAAGGAAATGATCACGTGGGAACCAGTTCTGAAGAGGAACCGGTTCTCAGTTCCCACCCATAGACTTCAGTCTATGATGTGGACACAAAAGCATTCCTCTACATTGAAGTAGTGAAGTCATCAACACTCATGTATTTCACAGATCCTAAATCCTGGTACACACATAGAGATTCGCTAAATTTCAACCAATTTTTTTTATCTGTGAAAGACCACACACATGAAGATAAAAAATCTGTGATTGAACAGTTTTGATCGTATTGTGTGTGGTGTGCTGTGATATTCCAAACACAGCTCACCACACACATTAAGATTTTTCAGAATCTTGACCCTCCGGTCAGAAAACTCAGAAAGAGATCAGTATTGTTGTAGCTACTCTTTCGGGTCTATTTCCGGAATGGACAATGAGAGCGATGTAATTTTTTTTTAATGAAAGCGGGACACTTCAGCCTTTACAACGATCCCGTCTGTGTGTGTCTGTGTGTCTGTGGCTTCGGACGCCGAGCAGTCAAGCGGCTGTGAGCAGCGGTCACATGATCGCTTAAACATGGCTGCTCTATTGCTGGCTGTTGCCGGCTATGATCGCTACCGTCTTTGCTATCGGCTATCAGGAAATCTCCCGTGTATGCGTGAATGTCTGTGTGAACCTCATGTATTGCCAGGGCTGCACCGTGGCTCTCTGTGGGATTGCCGGTGTTGTGTCGAGAAGTGGCTTGCCGCGAGCAGCATGCAGAGCTTGGCAAGCAGGCACTTCTCAGCACAACACCAGCTTTCCACACACAAGATGACTTTTGATTTGTAAATATTGAACATGTTTAATATTTACGATTATCGGCGTCAAACGTTTTCCGAGGCGATTGTTGTGAGAATTTTGACTCTTAACACACCACACACTACAAGAGAATCTCATAAAATAATCTTAAAACCTTAGGATAATCGGCTGATTTTTGTCTTTGGTCGGAAGGGGGAAAATCGGGGCAAAATCAGCCCGATTATCTTTATGTGTGTGGTAGGCTTAACTCTACCTCCACTCTCCACTCTAAATGTGAAACTGGCTTCTGAGAAGTGAGTGAAGTGAGTGAGGGCTTTAAATCTGTGCCAGATGACTTGTGTCAGTCCTTGACTGTCGGCAGTGTGGGGGATGGTTTCTTGTAGCTGACGATGGTCGTTAGCAACTCTGAAAGGCAACCTGGAAAAGACTAACATCCTTCAGCCAAGATCATATCCAAATCAGACTAGCAGACAATGGAATTCCCCAGTCCTAGGTTGGCCATGTGCTACACACCTATGGACTTCTGTGACAACTGTAAAGAGTGGGTGTCCCAGCAATAATCCACCCTGTCAAGTCTTTGATGAGTTTTGTAAAGGTGTGTGATGCCTTGTGATCAGTATAATATTTTGTCAGCCTTTATATGATCTACCATTGTGTGCCAGAAGAAATGTTGTCTGAAATTAGGATTAATCAGATTGCCAGAGATACAGGGGATAAATCAGCTATAGTGGATGGAATAACTCCAAAATACCCACTGTTGAACTACTGCAACACACATTTTTACCTACCAAACTATTAGCTCTACTGGAGTTCATGTATACCTGTCTGAATATTTTTGGTCCACAACAAAAATGAAAACTAAAGCTAAATTTGTGTTTTTTTCTGTATATTACACACTGTATCACATTGTCATACACATCTATAGATGAAATTGGTGTATAAATTGAAACCTAATTTAAAGTTGTCAAAAGGTACAGGATTGGCACAGGATCAGAGAGTTTACATTAAGTGGGAAGTACACAATAAAAGCTGTATTCAGTTCACACTGGTGCTCAGCAGAAATGGGTCTGATTGCTTTCAGGATGTGTGGATTGTACATTCAACAATCCCATATTACCTTATTCATAGCATCTGAAGTGGATTATAAACAAATTCAATTAATTGTGTTCAGAAGATGGTTATCTAATTAATGTATATTTTTAAGTAATTCATTTCTTATCTATTTTGGTTGTTTCCTAATGATTTTCTTTCGTTTCAGTACCCAGCTAAACACAAGTGTGTATATTCCTTATTATCTAGGTATAACCTTGTGCATGTTGTAGTAAGCAATGCGACTTCATTACATTTACACACAGTTATCTAAGTCGAGTTGAACATTTTTAATGGGGTTTCAGTCTATGATGTGGGCACAAAACATTCCTCTACATTGAAGTAGTTAAGTCGCCAGCACTCATGTATTTCACAGATCCTATCTTTAAGGTAGAGTTGTTGAACTGGGATCTGAGAAGTGAGTGAATGGAGTGAGAGTGGAGTGAGAGCCAGATGACCTGTGTCAGTCCTTGAGTGTGGGCAGTGTGGGGGATGGTTTGTCGTCGCTGACGATGGTCGTCAAGCTTTTTCAGGTTGGGCTTCAGAGTTTCTACCTTCTTTCAGCCAATATCTTTATCCAAATCAGACCGACTGAGACATAGGTATTCCCAGGTCTTAGGTTGGCCATGTGCTACCTACGCACCTATGGCCTTTGGTGACTCAACTTCTGTGGCAACTGTAAAGAGTGGGTGTACTAGCAATATTCCATTTTGTCTAAAGAATTGTCAGTTCTTTAATGAGTTTTGTGAAGGTGTGTTATAATATTCTGTGACAGGGCCTTTATATGAGCCACCATTGTCTGCTAGTAGTAATGCTGTCTGAGAACAATTAACATGGAATAAGAAATTAGGATTCATCAGATTGTCATGGATACAGGGAATATGTCAGTGTGTGGACGGAATAACCCCAAAAAGCCCCCTGTTAAACTACTCATTAAAAGGTATTTAGAAAATCAAGGGAAACAAAGGAACGCATAAATATAAAAATACATGCAAAGCCTTACAAAGCCTTGTAAAGGACAATTAGGACACAGCAAGAACTATATTCCTCAGACACGGTCCACAACACTGTCAACTTTTTTTATTTGTGTTGCAGCAGTTCAACATTGAGCTATTTGGGGTTATTCCATCCACACAATGCCTTATCCCTTGTATCTCTGACAATCTGATGAATCCTAATTTCTTGTGCCATGTTAAGTAAGCTGTTGTTCCCAGACAACATTTCTGGCAGAGAATGGTAGCTCATAAAAATGCTCTGTGACTCTATATTGCATTTACCCATGTTTCAGTCAGTCTGATTTGAATGTAAGTAAGTGGAGTGAAATGCACACTCCATCATGTATGAATAAGAAAGAAATAAGCAAAAGTGATCATCCTTAAGAGAAATTTTTCATCAAAACTTAACACAAACATTTCTAATAAAGTAGCTCAGATAAATACAGTGGGGCCAGGCCGTTAAGTGCTTTAAAAACAAACATTAAAAGTTTAAAATCAATTCTGTAAGGGACAGGGAGTCAGTGAAGGGAGTTAAGAACAGGAGTAATGTGCTCACGTCTATTAGTGTTAGTTAAAAGACGGGCAGCAGCGTTTTGGACAAGTTAGAGGCGACTGAGTGAAGACTGGGAGACGCCAACATAAAGTGCATTGCAATAGTCCAATCTAGAACTGATTACTGCAACGCATGGATGGCTTTCTCGAGGTCGTGACAGTTTAAAAACATTTTGACTGTGTGAATGTGTGTGGCAATAGTTTAACATAGGGATCCTCTCAATTAATGATCCCTTGTATCTCTGACAAACTGATGATCCCCCATTCCCTCTGTATTTTCCCAAATCAAATTGTCGTATATCAGTACCTCTTTGATGGTTTACTTGTACATAATATATCATCGTAGGTTGCCATTGAGTTTTCACAGTGCCCCCCACATAAAAAAACACAACATTACCGTTGCTACTTCATTATAAATGTTTGTATTAAGTTTTGATGAAAGTTTTGAGCTTTTGAGGTTAATCCATCCTCTAGAAGAATTATCCCTTGTATCTCAGACAAACTGATGACCCTCCAGCTCCTCTTTTATATTCCCATACATGTTTTATTGTTGAGCCATAAATGTCAATAACTGAAATATTCCCTTAAGTATCTTGATAGGTTGCCATTGAGTTTTCACTGTAACTAACCCTAACCCCATGTTTAAAAACAAAAATACAATTACAACTTTACCAGTGCTACTTAAGTTGAAATATGTGTGTTTGCATGTGTTTGTGTGTGTGTGTGTGTGTTATGTGTATTAATAGTTACAAATGTTTGTATTAAATTTAGATTTAAAATGTATCTTAAAACTTAGCAATTTCTCTCATTTCTGCTTATCCACCCATGCTGGAGTGTGTGTGTCACTCCGTACCAACCAACAGTGGACCTCTGTCATTCCATATAAACCAAGTGTGGACCTTTTTCTGTAATGTAAAACAGTAAATAAAATACATCCTTATAAATACAGATTCATGATGCAAGTACATTAAAATGACTTAAAACCCTGAGTTTTAATTCAAATATTTTTCCTATAACAAAAATGCAGTCAAGGAGTATAAAACTCTTGTAGGGGAAAAATTAATAGACTGTAGATATGTGTGTTGCAGTAGTAGGCTACACCCTACATTTAAAAATAATGAAAACATTATTGGTGCTACTTTATTAGAAATGTTTGTGTTAAGTTTTGATGAAAAATTTCTCTTACGGATGATCACTTTTGCTTATTTCTTTCTTATTCATACATGAAAGCCATATTGCGCATGCGTGGCGTCTCAGTTCTCTGTCAAGTTCGGCTCTCAGAATCAACCCTTTTTTATTCGTTTCCACGGCTTTTTAATTTGATCCAAGACAACGAGCCACATCCTAAGCAGTGGCTCTTTCAGCCGGGCTACTGTTTTTAATGATCGATTCTGCTGATCGCTTCATTTCAAGCAGAATTTGGGTGGCTCGCTGCCGCCCGCCGCCATTCTCCGAGACGCCATTAGAGTAAGGCCGGCTTTTAAGTTTTACTCACTTCTGTGTGTTTCCACCTCCACCGTATGGACAATTCCTTCCGCTAGTACGTGGATTGTTTCCCCACGAACACTTCGGCCGAGGGCTGAAGCCAGTTCGACCAAATCCTGCAGCCAGGCACTCTGGAGAGTACTGCCACCGCAAGCGGAAGCCCACCTGAGTTCGTCTCCTCCAGCGGGCACGGTTTGTGTGCCCCGGCCGAGCTGTCATCCTCTGCCTCCGGCTGCTGTCTTGCTGTTTCGCCTTCGCACTGCTGTGGGCTCCAGGACGGAGCCCTGGCGGGTAGGTGTCCTGCACGGCACTTTTCTCTCCTCCATAACCTCGACCTGCACATCGTTCCCGGCTCTCTCCGGCTGTCTGCTCTGCTGGCTGCTGTTCTCTCTCCCTCTGTTTCAGTGCATCGCATCCACATCCATGCCTCCGCTCTCCTCGCCGTCCAGCTGTGACAGCTGCACCCGTCTGTCCGGAAAGATCCTGGAGCTGGAAGCAAGAATCTCTCGCCTCTACCAGATCCAGGAAGATGAGAAATTCTTGGACACCATTGTCTTCGGTCCAGCCCAATCGGACCCAAACAGAGTCTTGGGGTCAGATGTCACCGTGCCCTCAAATATTGCCCCGCCCCCTTCTGCTCCAGAGCTTCTCACTTCCGCACCCCCTCCCCCCCCTGTCCTGGAGAAGTCTTGGCCACAGCTTGGGGCCAAACCGAAGGGCCTGATGAGCTCAACCCCCCTCCACCATGAAAACTGGTCCCTGGTCAGTGGAAAAGGAAGGAAAAAATCCCCCCCACCTCTTCCACCTCTTTTTAATCTCCACCTTGAAAGCAGATATGACATCCTCAGTCAGGGAGACTTTCCTCCTTTGCCTGTATCCTCTCAATTCAGGTCCCCCACCAGGTCAGCCCCCCCCCCCTCCACCCACTGTGCCTAAGCCTCCCCCTGGGTCCCGCCGCTCCACACCCTGCTTCACTCCTGCACCCCGGGCACCCCGGGCAGGCCCTGCCAGGCTCCCAGCCTCTGGTCACACAAGGTCACAACACACTAGCCCCCCCCCCCGTCACCTGGCCCCCCGCTCAACTCTCCCCCGTCCCTCTCCACCCACCGAGATAGTTGTGGGCGACTCCATCACTAGAAACATCCGTCTGCATAACTCTACTACACACTGTCTACCTGGTGCCACTGTCAATTCACTATTAGACAAGCTCCCTGACCTGCTCCAATCAACTCCCCCCTCTGTGAACCGCATTATTGTCCATGTGGGGACAAATGACACTGCCCACCGGCAATCTGAGGTGCTCAAAGCCAGATTCAACAATCTATTTGAGTTTTTGAAAACGTGTGGTAAAACAGTTTTCATCAGTGGCCCTCTTCCCACACTCAACCTTGGCTCAGAACGTTTTAGCAGACTCCTGTCCCTCAACTCCTGGCTCCAGGCTGCCTGCAGAGAGCAGGACATCAACTACATTGACAATTTTAATTTATTCTGGAACCGTCCCTCTTTTTACCAGCGTGATGGTATCCATCCAAGCAGGTTGGGCAGCCGCGTTCTGTCTGGCAACCTCCAGCACGCGGTATTGAATGCATGACTGATAACGACTGAATCAGCCCCCCCCACCCCTTGCAGGGGAGAAGCTCCCCCCTCCTTCTCCCTCTCCGTTCCCCCCCTTGATTCTACACGTCAACAGACTCTCCCAATCTCTAGCCATCTCCACTCATTGCCTATAACCACTCCAACTGTTGGTTCTGTCGCCCTCACCACAGCCTTTACACCATGCAATTCTCCACTCGTCATTCCTGTCTTCATCTCGCATAGACGGCGTCCTGCTCAAAGTCACCAGCATGGGGCCCATACATGTCTCCTGCGTTCACTACGCCCCTCCTCACTTTCCCCTCCCTCGACTGTTAAGATGGCACTGATCAATATCAGATCTCTTAATAATAAGACTTTTATTTTGAAAAACTTTTTTTCTGCTCACACTTTGGATTTTTTGCTGTTAACCGAAACCTGGCAAAAGCCAGGTGATGTCAGTGCCTTCTCTGAGCTCCTCCCTCCCAGCTGCTCTTTTTTCAGCTGTCCACGAGCCACTGGTCGAGGTGGTGGTGTAGCCTCTGTGTTCAAAAATAAATTCAAATGCAGGCTCATCACAACAAATACTTACTCTAGTTTTGAGCTCCAGGTTTTTGTGCTAGATAATAACTGCTCCATCCTGTGTGCCATTATCTACCGTCCCCCTAAGGCAAACCAGAATTTTATTTCTGAATTTTCTGAGTTTTTAGCAGAGTTTTTACCAAAATTTGACAAAATTCTAATCTGCGGAGATTTTAATATACATGTCTGTTGCTCAGCTAATCAATTGGGAAATGACTTCAGAAATCTTTTAGATTCTTTTGATCTCACACAATTAGTGGCCGGACCAACACATAATCTTGGCCATACATTGGATTTAATAATCACCTATGGTCTCTCGGTGTCAGTCAAAGAGATCAGTGTCACTCCCCTCTCTGACCATCTTCCCATACTCTTCGACCTAAGAGTACCATCTCCTGCAACTAAGCCCGTCTTACCTCCTTGCCGTCGCCGCATTATCACCTCTTCCACTGCCAGTGATTTTGCATCAGCATTTCAAAATAGTGATCCCACTACCTTAGACAACCTGTGTTATCCTGCCTCACCTGACTGTTTCATCTCCTCCTTCCACTCTACTTGCACTTCAATTCTTGACTCTGTAGCTCCTCTAAGGATAAAATCCTCAAAGTCCAGGGCTGATCCTTGGCTGAATGATTACACTCGCGCTCTTAGGCAAGACTGTAGATTGGCAGAACGGAAATGGAAGAAGCACAAATCTCCCATTTTGCTGGGTATCTGGAGGGACAAGTTAGCTACTTATCAGAGAGCTATGAGAGATGCAAAATCTCTTTATCTGTCCAGACTCATCTCTACGAGCAGCAATCGTCCAAGGGTATTATTTAGTACAATAAACTCTGTCATAAATCCATCCACTAGTAGCCCTCTAGATGCTTCAACAGCAACTTGTGAAGAGTTTTTAAAATTCTTTGTTGACAAAATCGTTTCTGTTAGGGGAAAGATTACTGCTAACACCAACGTCGCAGATAATAGGCTGAATTCTGCCTCTGTGCACCCAACTGCTGTTCTTAATAATTTTGAGCCTGTTTCCCTCTCCCTCCTTTCTGAGATCGTGCAAAAGCTAAAGGCAACCACCTGTCCCTCAGACATTGTTCCCGCTAAGGTGCTGAAAGAGGTTTTTAATACTGTCGGACCTTACCTCCTTGTTTTTATCAACATGTGCCTTAGCTCAGGTACTGTCCCAGATCTTTTTAAACATGCCGTGGTCAGACCACTTCTCAAGAAACCTCACCTGGATCCCTTAGTTTTATCTAATTTTAGGCCCGTTTCTCATCTGTCTTTTTTATCTAAGGTCTTAGAGAAGGTTGTTTTTATTCAGTTACAATCTTTTCTGGAAAAAAATGCCATCTTCGAAAAATTTCAATCTGGTTTTAGATCCCGCCATAGCACTGAGTCGGCTCTACTTAAAATCCACAACGATATCCTCCTTTCAGCTGACAATAAAACCCCCATGATACTAGTCCTCCTAGACCTCACAGCAGCATTCGATACAGTAGACCACTCTATTCTCATCTCCCGTCTGTCCAATCACGTGGGCATTCAGGGTCCAGTTCTTAAATGGTTTTCCTCTTACCTCAAAAACAGGTCTTTCTCCGTTATGATTGGAGACCTCTCATCCTCCTGTGCTCCCCTCTCATGTGGGGTCCCACAGGGTTCCATTCTCGGCCCCCTTCTTTTCACCCTCTATCTACTACCTCTTGGAAAGATCATATCAACGCATAATCTTCATTTTCATTGTTATGCTGATGACATTCAGGTTTACCTCCCAATCATCCCAAATGCTCCAGCTGCTCTAAAATCCCTCCTCAATTGCCTAGAAGATATTAACCTGTGGTTGACAAAAAATTTTCTGCACTTGAACCAGTCAAAAATGGAATGTATTGTTTTTGGTACCTCTGATGTTTGCGAAAATGTGATTAGTAACTGTGTCTCCTCTTCCGTTGCCTCTCTTTTTAAACCTGCTGTAAGAAACCTGGGAGTTATTTTAGACCCTGGCCTATGTTTTGATCAGCAGATTGATTCAGTAGTGAAGCTAAGTTTCTTTCAACTGCGCCTTTTAAGTAAAGTTAAACCATTCCTCAGCAGGAACGATCTTGAAACGGCTATACATGCTTTTATCAGTTCTAGGTTAGATTATTGCAATTCCCTGTACTTTGGCATTAAGCAATCATCTCTCTCCCGCCTTCAACTGGTACAAAATGCTGCAGCACGCCTCTTAACCAACACCTCCCGTTACAGTCACATCACTCCCGTTCTCTGTTCACTACATTGGCTCCCGGTTAAATTTAGAATCACTTTTAAACTGTTATTATTTGTTTTTAAAGCTATTCACGGTCTTGCTCCAGAGTATCTGTCCGATTGTTTAAAACTTAGACGACACTGTAGAGCCCTCCGGTCCTCAGAACAGCCCCTGTTAGAGGTCCCCTTCTCTAATTGCAAACAGTGGGGGGATCGGGCCTTTTCAATAGCGGCACCAAAACTGTGGAACTCCCTACCCCCTGAATTATATTTTATTGATGACTTGGCACTTTTTAAAGCACGTCTTAAAACTCATTTGTTTAAACTGGCTTTTAATATTGATTAACTTTTACCTTTTGATATGTATTTTATTGTTGTGTTTTCTTGTTTTGTTTTTTCCATGCCATTCGTCACCTGAAATGTTATTTCTTTTCTGTAAAGCACTTTGATCATCTGTCCGATGTTGTAAGGTGCTATATAAATAAACTTTATTATTATTATTATTATTATTATGATGGAGTGTGTATTTCACTCCATGCTAACTAAGTGGGCACTTGTATCATTATGCACCAACCAACAGTGGACCCCTGTCATTCCATATAAACCAAGTGTGGACCTTTTTCTACAACGTAAATCAACGAATAATTCCTATACAGATTTATGACGCAAATACATTAAAATTAATTGCAATCACATGCATTTAAAAAGTAAAAGTCTGACCATAGGTGGCCCCAACAGGGCTTCATTTATATGAGATGTACGTGGCCAAAAAGTAACTTTGTGTGGCTCTGAGCCATCAGGCCATGTCAAACTGTGAGTAGTTTAAGTATTTTCCCGTGACAACAATGCAGTTAAGTAGTATAAAACACCAGTACAGTGAAAAATTAATAGACTGTAGAAATGTGTCTGGCAATAGTTTAACATAGGGACTTTGTGAGATTAATCCTCTCAATGAATTATCCCTTGTATCTCTGACAAACTGATGATCTCCCAAACCCTCTGTATTTTCCCCAAAGATAACAAATTGCCGTGCCAATACTTTAATATCAGTTACTCTTTGATGGTTTACTTGTACATAATATATCATCGTAGGTTGCCATTGAGTTTTCTGTAATATAAAACAGTAAATAAAATACATCCTTATGAATACAGATTTATGATGCAAGTACATTAAGATTACCCTAAATCCTAAAACCCTCTATTAAAAAATGAATAGACTGTAGAAATGTGTGTTGCAGTAGTACACCCTACATTTAAAAAATAATTACAACATTATTGGTGCTACTTTATTAGAAATGTTTGTTTTAAGTTTTGATGAAAGTTTTCTCTTAAAAACTATCACTTTTGCTTATTTCTTTCTTATTCATACATGATGGAGTGTGTATGTCACTCCATGCTAACTAAGTGGGATCGTGTGTCATTATGCACCAACCAACAGTGGACCCCTGTCATTCCATATAAACCAAGTGTGGACCTTTTTCTGCAATGTAAGTCAACTAATAATTCCTATACAGATTGAGAACACATGTATATTGTAAAATTGAAACCCTGTGCTTAAAAAAACTGGACAAGCAACAATAGCAAGGTCAATTATTTTTAATGTTTAATCAGAATTCAACAGAAATTATCTAAATGACCATTTTATCTCAAATTTTGTCATGGGTGATCAATTTTTTCAATATTTTAAAATTTCTATTATACCTAATACAGTGTTGAGTTTAAACTTAAGACATCCATGAAACTGGGACCTTCATATTTTGTTACGAAGAATAACAAATTATGTTTCAAGGTACTGGTTTGTTCACTAAGGAGCCTGTTTGATAGCCTCTCTACAGTCTGAAAGGCTGCCGGGGCTGCTAGTCGTTCACACTCTGGAGGAGTGTAAGAAACGACGTGTGTGAATGAGTCGTTAAAACCCCTGCTCCAGCCTGCCGGGGCACTGCTGAATATGGTATTTTACACACACACACACTCAGGTCCCCTCTTGGCTAAAGTTAAAAAAATTAACCAGAAGGTTTTTCACATGATTTTAAGTTGATTTAAAGCATGTCCAACAGGGGACCTAAAAAAAGTCCCCTGTTGGCTGCTTGGTCCCCTGTTGGTGAATGTGTAACGACGCCGATGTCCCCTCTTAGATAGGAACAACAGTGCACACACACACACACACACACACACACACACACACACACACACACACACACACACTCTGTCTCTTTCCCTCACTCACACACACACCTAGAAACAATTATTGCATCAATGGGAGTATCAGACAGTAACTCACCTGCAGGGTTCCAGCACTGCCTCCAACTTCTGCAGTTTATCCAGCTCAGCTGCTGTTGGCATGGTGACCTTGGTTGCATGGAGGGCCAGGGCATCTCTCAGTGGTTCTTGATTTCTCAGAATACGCCTGATCATCTCCAGGGTGCTGTTCCATCTGGTTGAAACATCCGGTGTAAGCACCTCTTTAGTTTTTCCCCTCGCAACTTGTTGCTGCTCAAGCTCCGCTGAATTTGGCGCACTGTGCTTGAAATGGCCGACTACCTTTCTGCATTTTGCCAGTGCATTATCAAATGGGCTGTGTTGTAGAGAAACGGTGATAGCTCGCTGGAGAAGATGTGCTGTGCAGGGCATGTGCTCAAACGGGAGCTCCTTAGACGCCGCGATCATGTTCCGTGCACTGTCGGTGGTCAGCGTGCTGACTTTCTCTGTGATGCTCCACTCTCTCGCTATGTGCATGAAATGCTCCGCGCACGTACTGGCGAAGTGCCTCTCCTCTGTTTTCATAACAGTTAGAGCTCGCGACTGAAGTCTCCACTCGTCATCAAAATAATGCGCCGTGACGCCGAGATAACTATGATTACTCAGTGAGGTCCAGTAGTCTCCGGTCAGCGCCACTGTGCCTGTCTGCCCCAACGCCG
This sequence comes from Trachurus japonicus, assembly GCF_045865225.1. Taxonomy (NCBI): domain Eukaryota; kingdom Metazoa; phylum Chordata; class Actinopteri; order Carangiformes; family Carangidae; genus Trachurus; species Trachurus japonicus. The sequence continues at coordinate 36,183,955 of NC_140916.1, forward strand.
CCGCCACCTTGGCTCTCTCGTCCTCATACAGCTCGTGGATATTCTTGACCGTAGTGGCTCGACTAGGCAGTTCGTATGTCCAGTCCTTGGATGCAATGCGGATTATTTCTCGCAGACCGTCGTCCTCCACAATACTTATCGGCCTGCACGCTGTAGCCACCCATTTAGCGACTGCTTTTGTAAGTTTGCGGCTTGTAGAGTCGTCCACCTGTTTCCCTTTCAAATTATCCAGCGTGGTTTGCTTCATGCGAGGAGGGGGCGCCGGCGTCTCTGCATCCGCTGTGTGCTTGGCCGACAAGTGGTATTTGAGACTTGACGTACTCCGGTGGTAGGTAAATTCACGGTGACAATAAATACAAATGACTTTTGTCCTGTCACGAGAGCCATCTGGCAAGACTTTGTAGCTGAATTTGCCATTCAAAATACTATAACTTTCCATTACTGCTCACGGGGATGTGGTCTGTTCGCGGCATCGACCTCGGCGCATTGCTTCCTGGTTTTCCAAGCTACGGAATGGCCCGAGGTTCAAATGGCCCGAGGTTCAAATGTCACTGCGTTAATCGCGCGTTAAAAAAAATAGTGCCGTTAAAGGCATGCTGCGTTAACGCGTTAATAACGCGTTAACTTTGACAGCCTTAATTTTTACATTATTATTTTTAATTAATTGACATTACTTTGTAAAAATCTGTTCTCAGTTTGACATGAAGGAGTTGTGTCTTATTTATTTTTTGTCTAAAAAGCCAAACTGTGTTGGTTATGATTTAATTTATAAAAGCAATAAAAGGAGAAAACCTCCAAGAGGGGTGAATATTTTTTATAGGCAGTGTAAATAAGGCTTTAGAGAATGGTGTTGTGTGCTGTTGTTATATCCACGACTACTGTACTTTATTGTACAATATTGACATTACCTTAACTTAATATTTCCATTAGAAGTAGTACTTTTACTGGAGTATCAACCATGTATATTTCTACTTTAACTATCAATACTAAGGCAGTCATCAGCTTATGAATGTTACTTCCTCTCTCCTCTTTTCAAGGCAAGGCTTGATGGCCATAGAACCGAAAGGCTTCAAAAGAAAATTCGCCTGGATCCACAGCAGGCAGACCTTGAAATAAAAAAGAAAATAGCTGATATAATGGAGAGGGCGGTGAGAAGCAACAGTGTCCGGCTGGACAGAATGGCAGAGGCTCACGTGAGAATGAGCAATAGCTTTGATCTTCTAGTGAGACACCTGTGTGAAAGTCAAGTAAACCGTGCCCCACCTACCCAGTACAACACAGCGCCTACACATTCATTCACACCCCCACCCTCTACACATTCATACACACCCCCACCTTCTACACATTCATACACACCCCCACCTACACATTCATACACACCATCACATATTGGCTCTGCACATTCATACACTCAACTTACTGTGGGCTCCCCACGTTCATACACATCACTTTCCACTGCGCCAGCACAGTCGCACACAGTTCAGCCGATGGGCCCTGCACCTCAATCATACAGACAATTGCTGGAGCAACCCTCCGAAGAAGAAGACGACCTTGACCTTGTGTCTTGGTAGGAAAAGTGAATTCATAGAGAAAATATGTTTACAATTTGTTGCACTTGTTTGTTCAGTACCCTCCCGGTACGACTGTTGCACTTTAAAGTTCATTCTTTCAGGGAGGCAGAAATGCCCACTAGTGGGCTACAAAGTATGGGCCAAAAATTATTATGAATGTTAAGTTGAACGTTAAGTATTGTAATTTGATGCATATGTCATGTTTACCATTATATACCAGGGTCTGTTCTGACTTGAATGTTAAAATAACTGTACAAAAGCATTTCCTTTCTAAAGTATCATGTAGATACAGCTTCTGTTACCCATATTTACTTGGATCTGTTTAAGTGAAACTAGGTTTGTTATGGAGTCAAATTGAAACATTGTGCTTTGGTTACAGTAACACTTTATTGCCATTGTTTTTTTTTCAGTTTTCTTTTCTTTTGATCATTGCAATAAAAGTCAAAGCCAATGAAAACGTTGTGGCCTGAACAAGGTGATGTTGAAACGCACCTTAGCTTAAACACGGACCATGAGGGTCAATCAAGTGAACTAAGGGAAATAAATAAAGAAAAAAAAGGTAATTTAACTGAAAAATTCCTAAACAATGCTATGCTCTCTGAACATACAGTAGGGACATTGATATATAGTGCAAATGCAAAATATTGCAAAGTGTCTTTGTAGACCCAGTGTTCACGTAGCTGTAGAGAACATACAGCTAGGTGTCTGTCAACCTGCCCAGTCCTGTCCAAAGGCCATTAGGGGTCAAGGTACTTGGTCATGATTCTCCTCACTCTCTTTCCACTTGCCTCGTTGCAGTCGGTCACATAGTTGTTTGTTTGAGTGGGAGGCTGCATACTCCTCTCATTCTGTATGACCTCCTGCTCAACACGGGGATCCACACTGTCATTCCAGGCCTCACAGTAATTGTGGAGTACGAAGCACGTGTAGATGACACTTGGCAGGTCGACGATATTTATGTCCATTGGCCGTCTCAAGGCTGAAAACCTGGCCTTGAGCCTGCCAAATGAGCATTCAATGACCATACGGGCTCTACACAGACAAAGCCCAAAGTATTGTTCAGATGGGGTAGAGCCTCCAGTTGCGTACTCCTTCATGAGGTAAGGGAGAAGTGGGTAGGCAGGGTCTCCTAACAGAAAGACAGGTATTGGCCCCTCATCTTCCATTATCTGCTTTTCAAGTGCAGGTATCTTGCCAGTCTTCAAGTAGGCGTTCACCTTTGAATTTGCAAAGACACGCGCATCATGCACACTTCCAGGCCATTTGACGACCACATCCATGAATCTGTAAAGCAAACAAATAGCATATTTTAACTCAAATAGCTTTACTTGTGTACAATAATAAACTTAACTTGTTGATCATTTCATTGCACTTATAGGACTTGTACTAGTTGTGTAAAATCTGTGTAGATGCATACACTAACGTTATTTCTTTGCAGTCCACCAGAGGGCACAGCCTCTGCCCAGTGGCACTGGCACTGCATTAATGTAGCTTGCAATAACCTATTAGTGATGCATGTGAAATACTGGCGGGCATGATCTGATAATAAATAATATAGCCTATTGAGGGGCAAGATAACATTACATGGCGGGCCTCAAGTTTGACAGGTGTGATAGTGAAACCTAAATGGGTTAGGTAACACTTTATTTTAAGGGGTCCTTGTTCCTGTGTATCTACCTAATTAATTACAGTGTAATTACCTATGTAACCGTATGTAATAACATGTACTTACATTGTAAATACATAGTGTATTTTGGTGTACTTACAGGTCCTTGTTACACTTGTAATAAGAAATGCCAAAGTGGCCTCTCTCTTTGCACAAGCATTTCTTATTACAAGTGTAACAAGGACCTGTAAGTACACCAAAATACACTATGTATTTACAATGTAAGTACATGTTATTACATACGGTTACATAGGTAATTACACTGTAATTAATTAGGTAGATACACAGGAACAAGGACCCCTTAAAATAAAGTGTTACCATGGGTTATAGAAAAAGCAGTAAACCTTAGCCTACCTGTATTTATGGTCGCAGACGGCTTGTACATTCAGGGAATACTTTCCCTTCCTGTTGATGTAGTCAGTGGCATTGTTGGCAGGCGATTTTATCTCAATATGAGTTCCATCTACTGCTCCCAAACATTGAGGCATTCCAAAGTCCTTCTGGAATCCAGAGACGAGCTGCTCTACTTCTGGCACAGTTAATGGTAAGCGGATATACTTTGGACCGAGGTAGACTGTTATGGCCTTGCATGTTTGCCTAATAACTACGGACACAGTTGACCGCGATAAGCCGAAGGCGTTCGCCGTTTTTCGTAGCCGGCCCTCATCACTCAGGTAGTATAACGTGCAGGCTACCTTTTTGACAACGTCAACAGGTGCCCTCATGTTCGTTGTCTGACCCTCGATGTAAGGCCGAAGTTCCTCACTTAAAGCCACAAGGGCATCTTTGGACATGCGGAAGTTTTCACGCCAGGCATGATCGTCTACTTCTCCTTCCACAAACTTGTCCCACCATACACTAGTTCTACCTGGTCTCGTCCAAACCCGGCGTCTCGTTCGCCTCAGACGAATCGGAGCATCCAGAATTTCCAGGAGTTGAGAGCAGATCCTCCTCTGCTCGCCAATTGTATGTGTACATATTCTGTACATTTGAAAAAAACACTGTTGTGCATTAGTTATTGCGGCCAAAGTAGCCTGCAGGTGTGAAGGGTGGATGTAATCCGACATGTTTGTTTGTATCGTGACGTCAACACGCCGACTTGACGTCAACACGCCGACTTGACGTGAGCAGAACAGCAGATCTGAGCCAGTTTTGCGTCTTGGCCTGTTTAGGCGGAGACGCTGCGCTGGAGCGTATTCAACTTTTCCACTTTCAGGGGTGGTTTGAGATTTTTGCGTCTTCAAGCCCCAAAAACGCCGTCACCATATAAACGAAAGGCACTTCCGATAAAATATTTTATCGTCTTTACTCGCAAGCGTCTTCGTGTAAACGGCCCCTAAAACAGGAACTCAACAGGCACCAAAAGACACAGACCATGACACAAAAAGACAAGACACAGAACTTCAAAATAATACAGAATCAAAGAACACAAGAGACAAAAGACCAAAAACAACTAAAAACCAAGCCACTGCATGGCCCACTCAGGGGCCATGACAACACGTGCAGACTTGCACTCGTGCCTTCAGTCATATTTCACAGCAAGAAGTTACACAGGAGGACTGACAGGATGTGCCAGTTACGCAGTGCGGTCCCATGAAGGAAGATCAGAGGACAACGTAGCTACTGGGACATACGGTATGATCAGCTGTAACAACGGCTCTGCAGCCGGTTCAGCTGCAGCTCCACAGCTGTCAGAGGAGCCTCAACTGTCTCTCTCTCTCCAGGTGCTAGCCGAGTCACAGACATTAAATAATAGAGTGTTTGAGCCAAGTTTGTCCACTCCGGCGGGTGCACCGCCACCTATGTATTTTGACCGGGGATGACTGCTGCCAGTCAGAAGACGAAGAGGCGTGCAAAAGGTAGAGACATACGTTCATTTCTCCTTTCTAGTATGTTGTCGGACACTCATTTTAACTATCGGAGCCTGTCAGTTTGAAAAAAATGCCCGTTTATAGGGCGAACTTTGACGGAAGCCACTTGCCCTGTGGAAGGGACACATGACGTCTGTCCGACTACCCATTTCTCCGACCATACATTTCTTTATTTTTGCGTCCATTAGTCCGACCTCCCATTTCTCCGACTTAAGTAGCCTTAACCCTTAACCTTACCCTAAACCTAACCTTAACACTGTAGAATGGGTAGTCGGAGAAATGAGCCGTCGGACTTTTGGGCAGTCGGACTGATGTATGCTCCCCCCGTGGAAGAGCGTTAGCTGGGCTGCAGGTTGCCTGCCCGGCTCAATACTGCAGCAACCTCAATAAAAGTATTATCCATCACTCACATACAGGGGTGGAGTGGCCATCGGGACGACCGGGAGATTTCCCAGTCAGCCGGCGGCCAATAAGCTCAAGTGAACCGGCCCACAAGCTGCCTCTACTTCAATATTCAAAAGTGAAGTCCAACCATTATTTATACCACTTCGTGTCTCTCTACATCTCATTCATGGTTGCAATAGTGAATCAGACTCTCATCAATCCAGCCTACTAAATTATTTTTGTTTAGCCTCCTATCTTTATCTAATTCTTTTGCTCAGATGTTACAGAACTTTCATGACCACAAATATAAAATAACCAGCAATTTAATTTGTTTGTTTGTTCTCAAATGAATGTAGAATGACGTAAAGCCTCATGGGAAATGGTAAATGCGTTAGCCTATCACTGTGAAAGTTATCATTGAACTAGCGGCTGCGGCTAAAAACAGAACGACTCATGGAAGCCAACCACATAGACTGTAAAAAGAATGGACGTAGCGTCCGTGACGTCACCCATTGGTTTTGGTGAGTCTGTTTTGTGCCGCTACTACTGGGGTTTGAACCGCGCCATGTTGGATTCTACTTGCCATATTTGGAGCGGTGCGGCCGTTGGCCGGCCGAGAGCCCGCCCACTGGCCTCGTAGCAGCGGTCCCCGGACCTGTCACTCAACGGTTCTGCGCTCTAATTGGCCAGAACTTTAAACCTAATAATAGTAAAACGGTAGAGTTTAAAAAAAATTCACCCCCCTCAGAGTGTGTGCGGGGGTAGAAACTATCAGTTGAGACCAAAAAAATAAAATGTACCAGGCTGTAAATATGTTTTTTTAAGCTGTAAAATCGGCTATTTTAACATGGGGCTCAATTGGAGTTGCTCCCTTCTGGAGCCAGCCCCCAGCGACAGCCGGGGGGATTGCAGTTTTTTGAACGCGGAAGTGAGCTTCACTTCTCAGACCGACAACTGCCCCCTTGGCCAACCAGCAAACTTTATCAGTCCTGCCCGTGTGTTACGGTATCTATAAGTTATATTAATTTAACAAGACAACACAGTCCGTGCTTTACTGAAAGTGGGCCAGTGCACGTCGGTACACAGTACCGTTACAAGCCAGAACCTCTCACATCACAGTAGCAGCCTACTCTGTCTTCTCCATGGGCACCGAAGCATGTTGGTGAGTAGGACAAGACCCGAAAACCTTGGCGTTTGCAGCACGCTGTCAGTAAAATCCATTTGCAGAGCAGAGTAGTTGAGAGGGGGAAATAAAGGAGTAAACATGACTGGATGTAATGTTATGGTTAGCAGTAAATCTGCTTGGGAGGCACTAATTGCAGCTCTTTCATCCCATTCTGTATACATAATTCTGTACTTTTTTCTTAATTTTCTTAACTCTTTTTTTTTTTTTTTTTTTTTACAAATCCATGATCTAACTGGTGCCAACTTCTGAAGGAAATTGTAAAAATTGCAAAATATTTTATTCATTTTGCTATAGTTAGATAAAAGTAACTATGTGTTAAAATGCACCAGAATATGGGAAATGGTGTCTGGGGGGAGGACCCCCAGACCCCCAATTAAGTTGTTTCTGCCAAAAAAATATTTTTTTTTGCTTCTGGCACTCATAGACTTTGCCATATGGAATGTCACATAGCTCTGTCTTCCCGGTAGATTTTGGTGCCCCACTCCGCCCCTGCTCACATATACAGAAAAACATATAAAAACAGGGCCCAGGTTGAAAAAAAACGAAGTTGCCCTTTAAGAGTTTATAAAGAAAAAAAGTCCAAAGTGTCTTTATGACACTAAAATGAATCTCTCCTTGGTTTGTGGACAAAACAAGACATTTGAGGACGTAAACTGGTGGTTTGAGAAACACACTAATTGATATTTTTCAACATTTTTTAACATTTAATTGACCAAACACCTAATTGATTAATCATTTACATATCAACAGATTAATCGATGATGAAAATAATCATTAGTTGCTCAGGTGTAGGACCGAAGCGTCCTGTCCTCTAGCTGCTGTGGAGCTGCTGGTGTCTCTTCAGGTTGTGGGACCTGTTGAAGGCCTTCCCACACTGTCCACACACGTACGGTTTTTCTCCGGTGTGGACGCGTTGGTGGGCCGTTAACTCTGAGGAGGTAGTGAACGCCTTCCCACACTGCTCACAGCTGTATGGCCTCTCTCCGGTGTGGACGCGCCGGTGGACCGTTAAATTTCCGGAGCTAGTAAACCCCTTCCCACACTGCTCACAGCTGTACGGCCTCTCTCCGGTGTGGATGCGCTGGTGGACCATTAAATCTCCAGAGGTAGCGAACGCCTTCCCACACTGCTCACAGCTGTGCGGCCTTGCTCCAGTGTGGACACGCCGGTGGACCGTTAACCCACCGGAGCTAACAAACGCCTTCCCACACTGCTCACAGCTGTACGGCCTCTCTCTGGTGTGGATCCGCTGGTGGATCATTAAGTGTCCAGACCTAGCAAACGCCTTCCCACACTGCTCACAGCTGTACGGCCTCTCTCCGGTGTGGATGCGCCAGTGGACTGTTAAATTTCCAGAGGTAGTGAACCCCTTTCCACACTGCTCACAGCTGTACGGCCTCTCTCCGGTGTGGACGCGCCGGTGGACCGTTAACTCTGAGGAGGTAGCGAACGCCTTCCCGCACTGCTCGCAGCTGTATGGCTTCTCTCCGGTGTGGACGCGCTGGTGAATTTTCAGTTTGGACAAGTTGGTGCACGATGTGCCACACTGCTCACACCTGTACACAGTCTGTCCACATTGGTGCCGCCGGTTGTGAGCGTTCAGATGAACTGAGGTCCTGAACATGTTCCCACACTCATTACAGCTGTGTGGTTTCACCATGGTGTGGTCCTGTTTCTATGGCAACAGACAGGAAGAGAGAATCAATCAATGATGGATGATGGATGGACATTTGTTTTCCTTTTTAAATTCTTCATTAATACAAATCTTACAAGCAGAATTATTTCCAGTTCAAATTATACTTTGAAACTAAGCAAAACAGTCGTTTGAGTTGATATAGTAACCAGTTATGGGAATTAGGGCATTTTTAAAATAACGGCTCAAAAAGTTACTGTTTTCCCCGTTATAACTCTGTTACCGTTACTTTTTTTTTTTTTTACAATAAAACGCTCCATTGCTTGAGAGCCACTAGAAATGAATGCAACTTATTTTATTTATTTATTTAATAATTAATGTTGTTCTATATGCAATTATTTACAGGCTCTGTTAGTTTTAGGTTCAATATGTGCAAAAAGGTAATTTCAATAATAATAATAATAATAATAATAATAATAATAAACAACCAGTCCGGCCCTCGACTTGTAACAATTTTAAATTTTGGCCCACAGCATATTTGAGTTTGACACTCCTGGCTACGCAATTATAGATTTCATTTTCACAGTGGACTGTCACACTTTCATTCAGGAGTTGATGCAACTCTACAATTGGAAAATGTATTAATTAATGTAAATTAGTAATTTCTGTATGTAGGCTACAGAGCCCCGAGGCAACGCTGCTCTTCTGTCCAGTACACACATGATGCTTCACTTTTCATTCAAACAATGCGGCGGACACAATTGTTAGACTTCATCAATGAGACCATCATTTATCTCCCAAAAGTTATTTAGCGATCGTTTTCTCCCCCGGGATGACGATGGAGGTTGGCCGGCCAACCAGCTCTGCAGACGAGCCGCTGATCACACGGGTGAAGCCTCTCTTCTCTGAAACGTTGGAGAAAACTTCTAAACAGCGTTTGGATAAACTAACCGCACACTGGGGATCTATTCTAAACAGTTACTTTATTGCATGAAAAAATATTTTAAAACTTAATAAAGTGACGTAACAGCAATACAGCAGGAAATAAAGTAGGCCGGTTAGGTTTAGACTTTTTAGTGAACCACAATATAGAGTTAGCAGCTAACAGTTCGCTTAATCTCTTGCTGCCACTCAAAACTGAAACACAGACCTGTGGACCGGAACCGGATGGACCAGAGGGCTCCTTGTCCTGGTGGACCGCGTCCTGCTCCTCCCCTGTAGTCCTAGTCTGCCCAAACAAATCCGAATCCTGCTTCTCCTCCTTTATCATGATGTAGTCCTGTTCCTGGTTCTCCTCCTTTATCATGTTGTAGTCCTGGTCCTGGTTCTCCTCTTTAATTCCGGTCGTGTTCTTATCCAAGTCGCTAATTTCCTTGTCCAGATTCTCCTCCTTCATCCAGGTCCTGGTCAGACGGGACCTCCTCTTGGTGCTTCTCCACTAGCTCAGTACGGTGCAGCACGGCTCTACTCAGTTTTATCCTCTTTTCCTCCAGCTCCTCCTACCTGGTACCTGATACTTCCCCTGCCTTCCCCTAACAGAGAGACGACGAGATATGACGAGGAGCAACTATGAAGAACTCAGAGCTGGAGAAGCACCTCAACCGAGCCGAGTCGTTAGTGGAAAGTGCCATCTGTTTACCTTTGTATTCTCGCAATCTCTCACATTGCAAAGTTTCCTCCCCTTAGATACCGTTGCTAAGGTGTCGGAGTTGACGGTTGGAAGAATAGAATGGGCTGTAACTTCAGAATCATGTGACCCTGTAGAAATGTTTGAGGAAACGTGGGCAACCAGCATTTTTTTTTAAAGTTCAAGGTGTCCCAAACAAGCATCCATCGGTTTCCCTCCAATTAAGGCCCCTGGTTTTCTATATTTCCTCCTCCAGGTTAACTCAGTCATATTTTTTATTACAAAAACATGAACTTTGATATTCGTTTGCAGTGATAATCCCAGATAGCAAAGATGAACACCACACTTGCTCCATTTCCTTCATTAGTTTTTACAGATCTTCCATTCATTTAAACACTCAACGCATTTGTGTTTGTTGTCAGAGCTTAAATTATGTTCAGACACAAACTTCCAGAAGTATTCCACTGGTGTATGGAGGGAAAGTACATTGTTATACGTTGATGAGTCAAGTAGATACAGAATATTATTGGGACCAATATGCATATTACTAGTGATACCAGTCATGGAGCATGGTGTGTTTTTTCGGTTGGGACTCAATGTCCACATTGACTGGGCAATAAGTGCCTGGTTGGTTTACTTAGTCCACTTGTCCACAGGTATTGTCACCTGACTCTGCATCACTTGCATCAGTGTCATCTAACATCATAACCACATCACATTATCCATTTTGGATGATAACACTCACATCCAGCACACTGTATCAAGGATCTGTCCTTCTGAAATGGAAAAAATAAATGTGAAGCAGATGTTTACCTATGTATAAATCATACACATGCTTCTTAGCTTGTAGATAACCAGCAGGAAAAGTTGGGGTGGTAGGGAAATTTAGTAGAATATAAAGTGTTTACACATTCACACATTTCACCAGTCACACAACACTGTCTGGCTAACCTATTATACTATGTGATTATCATCCCAAAAGGTATGCATACAGCCCCCAATTTACCACCACACCCTACACTCCTGAACATTCACACCTGCTCCAGGACATTACCACCTCCAAGCACCCCCCACCACCGCTTTGACTATGAATGGATTAGAAAATGAGCAGGAATTTCTTTAGAAAGCCCTGCTCAGCTTTCTGTGATGAGAGGAAACTTCTCACAGAATTGAAGGTAGGCCTAGTTAGAAATAAAGTAGTAAACTATAATGATAAGCCATGGCAATATATGTAATTCCCATATAAATAATAAATACAATATCATAAAATTAAATAATATTTGTAACAAAACACAAGAAATTAAGTAGTAAATTAAAATCAGCCATGGTCGATCGGAAAAAATTACCGCTTGAGTGAATGTAACTCTGTCAAGACGTATCCTCAAGATTTTTTTACACTTCTGTTAGGTCAAAGCTGCTGTATTTGCTCATCATGCAGCATGATGATGATGATGGTAACATTTTACAGATAAAAACAGATGTTTTTTCATCAGCATCAGTACAGAACTGAAATGAGGTTAGAGGGGAATTCAATCAACCTTTATTTAATGGGAGCATTGGAAAAAAACGTTTTAAAGTAACGAAAAAAGTTACTTTCTTAGTAACGCATTACTTTTTGGTTTAAGTAACTGAGTTACTAACTGAGTTACTTTTTTAATGGAGTAACTAGTAACTGTAACTAGTTACTATTTTTCAGTAACTAGCACAACATTGGAGAGGACACGTGTCATGGAGACTTTTACTGGATTCAGATCAATCCTGAAAGCTACCCTACCCCGGAGCAGGTTAGCCGTTCAGAGTAAGTTACCATGGTAACTCACCTCGGTAAGAATGAATCCAGCTTCGTGGTACCGGAAAGCCAGGGTTAACCCTGAAGTTACCTCGCTAAGCCAGTGATCCTGCTTCGTGGTACAGGCCTCTGGCTGGAGGAGAGTTTAACAACAAAGCCGCCGGCCCCCGACAACATCAGCCCCTCTGTTCTCCATCACTGTGCTGTGGAACTGGCCGGGGTTTTCACCTACATTTCAACATCTCCCTCTGTCAAAGCTCAGTACCCAGCTGATTCAAATAGTCCATTATCATCCCGGTTCCCAAGACCAAGAACATCTCTTGCCTCAATGATGACAGACCCATTGCCTCCACATCTGCAGCCATGAAATCTGGGAGCCATTCTTTAGTTTGTGTTTTGTGTAAGTAGCTACTTTACTTTGACCCCAAGGGTGCAGTAGGCTACCTTTTAATTTAGTTTGCTTAACACCCAGCAGCTGCCCAGCTGCCTGAAATGAAGGTTGATTAGTTTGAGTTGGATGGTGGTGGGTTCACACAGTTCTTACTGACAGCTGGAGGAAAGCCAGTGATCTTTGTTTTTGCTTCAATCCACCATCCTGTTTATTAATAAGCTTTTTTGTTACAATAAATGGGAACATCACCCAAAGAGACCAACTTTGCACAACTGTATTTTTTCTTAATACTTTAAATTACACATGTCCTACACATTCTAGCCCTGTCCTTGTGTTTTGTTACAAATATTATTTAATTTTATGATATTGTATTTATTATTTATATGGGAATTACATATATTGCCATGGCTTATCATTATAGTTTACTACTTTATTTCTAACTAGGCCTACCTTCAATTCTGTGAGAAGTTTCCTCTCATCACAGAAAGCTGAGCAGGGCTTTCTAAAGAAATTCCTGCACATTTTCTAATCCATTCATAGTCAAAGCAGTGGTGGGGGATGCTTGGAGGTGGTAATGTCCTGGAGCAGGTGTGAATGTTCAGGAGTGTAGGGTGTGGTGGTAAGTTGGGGGCTGCATGCATACCTTTTAGGATGATAATCACAGAGTATAATAGGTTAGCCAGACAGTGTTGTGTGACTGGTGAAATGTGTGAATGTGTAAACACTTTATATTCTACTCAATTTCCCTACCACCCCAACTTTTCCTACAGGTAATCTACAAGCTAATAAGCATGTGTATGATGTATACATAAACTTTTGTTTCACATTTATTTTTACCACTTCAGAAGGACAGATCCTTGATACAGTGTGCTGGATGTAAGTGTTATCATCCAAAATGGATAATGTGATGTGGACATGATATTAGATATTGGTCCCAATATTATTCTTTCCGGTCCAGCTCTCACAGAAGATGTACTTTCCCTCCATACACCATTGGAATACTTCTGGAAGTCTGTGTCTGAACATATTATTTAAGCTCTGACAACAAACACTAATGAGTTCAGTGTTTAAATGAATGGAAGATCTGTAAACACTAATGAAAAGGAAATGGAGCAAGTGCTGTGTTCATCTTTGCCTCCTTGGACTATCACTGCAAACAAACATCAAAGTTCATGTTTTTGTAACAAATTAGTATTTATAAAATATGACTGAGTTAACTTGGAGGAAGAAATATATAAAACCATATTTGGAGGGCAAATGATGGATACTTGTTTGTGGACACCTTGAACTTTCAACACACGCTGGTTTCCCACTCTTCCTCAAACATTTCTACAGGGTCACATGATTCTGAAGTTACAGCCCAGTCTATTCTTCCAACCGTCAACTCCGACACCTTAGCAACGGTATCTAAGGGGAGGAAACATAGCAATGTGAGAGATCATGAGAATACAAAGTTTCTCTCCTCTCGTCAGCTCCAGACTCACTCGTCTTCCAGTGACGACGCTCTGGCCAATCAGGGGAAGGCAGGAGAAGTAGGAGGTACCAGGTAGGAGGGGCTGGAGGAAAAGAGGATAAAACCGAGTAGAGCCGTGCTGTACTGTACTGAGCTAGTGGAAAAGCACCAAGAGGAGGTCCCGTCTAACCAGGACCAGGATGAAGGAGGAGAACCTGGACCGGAAAATTAGTGACCTGGATCAGAACACGACCGAAATTAAGGAGGAGAACCAGGACCAGGACTACAACATGATAAAAAAGGCGAACCAGGATCTGGATTTGTTTGGGCAGACTAGGACTACGGGGGAAGAGCAGGACGCGGTCCACCAGGACAAGGAGCCCTCCGGTCCGTCCGGTTCCGGTCCACAGGTCTGTGTTTCTGTTTTCAGTGGGAGCGAGTCAAGAGATGAAACTAACTGTTAGCTGCTAACTCTATATTGTGGTTCACTAAAAAGTCTAAAACCTAACTTGCCTACTTTATTTCCTGCTGTAGCGCTGTTACGTCACTTTATTAAATTTTTATATTTTTTCATGCGAGAAAGTAACTGAGTAACTTGAGTCAAGTAACAGAGAATTTTATTGTCAGAAATGGTAACAGTTATAACGGGGAAAACAGTAACTTTTTGAGCCATTAAACGCTCTAATTCCCATCACTGGTTACTATATCAACTAAAACGCTGCCATGTTTTGCTTAGTTTCAAAGTATAATTAGTTCTGGAAATAATTCTGCTTGTAAGATTTGTATTAATGAAGGAAAACAAAACAGCAGCATCAACAAGGGTTACACCCCGCCTTTCCGACAATAGACTTCCATTCATCGTAATAGCGCTATTCCGAAAAGGCTATTGGGGGAAACCCCCAGTGCGCAGTGCGCATTGATCCTTTTTTCCTTTCTGGGGTCAAACGGATCATGTGCATAATTAACTGCAAAACAAGCAAATACTATTAATGACATATAACGTTCATTATGCTTCTAGCCTGTCTAGCCTCTACCTGGTCTTTTTACTAAACTCAACCAACTCCTTTCTTCATTGCCTAAACCCAACCAAAGCATCTCCCTCAGTCAGCTGTCAGCACGAGCGGCGGCTGCAGCAGCCTCGCGCCCCTGTGGGGAGGGGGGGTGGGGGATGGAAGTGTATTTCTATTACTGTGTGGGAGATCTCCAACAACGGAGTCGGGGAGAAAGGAAGTGGGACAGATCTGCCCAGTCCCCGAGCAGCGCACGTTTCACAGACAAGCCACAACACAGAATGTAAACAACGTCATGCGGTTCAGCGCTGCGGGGGGGAGGGTGTCAGAACAGCGGTGTTTCGAAGTGGGGGTATTTCGGAACAGCGGGGTGTCGAAGTGGAGGTGTGTCGGAATGGAGAGCTGTCCCCATCAACAAGCTGTATGATGATGATGACGGTAGTTAATGTCCATCCATCATCCATCACTGATTGATTGATTCTCTCTCTCTTCCTGTCTGTTGCCATAGAAACAAGATCACACCAAGAAGAAATCACACAGCTGTAATGAGTATGGTAACACGTTCAGGACCTCAGTTCAACTGAACGCTCATCGCCGGCGGCGCCAATGTGGACAGACGGTGTACAGGTGCGAACAGTGCGGCACATCGTGCACCGACTTGTCCAAACTGAAAATTCACCAGCGGATCCACACCGGAGAGAAACCGTACAGCTGTGAGCAGTGTGGGAAGTCGTTCGTTAGTTCTGGACACTTAATGGTCCACCAGCGTGTCCATACCGGAGAGAAACCATACAGCTGCGAGCAGTGCGGGAAGGCGTTCACTACCTCCGGAAGTTTAACGGTCCACCAGCGCGTCCACACCAGAGAGAGGCCGTACAGCTGTGAGCAGTGTGGGAAGTCGTTCGTTAGTTCTGGACACTTAATGGTCCACCAGCGTGTCCATACCGGAGAGAAACCATACAGCTGCGAGCAGTGCGGGAAGGCGTTCACTACCTCCGGAAGTTTAACGGTCCACCAGCGCGTCCACACCGGAGAGAGGCCGTACAGCTGCGAGCTGTGTGGGAAGGAGTTCACTACCTCCTCAGAGTTAACGGTCCACCAGCGCATCCACACTGGAGAGAGGCCGTACAGCTGTGAGCAGTGTGGGAAGGCGTTCACTACCTCTAATGGGTTAGCGGTCCACCAGCGCGTCCACACTGGAGAGAGGCCGTACAGCTGTGAGCAGTGTGGGAAGGCATTTGCTAGCTCCTCAAACTTAACGGTCCACCGGCGCGTCCACACTGGAGAGAGGCCGTACAGCTGTGAGCAGTGTGGGAAGGAGTTCACTACCTCCAGAGAGTTAACGGTCCACCAGCGCATCCACACCGGAGAGAGGCCGTACAGCTGTGAGCAGTGCGGGAAGGCATTTGCTAACTCCAGTGGGTTAGCGGTCCACCAGCGCGTCCACACAGGAGAGAGGCCGTACAGCTGTGAGCAGTGTGGGAAGGCGTTTGCTCGGTCCGGACACTTAATGGTCCACCAACGCGTCCACACTGGAGAGAGGCCGCACAGCTGTGAGCAGTGTGGGAAGGTGTTCTCTACGTCCTCAGAGTTAACGGTCCACTGGCGCATCCACACCGGAGAGAGGCCATACAGCTGTGAGCAGTGTGGGAAGGCGTTTGCTCGGTCCGGACACTTAATGGTCCACCAGCGCATCCACACAGGAGAGAGGCCATACAGCTGCGAGCAGTGTGGGAAGGCGTTTATTAACTCCAATGGGTTAGCGATCCACCGGCGTGTCCACACCGGAGAAAAACCATACGTGTGTGGGCAGTGTGGGAAGGCCTACAGCCAGTCCCACAACCTGAAGAAACACCAGCAGTTCCACAGCAGCTAGAGGACGGGACGCTCCGGTCCTACACCCGAGCAACTAATGATTATTTTCATCATCGATTAATCTGTTGATATGTAAATGATTAATGGATTAGTTGTTTGGTCAATGAAATGTAAAAAAAATGTTGAAAAATATCAGTGTGTTTCTCAAACCACCTGAGGCCTGTACCACAAAGCAGGATCACTCTCTTAGCGAGGTAACTTCAGGGTTAACCCTGGCTTTCCGGTACCATGAAGCTGGATTCATTCTTACCGAGGTGAGTTACCATGGTAACTTACTCTGAACAGCAAACTTGCTCCGGGGCAGGGTAGCTTTCAGGATTGATCTGAATCCAGTAAAAGGCTCCACCCACCGGCCAATCACCTGTACAGGAATAATGACACGTGTCCAGATAGTGAGAAGAGCGTTATGGTTTAATGGTAAAGTAACAAATGTTCACCAAACAAAATAAACAAAAGAGTAACTGTTGCTCGCCAAAACGAAATAAACAAATAACTACAAAATAAATCTTTTCACAATAATGAATAACTAAACAACATTCTTAAAGCAACAATCAAGCCCTGACACCAGCTCCGTGAGGAGCGTATCAATCACTCCGTCGTAGCCCAGGAGAGCCGAGGAGTCAGAGTAATTCCAGTGAGCCAAAACAGCAGTGGGTCCAGAAGATGGTGGCTTTAACAGTTTTTGGGCCTCACCAGCAGGGCATTACGGAGCACCGGGAGGCGTAGTCTAGGACAACAGAGCAGGACAATACAATCAGCCGGGAGCGGCACAACAGACTGAAACGAGGGGCGAACAACGCCAACTTACCACGTGGAGACAGAGCAACAACACCGAAGGGCTTCCAGCAGGGCGAACCAGCCCCGTAGCCCCAGCAGTCCGCCACACTGCAGCAGAAACAACCATGTCACAGAACAATCGGCATGCAAATGAAAAGAGAAAGCAGCCGTGTGCTCTTAAGCGCCTTACCTGTGCGCTGAAGGAGGAAGCGTGCGTCTTTGTCTGGCACCACGCCAGAGACGCTTCACTGCCGATGCAGCCACGCGGCTTCACAAATACCAACACCAGCAGCACGCCACACTGCAGCAGAAACAATCAGATCACCAAACAGTCAGTAGATGAGTGGAAGAGAAAGCAGCGGTGCGCATCAGTGCACCTTACCTGTGTGCTTAGGGAAATAGCGTGCCTCTCCTGGCAACACGCCAGAGACACTGGTGCTCCTGTGAGGAGGAGTGAGCCGTGCTCCGGCCACACATAGAGCCAATTTGTGGAATTTTTGCAATAGAATCTTTAAAGGCCGTTTTCTCAAAATGAGCTTTTTCTTATACTCTGGACCCGAAATCTCCAGTTCAGCAGCACTTACAGACACCAAACCTTCCAGTTGTATTCCTGCCTATATTCTGAAGGTTTTTACAGAGGGGATTGTTGATATATCATTCACAGCCTGATTTATACAACAATTTATACCTAAAAACAGGGCGAAATTTGATTTTTTTTAGGGCTGGTGACAGTATTTTCTCATTTACAGAGTGTTTCAAAGGAGGTTAAATCGAAAGCAACTGGACTTAGTTATTTGTCTAGGAAGACGTTTCACCTCTCATCCAAGAGGCTTCATCAGTTCAAGCCTCTTGGATGAGGGGTCTTCCTAGACAAATAACTATGTCCAGTTGCTTTCGATTTAACCTCCTTTGAAATACTATGACCTGGGCAAATGAGAATATGCACCGGCTTATTTACAGAGTGATAAAAAGAGATATCCAAAATGCCCTCTGTAAAAACTTTTGACTTTTATATGTCAACAAAATAAAACAAGAATTTTGAAAGTGGCTTTATCCAATCTTCAGATTTCGGGTCTGGAAATGTACACAAATTCACGCATATTTAATTAGATAATGTCTCATTTCCATATTTAAGCATAATATTTAAGAAAACATGTAATACAAAAAATAATTGTCTCAATGTAAGTAATAAACATAGAGAGTTTCATGGCAATAGCTGTTAGTTAAATTTTTTACCCTATTCACCTGGGGTGTCTCGCCTTAATACATAAAAACAAAAATACATACAGAAAACACATACTCAATACATACACATACAAAACAAAACATCCAAGACAAACACTTAACTTATGTTACCCGCTCCTACATTGAATCACTACACAACAAGGATACCAGGACCCAATTTAATAGGCTACTAATGGTCAAAATTGCGATCAAAATAATAATCTCTTGGTTTCATTTTAAAACTAACCATGTTTCTTTGTTGTATAACATAATTCGGAAGGGCATTCCACTCCTTCATAGCTCTATATAATACTGTACCTTGAGAGAGTGCCCTGGGTAAAGTAAAATAACCTCCAGCAGCATGTCGAGTTGAATAATTATGTATGTTTGAACTAAAAGATAATTTTCTATACAAAATGTATGACATTTTAGTTGACAATCTGTGCTTAACATGTCCCATGATAATGTACGATCTATGATGATTCCTAGTAATTTTACCTCTTTCACATGTTTAATTAATTGATTATTGATCATCACATTAAGCTCTGGGTTTGAACGCAGTGAATAGTTTGATCCAATAACCATACTAGTTGTCTTAGACACATTCAAAATGAATCCATTACAGTTAACCCACTCAGAAACCAACTTAATTTCTTCACTAAAATTTCTATTTAATCCATCAATAGTTCCTTAAGCTAAATAAATTGTCGTATCATCGGCATACATTGTCATGCGAGCTGTTTTAATGCCAAGGGAAAATCATTGGTAAAAATTGAGTACAAAAGAGGTCCAAGGCAACTTCCTTGGGGTACTCCATGTCTAACTTGTTTTTAAATCTGACTCACTTCCATTGAAATAAACCATATGCCATCTCTCACTCAAATAACTTTTAATAATTAACAAAGCTGATGATGAAAACCCATAATGTTTCAGTTTTGCCAATAATAATTCATGATCTAGCAGCTCCTATCATTTTCTTTTGCGTGATTTCTTTACACCAGTCATCTAACATTTGTGTCATAGCTGTTGTTGTAGAATATTTTTCCCTGTAAGCATGCTGGAAATCTGTAAATAAGTAATTATTAGAAAAATATGACAGAATTTGCTCATACACATTTTTTTCCATGATTTTACTCAAAATTGGCAATAAACTGATAGGTCAATTATTTGACTCAGAAAAGCGTCAATCACAAGGCTTTATTTAGTCTTTCGAGTTATTTGAACAGGTTGTAGACAAATATTTAGCTATTTAGCTGCTCTGACAACAGGCTTTATGCCGAGCCCCACTACTTCTTGAACTTAACAGGCTCTGACAGGTGTGTCTGACTCTGACCTCAGTAGTCACAACAATGGTCAGACGCACCTGGATTAATCAGTTTGTCCAAAAATGTAAGACAGGAAGGAAAGGAGCCTGTTTAAGTTCAGGAAGTAGTGGAGCTGTGCATGAAGCCTATTTATTGATCTGACTCGGTAACCACGAGCGGAGTTCATGTCAACTCAGGTGATATGCAGGTTGTTGTTTCACTTCACCGCTCCGACGCGACGCTGACACAGAGAAAGAGAGAGGGAGGGAGAGAGACTGTCGGCGCCTACTGTGAGTGGCGTTGACTCCGCGTGCACTGTCCGCGGACTTTTGTGGTTTCATAGGCGAGCGTACAGTGTCACATTTGAAACAGATCGAGTCCGCGCGGTCATAAAAATTGAGCTTTGCACGGAAGGGACCGGCGGCCGCCCGCTTTGGGTCCACGTCTGCCTAGAGTGCGCGCGGACATCCACGGAGTCAAATATGCCGGAGTATGTTCATGTTCTTCACACCGTACGTGAGCAAACATGAGACATGTTACATGTTACAGCAGAATAAACATCACAAACAGCTCCGTGTTTCCTCCACTTTCTGACCGTGGTAGGCTATCATCAGGTCGCTCTGACTCCACACTGCCAGGCTTCTTTTCATGATGAGCCGCCGCTCCACACGTTCACCATCGCTTCAGTTGCCATCGGCTCCACCTCTACTCGTTTTTACAACTTTCACTTATCCCAGCCTGGGATCAATAAAGTATATCTATCTTATCCTTCCTCCCTTTAGCTGCCTAGGGGAGAGTGGGGTAATTTGTGCCATGGGGCAAGTAGTTCCACCCCTGTTATCTAGAAAACCATAGAAGAAGTTGGTCATGTGATCACATATTTTTGAAGGGGCATCCATTTCACTCATCCTATCAAGAAGGGAGACACATGGCTTGAGAGGAAAGCACATTTATGTTCAAAAAACTAGTTTTTGCCCTCCAAAGTAAAATTTCTATGATCAAGGTTTTTTGATTGCCATGTTTGAACAATTATAGATAACTTTGAAAACAGTTCACACATGTTTTAGTGCTTTATTAAGCTACACCATGAGTCTATACAGTTAGCATGATGCCAGCTCAAAACAGCTGGGGAATCCTTTTTTCTCAAAATGCTGGGCTTGGGGTAATTTGTGCCAAAGGGCCTGGGTTAAGTTGTGCCAGTGGCAGTGCTGTCTGTGTATAGGAGAAACATGGCAGTGGGCACGGATTTGCTTGAAACTTGACATGTGTGATGAGGGACCGCCCCTGAACACACCTGCCCAGTCTGGTTGTGCTCGTAGCCTGGTGGACGAAGAAAACAGTGTGTTTCTTTGCGCCACAGCCCCAGCGTGGCTCAGGCCTCCGCGACTGCATGGGGACAAGCGAGGGCCCGATCATCGCCGCTTCTGGCTTTAATTTTGTATTGAATGTCTTGCTTTTATATAGCATTAACATTTGTGAGATTAAAATGATCTGTTTTACTTCAATTATCAATGGCACAATTTACCCCAGTGTATTCTCTCTAATGGCACAACTTACCCCGCACCCGGGGCAAGTTGTGCCAGAATTTTTTTTTTTTTTCTAAAGCTATATTTCTGAAACGGTTGATTTAAGATTCAAAGTGATTGTTCCCAGGGATGCACAACATCCTAAACTATATGTACATATATTAGTTGGGGGCATTATTATAATCCCCTTGCTTTAAAGGCAGTTTAAGTAAAAATTGGCACTACTTACCCCGCTCTCCCCTATGCCTTTTCGGTCCAAATTTTCTTTTTCTGTTTACTAATTGTTTACTCTGATTGATGTTATTTTTCTTTATTTACTTTTTTTTTTCTGGTTTGTTACTTTTCTTTTAATGACATGTATTGACCGAAATAAACGAAACGAAACAAACTCTTGTTTTATTGTTTTATTGTAGCTACATCAAAGAGGGTTTATAAACCAAGACCTTCCATGGCGAGTCAGCTTCCTGTATGCATGTCACGTGGGCTTCTGCACGGCCACGCCCCTTTAGAAAGACCAGAGGCAGCCTGGAGTGTATTGACTCCAATGGGAAATTTGAACGTGAACACAGATTATGGTCGGGTCTTTCTCCCCACAGTCACTGAATTAAATTTTGGACTAATTTTTCACAAGCCACATCTCTTCTGAACAGTTTGACACCAAAATGGCAATTTTCAGACGGAGAGATCCGGAGAAAATCCACTTTGTTCAAGACCTGTCTCTGTACGACACACTCTCGCGAGATTTGGCACAGTCAAACAGCCGCGAACTGCCGTGAAAATGATTTAAATTACTTTTGGCATGCTAAATATTACTGTTAGTAGTGTAAATATTTAATGTTATCATAAGAAAATATAAATATCTCACTTTCATCTACCTACAAATTGTATAAATCCACACACACGTTCACAGACGAGGTGGTGACGGTTGGCCACGCCCATTTAGAGAGACAGGAAGTGAAACCATTTCATATCATTGGAGCAGCCGCTCATGGAGTATCTTTCCATTTATTGAATATCTTTGGCTACATTACCTGTATCCCATCTAGTTTTATTGCCACTAGTTTTGCTTGTGTGTTTTATTTTACAGTGCAGCCGATGATCGTATCTGGCCCTCTGCGTTGTGTTTCTCACGGCCTGCCCCAGGTGGGGTTCGATCCCGTGACCTCTTCGTCAAGAGGTTGACAACCACTTGGCAAGTCGGTTAGCACGTCCTTTATGGGTGGGTGAGTGCACATCCGTTGCAACAGCACTTTGGACAACCTGGGTTGTATTTTAAATGTGCTATATAAATAAATATGTATTGTATTGTATTGTATAGTAGTTTTGATCAAGACTGCAGTGGATTCACAGATTTATGCAAAATTCATTCATGCCATTTGCTGCAATACAGTGGGAGTTATAGTCAAATTAAGAGGGAAAAAATGCCCTTAGTGGACGTTTTTACCACTAATACCACAGGAGGGTTCATTCAGTAACCACAGCCATTTGTGTGCAAAGCTGTGCTAGTTAAGACTTCTCACGTTGTGACACGTTGCGTGTGCCAAATAAGTCTATTTGCATTTACTCATCCCCGTATTTTGTGCGTTCTGGTAGAAACGCCCATATTTGCATATTCATCAAGGCAAATACGCTACATGGATTGCACATGCAGGTTTGCCCGTTTGAGAGAAGCAATCCTCGGTGCGCCCGGTTAGTAGCTCCAGCATGTGTTTGTGCGTGCAGTCAAGTTTGCACACATTTATACAAGCAAACCTTTAGTAGATCTGGTCCAAAATGCACAATACCTTCCATATATGACTTTATCTGCCCCACTACACCTGTAACGTTAGCCTACATGGTGACAATAGCAGTTTCTCAAGTGGTTGCATGGGGGAACAAAAAAATATTTGCACCGGGGCCGATCACCATCATCATGTTACACCACTGTATTTGACATCATCTGAGACTTTCTCTGTCAACTCATCACACAGGAATAAGAAGTCGTCATGGAAACGTTGAATGAAAACACATGAAAACAAGTGATGTGATGATGATATTTTTATTGTGTGTAAAGACAGAAACAACATTGAAACAGTGAGAGAAGCTGCTAAATCTTGTTAGTGAAACATGTGAAATGAGAGAGAGAGAGCAGCAGAGGAAAAGCAGCAGCAGAGTCCCAGTGGTCAGCTCAGGACTGGGAACACTGGTCTCTCCTCAGTGTCTCTGAGAGCCCAGTCTGGGAGCCCTGGGTGGCCTCACAGGTCACAGAGCCCAGCTTCCTCCACTGGTCTGCAGGGAGCCTCAGGGTGCTGCTCCAGCTGTAGAGGCCGTCCTTCCCCAGCACCCCGGGGCTCCTGCTCTCCTCCCAGCTGCTGCTGCTGCTGCTGCTGCCGTCCACCTTCCAGACCAGACTCCAGTCTGAGGGGAAGCCCTTGTTGGCCAGGCACATGAGCGTGGCCTTCCCCTGCTGCTGCAGCTCCTCACTGGAGGGGGGCAGCACCGTCAGGGTGGGGGCCACTCCACCCACTGGAGGAGGAGACACACACACCACATCAAGAATCTTTTTTTCAGTTTTTCACTTCCCTCTCTCAGCACAGTAACCGTAGCAACGGACAGGCATCACTGCTGAACCATGGCAACAGACAGGTTTCAGTACTAAAGATAAAAAGGTCAAAGTTCCTCTCATGTCTTCATGTTTCATCTGGATTTTTACACTTCACATATCTATGAACAAATGTCAGATTGAAATTGTTTTACAGCGTCTGAAATATTATTGATGTAAAACACTAAAGATTGAGATGGAATCTGTTGACTTTGTTGGTTGAAAACTAACTTTATTTAAGCAATATTACCAGAGAGGGTGTTCTTTAACGTCATATGAACACGACAGTGATGTGGTTCGATTACTCCAGATTATTTGAGAGTCCAAAAGTAGCAAAAATATTAATAAAGGCAGAAAAACATGGTAATCACTTCTGTTTTATCTAAATATTCAGCTCCAGACCATATTTTTAAAAACATTTTCATCGTGGTCACAAGTCACAACCAGTGTCTCTCTGACTTTGTCCACACATGGAAGAGAATACCCTGTCGGCTAAAACTGAACAGTTTACAGCATATTAACTAAAACATGTTGATTTAACTGTTCCATAAATGTGACCTTGGCATCAGGAACGTTGCCACAGACATGGTGGAGGAATATTTTAGTGATGAGTAAGGTGTGCTGTAATGCTGATTTTTTTTGTTGACCAATCAGATTGCTTGGTGGGAACTACTTGTTGTATAATAACTATTCATTTCCACATTCAGTCTCATCAAATGAATGCTACTCACATATAAAGCCTTTCAACAGGGCTCCAACCATTATCACTGAAGTGTTTCCACATGACATTAATATCAATGTGAATCCCACAGACTGTGAGGAATATTTGTCCCAGTACTTGGGCTGAAGTGTAAAGAGCTTTAATGATCATTTCTCCAGAGAGAAGACTTTGATTCTCAGTCTGGATCTCTCTGACACATTTGAACATTCAAGTTGAAATTTCTCTGACAAAATGTTGAAGTCAACAACCATTTAGATTTTCTCCAGACTTCATTCTGAAGACATGAAGAATCAGTCAAGTTCTATTAAATAGCAAATATCAACTAGAATGGAACAATAATGTCTAGAGTGATGAAATCAAACACAGTAGCAACAGAATGGGAGTTATTCAAAGAGTCAAATGTACTTACAGTCAACATCCAGTCTGGTTCCTCCACCGAACGTGTACCACAGTGATACAAAGTCATTGAGCCGTCGTACAAAAACCTCTGACTGTAGAGACACGGCTCTCTGACTCTGAAACAAACAAACTCACCACAAACACTCTGTTGATTTTCTTTTTCATCTCAAACATTAAAGTAACATAAGGAGGATTTTCTAAGATGTACAGATTTATGGATTATGTTTGTTCTTATGACAATGTAAGGGCGGCTGAATTTGATAAACTTGCTTCCTTCAGCCTCTTCTAGAACTTGTACTTAATCACAGTCTGCCATTTTTTTCTCTAGGACATATACTGTTTGTTTTTATGCTTGTGCTTGTTTGAGACAAATAAATATTCGCCGCCGCCGCCGCCCCCCCCCCCCCCCCCCGTCGGACGATGGCCGCATCCTCCCACACACATACACACCACAGAGAAGCGCGCATGCATAACAGCAGCGCGTGTTGCTGCGAAACTTAATACGGCACGGCGCGGTGCGTCCCCCCCCCCCCGTCAACAGATCCGCGCCACCCCCCCCCCCCCCACCCGTCGACAGGTCAGACACCACCTTAACTAACAAATTTTCTGGGGGAAACACTGCAAATCAAATCAAAATCAAACATTTAGTCAATAACTGTCTGATAATCAACTGTTCAATGTTTGAAATGATTCAATTTGATCAATAAACTAAACTTACTGGGAATAAATGAGAGTTTATTGAGGCTGATGGAATAAAACACATTTGATTCTAAAATGACACTTTTGTATTTAATGACATTTTAAACTCACTTGTGTAACAGTGATGTTGATTCATTGTGAATGAATTTGAGGGATTTCTGTGACTTAAGACTTTATGAAAGACATTTCTTCAACTTCTATATGGAAACATTCATATTGAAATGAGCATGAGGACATTGATGATCAATACACTGATCAGCTGATTGATCCATTGATAATCATGATGATGAGACTGATCCCAGTCCCTGTTGGAGTCAGTCAGAGCATTTCCATAGAGAGCCACTTTGCATCAGCAGCACCATGCTCCAGTGCTCTGGGAGAGTTTATAGTCCTGAGAGTTGAAGACTGGATGACTGACAGCTGTCCTTCATGACAACACAAGACACAGAAATCCTCCTCATCAAAAACATGACTTTGGTCTCCGTCCTCATCTGGACTCTCCTCTGCTTCACTCAGGGTGAGGACAATCATTTTTCTGTCATGTGAAAATCATTTGGAGTGAAGCTGAGTTTCTCCTCAACATCTCATGTCCAGTGTTTCTTCTCTCTCCTCAGGGTCTGTTGGACAAAATGTTGTCCTGACTCAGCCAGCAGCCAAGTCAGTGCAGCTTGGACAAACTGTCTCCATTGACTGTAAGGCCAGTCCAACAGTTCGTCACTACTATGGTACACGCTACTTCCTGGCCTGGTACCAGCAGAAAACTGGAGAAACTCCTAAACCTCTGATCTCCATAACATCAAACAGCTTTTCAGGAATCTCCTCCAGATTCAGTGGAAGTGGAGCAGGGAATGGAGTTGATTTCACTCTGAGCATCAGTGGAGTCCAGGCTGAAGATGCAGCAGTTTACTACTGTCAGAGTCTTCATGAAATCAACAGTCAGAATGTGTTCACACAGTGAAAAAGCGTCGTACAAAAACCTCCCTCAGTCAAAGTGAACAGAAACTGAAGTGACTGCTGCAGCTGGAAGATACTGCAGAGACTGATACAGTTCACTGAGGACACACACGCAGACACACACACACACACACACACACACACACACACACACACACACACACACATTCCACTTGTCTCTGGTCTCTGAAGCAGCTGTCCACAACAACACACACATTACATCCATTACACTCTCACTGACAAAGTCAACACAGTCAACAAGTCAATACAAAACACACTGGACTAACACTTGTCAAGGGTCACAGTGACTAAAACGGCTGAGAAAGCACTGCTGTGATGGATCTAGAGATTCCTCTTGACAAAGAAATCAGGAACGTAGATGGATCACAGGGTCGTGAGCATTCATCGGGACGTATGGTTGGTGAGGCTCTGCGTCACGTCCCGACGTCCTAAAGACGAGTCACCGACCTCCCGACAAATTTCTGACATGCCAGAAAATTTCTCGTCGTGACGGACAATGTATGGAGTCCTACGTCACGATTCAGCACATACAACAAGTTTTTGCCATGACAGATTAGCCTACAGATGCTGAACTTCGTCAGATGGAATTAAAACGGGCAGACAGAGAGAGGAGGGACAGGGAAGTGACAAGCTGAAGTTGGACCACAGCAGACAGTGTGACCGGGCACAGTCCGTGATGGAAGATCAGCCCGACAAATGTACACACACTATCAGACAATCAGCAATTAAGGGTGATTATTTTTTTCGTGCCGTTTCAGTATAAAATAGCGAGCCTACACACCAGCCACGTCCACTGTGCTCTGGCTCAGCTGACCGGTGTTCAGATGGGAGTTATATCTTCACATGTTGAACTCTTTTAAACAAAGTGCAGGCTAGAGAGAGAACTAGAGAGGCTCCTCTGACAGCTGCAGGTGAGCTACACGTCAGCTGGCTGGAGCAGCACCGTCCAGAGGTGATGCATGCTGTCTGACTCCACTATAGGAACCAACATCAGGAACCAATGTCAATTTGAGGTTTACAATCGAGCAGTTATAGAGCAGCACAAATCTCAGCGGCATCGCAGGGTAATCGTGGTGGAGAGCAATCGTAGAACGACGTGCAGTTAGTGGGGGTCTGAGACTGATCTGAGACGTAGGACTGAAGAGGGAAGCTCCTGCAGTTTGAGATGTGAACAGACGAATAGTCGTGCAGTGTAAGCCCGCCTTTAGGTAGCCTAGAGCCCGTCTGTGTATTCAGTCTGTATCTGTGTTGCCACTGGAGTTTTCCCCAGTCTGTTGAAATACAGTAATGTCCCGTATTTGAATCACTAATGGACGGGGTTTGTCTCATATTTCCTTTTTTTTAAAAATCAAATTTTTATTTCATTTTAATTCAGACACAAAACAAATGATGATGTACAGCTACTGAACATGCCATTACATCAACCACCCCACTCTCCTCCCAAATACTAAAAAACTAAAAAATACATATAAAAATATCCTGAAAGAAAGAAAGGGGAAAAAAGGGGAGGATTAAGACAACATGGCTAAAACAAACACCAATAATCAAAAGAGAAAGACTTGTGGAATTGTGGGATAGCTAATACAGATGTACAGATTAATACAAGATGTCAAATGAGATAAGTCAGATACACAAACAGGTCACAGGGCTCAAAGTGAGTTTTTCAGCGTTTCAGCCGTATTGAACCACATGTTGACATTCGCCTCTTTAGCCCCATTTATTCAGCATCATCCCACCGTATGTGAAGAGCTGTGATCGGGTAAAACTCGCTGCCATCGGTGGTTTGATCACAGACAAAACCTCTTGGTTTGACAATGACAGTGATCAATCGAGTTGTAAACTGTGTGAGTGTTTCCTGTGATGGACGGTGTCCTGTCAGATGTACGGCAGCTTCAGGAGGACAAAGTTCTCCATTAACAAAAAAGAAAAAAAGAAAAAGTTCTTCATTCAGATTGAAGCCTCTGGTCTGATTTTGTTTGCGGTGTGCAAATCACAGCATAGTGATAATGGGAAAAAATAAACAACTAGGATGTGTTACTGTTTGTCACAACATTGTCATACAATTGCATCCTTAAATTCTAATGCATAAACTGTAGGTACACAAATTGCAATACTTTATAAGAAAGAATAGAAGTAAATATAAGTAATATTAGTGTATGTAATATTTAGTTTTTTAATCGTTTGACAGCCACTTAAAATCATATTGAAGGGACATTACATAGAAGACGACACATCAGACCTGTACCACCAGAAGTCAGAGCTATTGACCTTAATACGTGCTTACATACTATAAGCAAATGTACGTGTTGTATGTGTGTAGTCAAGCGCACTGAGCCGAGTGTGGAGAACTAAGACAGGTCCAGGCTGTCTCCATCAGGTTTCCTCCTGATCTTCTTCAGTCCACCTCCCACCTGAAAGACATGAACGTTTCCTCACATGAAGAGAAGAGTTCCAGTGAAGGAACCCATTGAGACAATTAACATCACAACTGCTTCCAGCAGAGTCGACTCCACTGAAAACAAAAGTTTTCTGGGTTACAGATACTGTCACTGTCATAAACATGATGACAGTTGAGGTTCCTGTCACTATGCCTCCAATTGATCATGTGCCCTGGCTACTTGGCCATGTTCCTTTGGGTGACTGGCAAGCGCGCATGACTCTTACCCGGGAGGTGTGGGTTCAATCCCTGCCCGGGCCCTCTTCACCTTGCCACAATAACAAAAAAATATGTAGATGACAGTGAAAAAGCTGATGTCAGAAGATGAAAAGTTATTGTCTGTCATCGGTCAGATGTAGGGATGGGTATTGATAAAAATTTAACGATTCCAATTCCATTATCGATATTGCTTATCGATTCGATTCCTTATCGATTCTCTTATCGATTCTCATTGGGTGAGGGAATAAAAGAGAAATGGGTTTGTTTGCATTAATGCAGTGGTTCCCAACCTTTTTTGGCTCATGACCCCTTTTGACATCACAAATTTCTGGTGACCCTCAATCAAGATGAGCAAGCTCAGATATTTGTATATGCTGCATTTTATTTGATCTTGATTTATATTCAAGGAAGTGAATGTATAAAGAATATAGTTGTTTAAGATTGTAAAAAATAATTAGTTTATTTAATTAGTTTTTTTTAATCAATTACTAGACATTTAAGGCGATCCCATTTGAATTCCAGGCGACCCCACATGGGGTCCCAACCCCAAGGTTGAAAACACTGCATTAATGGCTCTAACATTAAAAAAGTAGACAGGACCGACCTGCCTGGACAGGTTAACACTAGACCACTGTGGCTGTGGGCCAGCTGTGCTCACAGGAGGAATTTAACAATGTTTCCATTACATGGTTTTTGTATTCTCACTAGTTATTGAGCGAGCGCGCGCGAGAGAGAGCGCGCGAGAGAAAAGACACGGCGCACCATTTCACGTGGCTACGAGCAAAACCTGAAAGGAAGTGGTTAGAATAAAGAGAGAAAAACAGAAAGAATAGACATGTAGCCTGTTCAGGAGACGTTGACCTGTCCTCAGGACGTGAGGGAGGGAGGACGGGATGGTGGCTCACAGGTTTAGTGATGAGGAAACGTCACTGTCAGCTGCATCTGTCAGCAGCTCCGCTCCACGCAGACACGCCACTAACTTTATTTTGGGAGAAAAAACGGTGACATGTGGATATAAACACTAAGCACCCTCATTTATAATGAAGATTGATTTTAACGTAACGTCACGTAACGCCATTAATCAATTAATGCGCGAGTTTCTGAACCAAACGGAATCGATAAGGGAATCGTTAAAGCAGACACGCACACGATTCCAAGAATTGATCCGAGTTGGAACCGGTTCCGAAGAGGAACCGGTTTTCGATTCCCATCCCTAGTCAGATGACAACCTTTGCAAATGAACACTGCGACAAAAGAAGAAGCTATGTAAAGTTAATATATTATGAGTCACAGTATCAGTGGCTGCAATTTAAAATCCTCATATGACACAACATCTAAAGTTGTGATCAGTCTCCATGAGGATGGTTGAAGGAGTGAGTTGTTCCAGCAGTGAGGAGGACACAGCATGATGTGTTGAGGACAGCTCCAGTTGACTGACTCTGTGTGTTTGCATATGTGTCCTTCCTCTCTGCTCCCAGCCGTTAAGAGGCCAGTGTTGATCAGTGTGTGTCCAGGCCTTTCACAGCCACTGACACCACAGCAGCACAATGATGATGTCTGGGACTCTACTGCTGGCCACCCTGGGGCTCCTTGTTCAGGGTGAGACTCTCTGCTGAAAACTTTGCTTCAGGATGGAACCAGCTTCACCACAATCATCTTCTGCTATGATGGAGAAACACTCCAACCAGCAGCATTCACCTTCTTCCATCTATTCTCCATCTTCAACAAATCATCCTCTTCTGTTTGGATCTTGATCTTTCTCCAAGATGGATTTGTCTCAATAACTCTTCTCCTCTTTTTCATGCTTTACAGGTTCATCAGGAGAAATCATCCTGACTCAGACTCTTGGATCTCAGTCTGTTGTTCCAGGTCAGACTGTCTCTATCAGATGTCAAACCAGTTCAAGTGTTAGAGGCTACCTCAGCTGGTACCTTCAGAAACCTGGAGAAGCTCCTAAACTCCTGATTTATGCTGCTGATGACCGTCAGTCTGGAATTTCAGATCGTTTTAGTGGAAGTGGACGTGGGTCTGACTACACTCTGAGCATCAGTAGAGTTCAGGCTGAAGACTCAGGAGTTTACTACTGTCAGCAGGGTGGTTACACACCGTTCACACAGTGAAAAAGCGTCGTACAAAAACCTCCCTCAGCTGCAGAGGAACTGATCTGACTCAACAGCTGCACTGAAACTACAACAACACAAGTTGAACTCAAACATAGTTAATAATGATCCACTCTGAACATTTGAAAATCACATATTTAACCAAACACTATTTACTGTTAATACACTGATTCAAATCAAGTTTGAACCAATCTGCTCAACATCAACAAAAAGCTCAGATGAAGTTTGATGACATGAACACTGAAAGAAAGAAGATTGATTTTCCTGTCAACATGGACTCATTTGTTGATGAAATTCATTCTGACATTTGATTGGCCTACAATTAAATATCATATAGAAATGGATATATTTAAATATAAAATGAGCTATTATTTGACTCTTAGACATTTGAGTCGTGCTGTGTTTTGTATTTCACACAACAAGGAATGTTTCAGACACCTTTTGATTTCTTTCATTTGTTCTAATAGTTTCTGCATCTTGAAAGGTGCTATATAAATAAAGTTTATTATTATTATTATTATTATTATTATCTTTGTGGATCAGCTCATCAGCTCATCAACATGTGTCAATATTTGGGATTGAGAAAACTCTGCAGCAACAATAGAGGAGACACATGAAGGCATAGTATTGATACTGATCAATCAATCAATAGTTGTCAGTTCATACACACTACAGGACAAACTTACAGTATATATGGACATATATTTGACATCATCTGAGACTTTCTCTGTCAACTCATCACACAGGAATAAGAAGTCGTCATGGAAACGTTGAATGAAAACACATGAAAACAAGTGATGTGATGATGATATTTTTATTGTGTGTAAAGACAGAAACAACATTGAAACAGTGAGAGAAGCTGCTAAATCTTGTTAGTGAAACATGTGAAATGAGAGAGAGAGAGCAGCAGAGGAAAAGCAGCAGCAGAGTCCCAGTGGTCAGCTCAGGACTGGGAACACTGGTCTCTCCTCAGTGTCTCTGAGAGTCCAGTCTGGGAGCCCTGGGTGGCCTCACAGGTCACAGAGCCCAGCTTCCTCCACTGGTCTGCAGGGAGCCTCAGGGTGCTGCTCCAGCTGTAGAGGCCGTCCTTCCCCAGCACCCCGGGGCTCCTGCTCTCCTCCCAGCTGCTGCTGCTGCTGCTGCTGCCGTCCACCTTCCAGACCAGACTCCAGTCTGAGGGGAAGCCCTTGTTGGCCAGGCACATGAGTGTGGCCTTCCCCTGCTGCTGCAGCTCCTCACTGGAGGGGGGCAGCACCGTCAGGGTGGGGGCCACATCACCTAGGAGACACACACACCACATCAACAAAGTTTTGGTCTGTTTTTCACTTCCCTCTCTCAGCACAGTAACCACAGCAACCGACAGGCATCACTGCTGAACCATGGCAACAGACAGGTTTCAGTACTAAAGATAAAAAGGTCAAAGTTCCTCTCATGTCTTCATGTTTCATCTGGATTTTTACACTTCAAATATCTATGAACAAATGTCAGAAATGTCAGATTGAAATAGTTTTACAGCGTCTGAAATATTATTGATGTAAAACACTAAAGACTGAGATGGAATCTGTTGACTTTGTTGATTCAAGGACATTATGAGCCACCAACAAGTGAGCAGCACATTTCAACATCACACATCTCTGAATCCAAAAGAAGCAGCTTCATGTGTTCAACAGGAGAAATGAAGAATCAAACAGAGAGTTGAAAGTCATCTGGATCAGCCCAGTGGAAATTGACATCTCCTCCAAATGTTCACACACACAAATCACAAGCTGAAGTGATGAGACAATATTGAAGAGTTGATGAGAAACTTCCTTCCAACATCCAGTCTGGTTCCTCCAGCAAAAGTCCAGCACAGTGATACAAAGTGACTGAGTGCTGCTCCAAAAAGCTCTCAGTGTAGAGAGACACGGCTCGGACTCTGTCTGACTCAACTCCAACTACAAGTCCTCAACTTTCTGTCCTCCAAACATCTGATGACATGATTTCTATTCTGGACCAAACACTGACAATGTTCTCATTCATCATTTATGCTTTAAAGACTCAACTCTAGTTTCTGATGTGGCCACAACATTTCAGGGAAAAAGATCAAGTCAATGAAGACGTCAAATCACACATTTTAGTTTCTAGATCCAAATCAAAGTGTGACAGACTAAATATTCTTAGTCACATAATAAAATACATCAAAAATTCAACTTACTTCCAAACTCCAGTCTGGTTCCTCCACCGAACGTGTACCACAGTGATACAAAGTGACTGAGCCGTCGTACAAAAACCTCTGACTGTACAGAGACACGGCTCTCTGACTCTGACAACAACACACTCTACTTAGCCCTTCCTCTTTTTTAATAACTTTATATCTGACAATTAATCATATTTTTCTAAATAATAATTATGTTTAAATATTTATATTTTGCATTGATTTTCACATTAAAGTTGATCTTTCTAGCATCAAATACAAACAGACAAAAGGAGGTTTTACAATCAGTTTAATTGCAGATTTTAATTCAAATCCATATAAAGTGACATATTTCCAATCAATACACTGATCAATTGATTGATCCATTGATAATCATGATGATGAGACTGATCCCAGTCCCTGTTGGAGTCAGTCAGAGCATTTCCATAGAGAGCCACTTTGCATCAGTAGCACCATGCTCCAGTGCTCTGAGAGAGTTTATAGTCCTGAGAGTTGAAGACTGGATGACTGACAGCTGTCCTTCATGACAACACAAGACACAGAAATCCTCCTCATCAAAAACATGACTTTGGTCTCCGTCCTCATCTGGACTCTCCTCTGCTGCTGCTTCACAGGTAAAGTCCAGAGAATCCAACTCCTCTATCAACATATGTCCCTCTGAAATGAAGCCCACAAAACCAGGACTCTGTTTGATGTTTCTGTCTCTGTGTCCTCAGAGTCCAGAGGTCAGGTCACAGTGACTCAGTCTGGAGCAGTGAGCTCTGCTGTCGGAGCCTCAGTCACCATCACCTGTAGAGTCAGTCGTCAGGTTGCGGGCTGTAGCGGTGGTCCTTGTTTAGCCTGGTATCAGCAGAAAGAAGGAGAAGCTCCTAAACTGCTCATTTACAAGGCAACTTCTAGACAATCAGGGATTCCAGGTCGTTTTACAGGCAGTGGATCAAGGACTGACTTCACTCTGAGCATCAGTGGAGTCCAGGCTGAAGATGCAGCAGTTTACTACTGTCAGAGTCTTCATGTTATCAACAGTCAGTGGGTGTTCACACAGTGAAAAAGCGTCGTACAAAAACCTCCCTCAGTCAAAGTGAACAGAAACTGAACTGATGCTGCAGCTGGAAGATACTGCAGAGACTGATACAGTTCACTGAGGACACACACACACACACACACACACACACACACACACACACACACACACACACAGTTGATGTCTTCATGTTGTAGCAGAACGTTTCTTTTCTGTCTCACATGTTTCTACATTGACACTATTTGATGAAACACATTCCACTTGTCTCTGGTCTCTGAAGCAGCTGTCCACAACAACAAACACATTACATCCATTACACTCTCACTGACAAAGTCAACACAGTCAACAAGTCAATACAAAACACACTTGTCCTCACATATTTACATGTTTTCTCTCATGAAACATTTCAATCTTCCAGGATAAACTCTGAACCTACCAACACCACAGTCACATGAATTTATTAACCCTTTGATAAATGCACACCCTTCTATGCATGACATGGGTCAAAAATAACCTGCATTCATTTTCCATGTGATTTCATGCTGGTTGAGTGTTTCTTTGCTGTGCCTTTTCAAATCAATTAATTTCATGACTGAATCTTCCAAGTATTATTTGAATATCTTGTATTTAATGAGTGCAGGGCATTATTTCAATTTTTCTTTCTTATTTCATGAACAAATGGACAAAACATCTCAGAGAGTGGACCAGTTAGCTATCTATGTTGACCTGTTCTACATATCTAACTACAGTAGAACATGTCAACAGCCAGCTAGCTAGGTAGCTGTTGTAACCCATGTCGTGCATCAAAGAGTTAATGATAGAAGAATGAAGCATGACTATATCAGAGTGGACTCATTCAGCAACATGAACATATCTAGTTGTATCATCTGCATACAGAGGAACCCTAACCCTGCTGTACCATTGACCTACACAATCCAAACTATCAACAGCTGTGTTGATCCACTGACTGTCTCAGTAACAGCTTCTGATGCTCTCAGAACCAGCTCAACTGGCTGCTGTGCTCTCCAATAGGCTGAGTAGAGAAGCTGTGGGATGTTCAAGACTCAACGTTCAACAACACAAATGTTGTTGCTTTGTGATCAGCTCCAAAGATCCAACAGAGACTTTGTGACAGTTGTGTTTGAAATGGAGCAGCACTATGTTGAGAGCATGTGTAGTGAGGAGGACACAGCATGATGTGTTGAGGACAGCTCCAGTTGACTGACTCTGTGTGTTTGCATATGTGTCCTTCCTCTCTGCTCCCAGCCGTTAAGAGGCCAGTGTTGATCAGTGTGTGTCCAGGCCTTTCACAGCCACTGACACCACAGCAGCACAATGATGATGTCTGGGACTCTACTGCTGGCCACCCTGGGGCTCCTTGTTCAGGGTGAGACTCTCTGCTGAAAACTTTGCTTCAGGATGGAACCAGCTTCACCACAATCATCTTCTGCTATGATGGAGAAACACTCCAACCAGCAGCATTCACCTTCTTCCATCTATTCTCCATCTTCAACAAATCATCCTCTTCTGTTTGGATCTTGATCTTTCTCCAAGATGGATTTGTCTCAATAACTCTTCTCCTCTTTTTCATGCTTTACAGGTTCATCAGGAGAAATCATCCTGACTCAGACTCCTGGATCTCAGTCTGTTGTTCCAGGTCAGACTGTCTCTATCAGATGTCAAACCAGTTCAGATGTTTATAACTACCTCAGCTGGTACCTTCAGAAACCTGGAGAAGCTCCTAAACTCCTGATTTATGCAGCTACAAGCCGTCAGTCTGGAGTTTCAGATCGTTTTAGTGGAAGTGGACGTGGGTATAGTTTCACTCTGAGCATCAGTAGAGTTCAGGCTGAAGACTCAGGAGTTTACTACTGTCAGCAGAGTTACAGCTTCCCGTTCACACAGTGAAAAAGCGTCGTACAAAAACCTCCCTCAGCTGCAGAGGAACTGATCTGACTCAACAGCTGCACTGAAACTACAACAACACAAGTTTAACTCAAACATAGTTAATAATGATCCACTCTGAACATTTGAAAATCACATATTTAACTAAACACTATTTACTGTTAATACACTGATTCAAATCAAGTTTGAACCAATCTGCTCAACATCAACAAAAAGCTCTAGTGGCACTGATGACGGAGGAGCAGCGGCCAGAACTTTACTCTGACAGTGTAAAGCAGATGGTGCACTGGTGCGAAAAGAACGCCCTCATCCTGAACTCAATCAAAACTGAAGAAATCATCTTTGGAAACAGTAACTCTGCTTTAATCCCAATAACTATTCACAACAAACCCATCAAACAGTCTCAATCATTCAAATACCTGGGAGTTTATGTGGACAGCGCTCTCTCCTGGTCAGACCATGTCAACTACATCTGCAACAAGGTACAACAAAGAATCCACTTCCTGAGGAGACTCAGATCTTTTGGAGTTAGTAGAGACATTCTACATCTGTTCTTCTGCTCCACAATTCAGTCTGTCCTGCTGTACGTTTGTCCGGTCTGGTTCTGTGGTCTGTCTGTCCAGCTAAAGGGCAGGATACAGAGACTCCTGAGAATCTGCTCCAAGCAGGCAGGTGTATCTGTGGAGAGTGGCTTTCTCCACAGTTGGACTGAGCACTCCCTGAGGCTGGCCAGGAAAATCACACTGGACCCTGCACATGTGCTACACGAGGAGTACCAGCTCCTGCCCTCTGGGAGACGCTTCAGGGTTCCACGCTGCAGGAAAAACAAATATAAGTTTTCCTTTGTCCCTCACTCCACGGCTCTACTAAACAACTCGCGCTGACCCCCCCCCCTCTTAATCATGCACACACATTCACACTCACACATTATGGGATTCCTGGACTCTTGCACACACCTTGACTTTTACTTTTATTTATACGTATGATGCTTCTTTTTAATGTATGATTTGCCTAAGTATGATATGTGTTGAGTGAGATTGTGATGATTGTTGAGCTGCTGTGCAGCACAAATTTCCGCAAGGACAATAAAGGTCTTTTAAGTTTTAAGTTTTTAAGATGAAGTTTGATGACATGAACACTGAAAGAAAGAAGATTGATTTTCCTGTCAACATGGACTCATTTGTTGATGAAATTCATTCTGACATTTGATTGGCCTACAATTAAATATCATATAGAAATGAATATATTTACATATAAAATGAGCTGTTGTTTGACTCTTACACATTTGAGTCATGCTGTGTTTTGTATTTCACACAAGGAATGTTTCAGACACTTTTTGATTTCTTTCATTTTTTCTAATAGTTTCTGCATATTTGTGGATCAGTTCATCAACACGTGTCAATATTTAGGATTGAGAAAACTCTGCAGCAACAATAGAGGAGACACATGAAGGCATAGTATTGATACTGATCAATCAATCAATAATGACAAGTTGTGAGTTTATACACACTACAGGACGAATTAACAGTATGTATGGACATATATTTGACATCATCTCAGACTTTCTCTGTCAACTCATCACACAGGAATAATAAGTCGTCATGGAAACGTTGAATGAAAACACATGAAAACAAGTGATGTGATGATGATATTTTTATTGTGTGTAAAGACAGAAACAACATTGAAACAGTGAGAGAAGCTGCTAAATCTTGTTAGTGAAACATGTGAAATGAGAGAGAGAGAGCAGCAGAGGAAAAGCAGCAGCAGAGTCCCAGTGATCAGCTCAGGACTGGGAACACTGGTCTCTCCTCAGTGTCTCTGAGAGCCCAGTCTGGGAGCCCTGGGTGGCCTCACAGGTCACAGAGCCCAGCTTCCTCCACTGGTCTGCAGGGAGCCTCAGGGTGCTGCTCCAGCTGTAGAGGCCGTCCTTCCCCAGCACCCCGGGGCTCCTGCTCTCCTCCCAGCTGCTGCTGCTGCTGCTGCTGCCGTCCACCTTCCAGACCAGACTCCAGTCTGAGGGGAAGCCCTTGTTGGCCAGGCACATGAGCGTGGCCTTCCCCTGCTGCTGCAGCTCCTCACTGGAGGGGGGCAGCACCGTCAGGGTGGGGGCCACATCACCTAGGAGACACACACACCACATCAAGAAAGTTTTGGTTCAGTTTTTCACTTCCCTCTCTCAGCACAGTAACCGTAGCAACCGACAGGCATCACTGCTGAACCATGGCAACAGACAGGTTTCAGTACTAAAGATAAAAAGGTCAAAGTTCCTCTCATGTCTTCATGTTTCATCTGGATTTTTACACTTCAAATATCTATGAACAAATGTCAGAAATGTCAAATTGAAATTGTTTTACAGCGTCTGAAATATTATTGATGTAAAACACTAAAGACTGAGATGGAATCTGTTGACTTTGTTGATTCAAGGACATTATGAGCCACAAACAAGTGAGCAGCACATTTCAACATCACACATCTCTGAATCCAAAAGAAGCAGCTTCATGTGTTCAACAGGAGAAATGAAGAATCAAACAGAGAGTTGAAAGTCATCTGGATCAGCCCAGTGGAAATTGACATCTCCTCCAAATGTTCACACACACAAATCACAAGCTGAAGTGATGAGACAATATTGAAGAGTTGATGAGAAACTTCCTTCCAACATCCAGTCTGGTTCCTCCAGCAAAAGTCCAGCACAGTGATACAAAGTGACTGAGTGCTGCTCCAAAAGCTCTCAGTGTAGAGAGACACGGCTCGGACTCTGTCTGACTCAACTCCAACTACAAGTCCTCAACTTTCTGTCCTCCAAACATCTGATGACATGATTTCTATTCTGGACCAAACACTGACAATGTTCTCATTCATCATTTAGGCTTTAAAGACTCAACTCTAGTTTCTGATGTGGCCACAACATTTCAGGGAAAAAGATCAAGTCAATGAAGACGTCAAATCACACATTTTAGTTTCTAGATCCAAATCAAAGTGTGACAGACTAAATATTCTTAGTCACATAATAAAATACATCAAAAATTCTACTTACTTCCAACATCCAGTCTGGTTCCTCCACCGAACGTGTACCACAGTGATACAAAGTGACTGAGCCGTCGTACAAAAACCTCTGACTGTACAGAGACACGGCTCTCTGACTCTGACAACAACACACTCTACTTAACACTTCCTCTTTTTAATAACTTTATATCTGACAATTAATAATATTTTTCTAAATAATAATTATGTTTAAATATTTATATTTTGCATTGAATTTCACATTAAAGTTGATCTTTCTAGCATCAAATACAAACAGACAAAAGGAGGTTTTACAATCAATTTAATTGCAGATTTTAATTCAAATCCATATAAAGTCACATATTTCCAATCAATACACTGATCAGCTGATTGATCCATTGATAATCATGATGATGAGACTGATCCCAGTCCCTGTTGGAGTCAGTCAGAGCATTTCCATAGAGAGCCACTTTGCATCAGCAGCACCATGCTCCAGTGCTCTGGGAGAGTTTATAGTCCTGAGAGTTGAAGACTGGATGACTGACAGCTGTCCTTCATGACAACACAAGACACAGAAATCCTCCTCATCAAAAACATGACTTTGGTCTCCGTCCTCATCTGGACTCTCCTCTGCTGCTGCTTCACAGGTAAAGTCCAGAGAATCCAACTCCTCTATCAACATCTGTCCCTCTGAAATGAAGCCCACAAAACCAGGACTCTGTTTGATGTTTCTGTCTCTGTGTCCTCAGAGTCCAGAGGTCAGGTCACAGTGACTCAGTCTGGAGCAGTGAGCTCTGCTGTCGGAGCCACAGCCACCATCACCTGTAGAGTCAGTCCTGCTGTACGTTATGATGGTGACCACTACTTAGCCTGGTACCAACAGAAAGAAGGAGAAGCTCCTAAACTGCTCATTTACTACACAAATCAAAGATAATCAGGGATTCCAGGTCGTTTTACAGGCGGTGGATCTGGGATTGGCTTCACTCTGAGCATCAGTGGAGTCCAGGCTGAAGATGCAGCAGTTTACTACTGTCAGAGTTATCACTATATCAACAGTCAGCTTGTGTTCACACAGTGAAAAAGCGTCGTACAAAAACCTCCCTCAGTCAAAGTGAACAGAAACTGAACTGACTGCTGCAGCTGGAAGATACTGCAGAGACGAGTCCACTTGTCCACAGGTATTGTCACCTGACTCTGTATCAATTGCATCAGTGTCATCTAACATCATGTCCACATCACATTATCCATTTTGGATGATAACACTCACATCCAGCACACTGTATCAAGGATATGTCCTTCTGAAATGGAAAAAATAAATGTGAAGCAGATGTTTACCTATGTATGAATCATACACATGCTTATTAGCTTGTAGATAACCAGCAGGAAAAGTTGGGGTGGTAGGGAAATTGAGTAAAATATAAAGTGTTTACACATTCACACATTTCACCAGTCACACAACACTGTCTGGCTAACCTATTATACTCTGTAATTATCATCCTAAAAGGTATGCATGCAGCCCCCAATTTACCACCACACCCTACACTCCTGAACATTCACACCTGCTCCAGGACATTACCACCTCCAAGCATCCCCCACCACCGCTTTGACTATGAATGGATTAGAAAATGAGCAGGAATTTCTTTAGAAAGCCCTGCTCAGCTTTCTGTGATGAGAGGAAACTTCTCACAGAATTGAAGGTAGGCCTAATTAGAAATTAAGTAGTAAATTAAAATCAGCCATGGCCATATATTTAATTCCTGTTGTAACAAAAAATGTTATTAATGAGCACTATCTCCACATTTGTAATGACAATTGTTTAATGCCTTGTCAATGATTGGATTCACCAAGAGGACAACGGTGGATTTGTTATACATGTCATTACAAAATTAATAAAGGTGAAGTTCCTCCAGAATATGCAGGGAACAATTTGATGGTTCCTGCTATTCCAGAAGAATTGGCCTGTATGAATAGTTTAGAACAGCATTTGGTAGCCTTACATATTCCATTTATGAAAATGTTGGCTCTGCAAAATGGTGTACATGGTCCTGTGACATGTGTTCCTGCTAACATAGTGGAGACTAATAATTTGTTGCCCCGCTCCAATATGGAAGGGTCATTGCTGCATGTGAAATTAAAGCGTAAACTTACATATAAAGGACATTATGAGTATCAGTTTATTGATACAATGCATGTTAGGCAGGCGTTGCAATATTTAAAACAGCATAATGTCCATTATAAAGATGTTCAGTTCAATGATGCATGGGTAAATGATTTTTGCACGGGAGCAAGACACTTGTTTCCGGGACAGATGGTGATCAGCAGGTTGATGGTGGTCCTGATGTTGCTAAGCAGGGTCAGGATGAGCTTCTTCATGACATTTTTAATATTTTCATAACCGTATTTTAATAACCGTATTCTACATGCTGATGGCAGGTTTTCCCAAAATGTAGAATATATCTTTTTTGCACAATACATGTCAGAGGTCGAGCAGGTCAAGAATAATGTTTCCATTGCGTTACGTAAAGGGAAAGGAGGTGAAACTTTGGACAAAGTTAATATATTGCAAGATCCAGAGACTTTAAAGAAATTATTGGAGTTTGATGATGGTTATTTTTTTTAAAACCAATTAGAGG
This sequence comes from Trachurus japonicus, assembly GCF_045865225.1. NCBI lineage: Eukaryota > Metazoa > Chordata > Actinopteri > Carangiformes > Carangidae > Trachurus > Trachurus japonicus. The sequence continues at coordinate 36,226,149 of NC_140916.1, forward strand.
GACTCCTGCATTTTGTCAGGGAGCACAGCGGGACCTGTTGACTTGTGTCTGTCCGCTTGGTGTTCCTACTTGGTTTTGTTATTTTTCCTCTGCTGATTTGCGCTGGCAGAATCTTCTTAGCAGTATTTTGAAACAGGAGGGAAGAACAGAAACTGTTGAGCAATTAGATGGGGCTGATAGGTGTGATCTGCTGCGGCGTAACCCTGTCACAGCAGCGAGGATGTGATTTTTGTTGGCATTGTTTTTTGGGGGAGGTCCTGATGTCGCCGATACATCCAATTGGCAAAATAAAGGATTACTTTTATAGGGTAGAGTTCCAGCAGCGTGGCTCACCTCATGTAGCCTACATTGTTTGTTTTGGATAGAAAATGCACCTTTAATAGTGTTATGACTGGACAACAAGAGTGTTCAAACCTGTTGTTGTTCCGCCACAACATGATGTACAATATGAAAAGAAAAGAAACACAGAGCTGGCTGGTGGACAGAGGTGAAAGAGGGGCGCAACTGTGCTCACCGATCCAATGGCGGTTCCAGCTGCTCGGCCTTGGTGTCGGCGTCTTTCTCGACGTTCACAACAGCCCGCGCTCTGCTCTCCTGAGCGGACCAGCCCAAGCGTGCTGACGGAGTCAGTGTAGTTCATGGGTGAGAGAGCGAGGGGAGGGTTCGTGGAAGCGGGTGAGGATGAAGTGTCCAGCGCCATATAAACTCAAGCTACCGACCGTCTTCAAAAGGCGAACACACTTCAGAGAAGCTATGGGTCCATCGGCTACTAGCGGTGTGTGGCACACAGGCCTCAGTCTGGTGTGTGGCGGTTCAGTCTCCCCCGGCGTCTTCCAGGTGGCCTAGATGAGCAATCACTGCTCGCGCCAAACGACTGCGCCAGAGGTGACGTCACAGTCACCATGGTGACAGCTGCGCATCACATGTCAACACAACCAGCTCCAAACAAACAAAGAAATATAAAGGAAAAGACCTAACCCGTCCGTAACAATAGATAAAAATATGGATGAAGAGGTAGTTGCATTTATTAAGTATACATGATATATATAAGTAACATGTGAACTACCTTCAGATGATGACACATTATTGGACACTGTCACATCTGTACAACAGCATTCAAAACTACATTCAAAATCTTGTAAAAAGAATAAGACTGTCTGTCATTTCAATTTTCCAAAGCCTGTGTCAGCAGTACGTACATTTATTAGCCGCAAACCAGAAGTTGTTGAGTGCACATGTGCCCCAGAAGCAGGTCTTCTTTGTCCTTGTCTGACTAAACCAAAGCTTATGAAAAAAGAACTGGCGAGTAATATTTTATCTGAAATTAAAGAGGCCGTTTCAGAGGAAAATTGCTCTTTTCACAGTGTTTAGCAGCCTTGTTTTAAGTCAGGAGTTGTTCGAGACTGCCTACAACTGGTTGAGTAGAAATACACATGTTGTTATGAAAAGGCAAGTTGATGAGGTTTGGATTAATCAGTACAATAAATCATTATTGAAGTGTTGGAACGCTAATTTGGATATTCAGTTTGTTGTTGACGCTTATGCCTGTGTTGTCCACATCATATCTTATATTTCTAGGGCGGAAAAGGAGATGGGACTGTTGTTGGGAAACGCCCAAAGGGAGGCACAGAAAGAAAGTAATCTTAATGCTAAAGAAGCCTAAAAAATACTTGACAGTGTCTATTTACAGAGATGTCTGTGCCCAAGAATCTGTTTACCGGTTAGTAACACATGCACTTGAAGGAGTGCTCTAGGAAGGTGGTGTTTGTTCCAACAGTGGACAATGTTGTTAAAATGAGTTTACCTTTGAGTGTGTTGAGGCAGAGAGCCACATCAGGTGTGCAGTGCCAGATGGCGTGGATATAAGTGTCTGGTGTCTTTTGTGTACAACTAGTGCACATGTCTGAAGAGAAACCCATTTTGTTCATTTTCTGTCCTGTGTAGTGTGTCCTGTGAAGAATCTTGTATTGTATCAACTGTAGATTTGCATTTTTTGTCATTAGATAGATGTTTTGCAGATTTGACTCCAGAAGATGGCATCAGGAGCAATCAATAGGTTGGTTTCCCATTTTAAATTAAGTATTAAATTAAAATGATAAGCCATGGCAATATATGCAATTCCCATATAAATAATAAATACAATATCATAAAAGAAAACAATATTTGTAAGAAAACACAAGGACAGGGGTTAGAATGTGCAGAACATGTTTAATTTAAAGTACTTGATTCCAGAAGAAAAAATACAGTTGTGCAAAGTTGGTCTCTTTGGGTGATGTTCCCATTTATTGTAACAAAAAAGGTTGTTAACAAAACAGTAGTTGATGTGGATTGAAGGAAAAACAAAGATCACTGGCTTTCCTCCGGCTGTCAGTAAGAACTGTGTGAACCCATAGATATATATAAGAACTAGATGACTCACCCGCAGCTGTTTCCCAGTGACAAAGCGTAGCCAGTACGGCGGCCATCTTGGGACGGGCAAGTCTCTCCCTCAGAGCATTAAGCCTCTGCTGCATGTTCTGCTATAATGACCATAACTTGCTCAGTTTTTGTCCGATTTCAAAACGGTTTGATTTTTTATGAACGTTTATTCAGTTATGATGCAGCATACTTAAAATCACGGATAATTTTAATAATGTATTTTTTTTTGTAAAAGTAACATTATAGTGACATTATGCAAATAGTTAAAGTAATAGCTACATACTGATTTATTTTTCACAGTTATGAATCGTTTTTTTAGTGCAGATGACTGGATCATCTATCTACTGCACTGTAACTGCAGCCAGAGTCAGAGCAATTTGCCCGTCCTCATATGGCCGACTGTGAGCTACGCCTGCGTGTAGTCCGATCCACCCCCTTGTGTGAACCCACCACCATCCAACTCAAACTAATCACCCTTCATTTCAGGCAGCTGGACAGCTGCTAGGTGTTAAGCAAACAAAATGAAAAGGTACTGCACCCTTGTGGTCAAAGTAAAGTACTTGCACAAACTAAAGAGTAGCTCCCAGATTTCTTTTTTTAATAATAATTATGACTAGTGATGTTAATGACTTTGCCCTGATTTTTATGACTAATAAACTATACTGATAATAATCACTACTAATAATGTTGAATACATCCCTCTACTTATTATTATATATAATTGGATATGTTAATAATAAATCCAGCTAATAATTATTAATAATGTGTACAGGTCTGGTTTGATAGTAACCAGACCTGTAGCTACACATTATTAATAATTTACATCACAAACATAAACAGCCTTTTGTTATTGTTCAGTAAAATAAACAGTAAACCAACCAACACCTAGTGTCTCTGAGCTGAGGTCCAGCCCTTCTTCTTCTTCTTCTTCTTCTTCTTCTTCTTCTTCTTCTTCTTCTTCTTCTTCTTCTTCTTCTTCTTCTTCTTCTTCTTCTTCTTCTTCCTCCTCTTAGTGTGTCCTGACTCAGACCAGGTGTGTCCAGGTGAGCTCACCAGCTCCTCCTCTCTCTCTTCCATCAGCTCAGCTGAAGTAAGTCATTACCAAGAAATATCTTCACCATTGTGTTTAGGAAGGTGTGTAATATCATGTATTAAAATGTTGAAATTCAACTCCCGTGGGAAACCCCCTAAAAAACTACTCAAAGTTGGGGTTACTACTAAATACTCTATATAATATAACTTCTATTTGCTCGCAGTTCTACTTCTTTTTCTAAGTCATGGACATAGAGGGAGAGGACGTGGCCGACACAGGAACTGGCCTGGGGAAGAAACGTTCCCCAGGCCACTTAATTTATCACTGTGACCAACATGGACATCAGGCATGTCACTGTCCCCTAAGAACATCATCAACTCCAACAAACAGCTCAGACTGAGGATGATCAGAGGGGAATGGATTCCTGCTGACAAGCTGAACCAACCTGTGAGGTCTGAGGAAGATACTGCACCACATTCACACACACAGATCAAAGACATACACATCGCTACAAATTGTGCTTCAACACTGACACTAGTTATGGAGAAACTGAGTGAAAATGATGTGCATGTGTTCATCAGGTCAAATAGTTAGAAAACCATTGCCATCCCATTTAAATGTGTGGATGGGCCAAATACAAGCTTCAAACATGAATCCATGAACCTCTGACATCTGCCCCATTAACCTGATGGGCAGATACTTGATGTGCAAATTAGACCTTTGTCTGGTCTCAACCCCAGACCCCCAAAACAAACTATCTGATGTTCTCACACTCCTTTGTTTACCGCACCCCAAACCTGCAGTATGCATGTCAATAGAAACTGCAACCGTAAACAGCCTCTTTCAAGCTTGTTACAGAAGATAGAAAAAAAGAGTTTTAACAATGTCATGACACCAGAGGACCTGCATTGCACCTCCTGTGTCACCAGGACCTGACGAGACATATGAGGAAGGTTGGTTTGGAGAGAGAGTTGATAAACTATTGCAAACACATATCTACCAGACACAACACAGATGTGCTTTATCATTCTCTCTCAAACCAATTCAGTTTGACATGTACACCATGGACCATTCAGTCCCACACATCACACTTGCAAAACACCCATAAGATGACTTCCCGATCATCTTATGGGTGTTTTGCAAGTGTGATGTGTGGGACCCATTCAAGAAAAACATGTAAGCGTGCAGCCAACTGGCAAGAAACATCTGATCGATCTACCATAGTTTTACCATCATTGCAGGGCTACTCTTCAGAGTTTAACATCCAGCTGGTACCTATAAAAACTTTTCTAGTTTTGTTTGTCTGTTTGCTTTGTTTTCTGTGAACCTATTTGTGATCACTCTGAAACCAGACCTTAGACCTTGCAAGACTCAATATTCACCCAAACAAAAAGCCATCAATGTCAGAACACCGGCCTTTGAGTCTCTTAAAGAAGCAGGAGCAATTGTCTTCATTGCCTTTAGCTTCAGTAGGCGAGACTTCACATGACTGGCTCCTACCAAGGTTACCGTCAAGGCAGCGCAGGCCTGATGGTCCAGAAGAACATGATGGACTCATCCAGTACAACTTCCCCTGCCAGCCGAGATGAGGAGCAGTGCAGAACCAACGGCTGATAAGATGACAGACTTCCTTTAGGACATATACGACCATCAAGAGATCAGAGGAACAGCACAGACACCAATAACGCCCAAGGAATATACCCAAGTGGATTACACAAGTTTTATTGCACATCAGGAGACAAACAACCTCAACTCATGAACCATAGCCCTCAACAGCCAAAATTCCACTAACTGTCATGTGGGAAGAAGGATTCCTATTATTCTGTGACATTTGCCATTCTTCAACTCCATCCATGAACATTCTGTCTGCCCAAACCCACCACATATGAGAAACTGCCCAATCCCAACCATGCTCAGGCTCTGTTCCATGTTTCTGCCTAAAAGACATTTACTCGCTGGAGGAAACAACAGCAACTCTCCTTGCCCCTTTCCGCTACCTTTTCACTTCTCCACTTCTTTCTAAAATAAACATCTGGACAAGATTTGTTGAAGCCCTCGTTCCAAACTACAAAGCCACATAGACAATTAAAGATCTTACAAACTCTACTGCAGAAGGCATGTCCCTGCTTTCGATAATCAATTATAAACTCGGTCAAGTGTCAGTAGGCTGTCTTAACATTTTAAATTTGTACTTGTTGTTTTGGTAATCACTTGTTTTGTCAGTCTGATCTCGTATCTGAAATCCATTTTAATATCTCGAGAACCACGTTTTAGATAACTTTCTACTACAGACCACCCTACCCTCAATGCAGGAGAACCTGTTTAGAACATGTAAAGAATGCATCGTTATTTTCTTTATTGTTGTAACCGATACCTGCCTTTCCTGACTATAATTTCTTACTTTTTCCTCCTTTTTGTAATAACTGTAATGATGATTAAGTTGTCACTTTTTGAGTTTATGATTAATGAATAATCAAAAGGGAGAATTGTAATGGCAATTTCAATGCTGTTGTGTTTGAACCATTTGAGATGTCCCTACACCCTACATCCCTGTTTAAAGGGTTTTCTATGGAGTTTTTCCTCAGTGGATGTGAGGGTCTAAGGACAGAGGATGTTGTTATGATGGGATGTAAAGCCCTTTGAGACAATCTGTTTGTAAAAACGAGCTATACAAATGAAATTGCCTTGTCTTGCCTACCTTTTCCACCAAGATTTCAGGCCTTCTTAACCATTTGTGAGCTGTAATCTAAGTTTCACCCCCTTTATGTTTGAGTTACCCTGTCTTACATGCAACATCCCCACTGTTGTTTTCCCATGGAACCCACCAGAGTTCCCCAAATGGGAACACAACACAACTAGGGGGATATCAGTTCCTGTAATGTGTGAAAGCCAGGGCTACTAGACCAAAAGGCCCTTTGAAGACCCCTTAAGTATAAATGTAGATGTTACTTGGTGCTCGCAAAGAATTTCCACAACACGCACTGATCAGATACAAGTGAAAACTCACTTCATTCAACTTTCAGTTTTCAGGTTGTTTTGTCATTTTGTTTAACGACAACGACAACAAATTGGGGTCAAACTTCACACATCTCATGTTAGAGCTAACTGTCTGTAACCACGTTGCCATGGCACCCAGGTTGGCCATCTTGTTTTGATCTGATTTCTGAAACATGTAAAAAAAAAAACAGTGAATCTTCCTTCACCTGATCTCAGGAAACAGTTTTCCTTCCAAATAAACATGTGAGAAAAGATTGTTTTGTGCAGGAGAGTTTTATGAAGCTAAACTATTACCAGCCTTTTATTGTGAAAAGTTAGGACAGGAAGTTCTTATGTTGATTTAACAACAAACTAGAGCTGCAACAATTAATCGATAAATCAAACCATAATTAATTATTAAAGCCTCAGTGTTTAGTATTGGGGTTAAACCGTGACATCCAGCGTTCAGATACTAGATTGAAGGCTCACTCGCTCACCCCTCCCATCAGCAAAGTGACGGTGGCCGCCAAGGACAAACATGTACGCGAACTATCTGCTAACTGATAACAATCTCTTTGACCAATTACTATTGTTGTATTTAATTTTTTTAACACACGTGTCAGGATGTGTGGAGAAGGACCCAAATGCAGACAGAGGTGGAGACAGGTTTCGCTGACAAAAAGGGATTCATTGTTTACTCAAACCAAAAACAGGGAGCTGGCACGCTGGGGAACACAGGGTAGTACACAAGGGAAGACATAGGTGGTGCAATCAAGACAGGTGAAACACATTAGGTAATCACAAGGAGGGAGCACACAGGAAGACACGAAACTACAAAATAAAACAGGAACTCAACAGGGACCAAAAGACACAGACCATGACACAGAAAGACAAGACACAGAACTTCAAAATAATACAGAATCAAAGAACACAAGAGACAAAAGACCAAAAACAACTAAAAACCGAGCCACTGCATGGCCCACTCAGGGGCCATGACAACACGTGCAGACTTGCACTCGTGCCTTCAGTCATATTTCACAGCAAGAAGTTACACAGGAGGACTGACTGGATGTGCCAGTTACGCAGTGCGGTCCCATGAAGGAAGATCAGAGGGCAACGTAGCTACTGGGACATAGATACGGTATGATCAGCTGTAACAACGGCTCTGCAGCCGGTTCAGCTGCAGCTCCACAGCTGTCAGAGGAGCCTCTACTGTCTCTCTCTCTCCAGCCTGGTGTCTGGCTGCACTTTGTATAACAACGTTCTACATTGTAAGATGTAGCCTAGCTGCTAATGCTGCTCAGCTGTGGTTACATGCTGCTATTCCGACATGCCGCTATTTCGACATTGACTTCTAATTGTCGGAATAGCGGCATTAACATTATTTTTTAAGCGTCCCACTATTCCGACATTTTTTTTTTCATTGTCGGAGTAGCGGCACTTTACTATTTTTCAAACATTCCGCTTTTCCGACATTGATTGATTACGTTATAGTCAGACGTGTCCTTCTGATTTATTTTTATTTTTTCATCTGAGACACTGTTTCTCATACACAAATATATAGGCCTATTCGAGAAGAAAAAACATACCCTCCAAGTTTAAAAACACACCGGCAGCAGCACACACTGATCTGCAGCTACTGAGACTGTTATTATTCTGTCACCTGAGTTCATCCTGCTGCTTTACATCGTTTTAACATAGGTAAAAGAAGAAAAAAAGATTGTCTGGAATAAAGGGGCAGATTACATAAGATTATTCTTTTTTCTGCTCCCTTTTGTTGAGATTTGGGAGGTTTTTGCCTGATTTATTGCCCGATGCCATGTATCTAGCTTTCTCCCCCCCCCCCCCTCCGCCTGTTGTCTTCGTTGTCACTTTGTTGTCGCTCCACAGAGCGCACATGGCTAATTAATATGCACGTGCTGACCATATGGTTGTGTCTAGGCATTCCGGGGACGGAGGTGTGTTCACGTGCGCAACTGCGCACCATTCTTGGATCCAGTTATCAAAGTTGAGGTGCAGAGTTGTACACGCACAGTTTGATAGATCTGAAAAAAGGTGTAAATATTTTGGGATGTCTTTTCACCGTAGAAAAAATTAAAAAATTTAGTAGCAGCAGTTTTACACCACTTACAGTTTTGATAAATAAGGCCCCAGGCCATAAGCCCAGAGCCCAGACGCTCACAGATGCAGCTCCGCGGCTCATCCGCGGCGCTGTCCGTGGTGCTGAAGGTCACAGGTTAACTTGACAAACAAACTGCAGCATAGTTCTGTTTGTTTATCATGTGTGTCAGTTTTGTTTGCGACTTGATAGTTGAGTTGTTGAGATTAAGAACATTACTCCCTCATCAAACCAGTGATAGACATGCTGAAAAGAAAAGAGAGAGAGAGACGCGCCTGGGTATCGCAGCTGTAAAAAATAAATAAATAAATAAATAAAAAAAAGACGTGTCGGAATAGCGGTATCAAAAAGTGTCGGACTACCGGCATGTCTAGATAGAGGGATGTCGTAATAGCGGGATGTCTAAATAGTGACATGTCGGAATAGCGGGATGTCTGAATAGCGGGCGGACCCCCTCAGCTGTAGCACCGTGTGTTTTATAACGGCAGTAAAAAACAAAACATCGATCATCCTCCGGGCACAAGCCGAGTCACAGACATTAAATAATAGAGTGTTTGAGCCAAGTTTGTCCACTCCGGCGGGTGCACCGCCACCTATGTATTTGTAAACAACTCATTCTAAACTTTTAATCAATAATCCGTTTCAAAGGGCAACTTTGGGTTTTTTCAACCTGGGCCCTGTTTTCATGTTTTTCTGTATATGTGAGTGATGGATAATACTTTTATTGAGGTCGCTGCAGTATTGAGCCGGGCAGGCAGCCTGCAGCCCAGCTAACGCTCTTCTACGGGGAAAGTGGCTCCCGTCAAAGTTCGCCCTATAAACGGGCATTTTTTTCAAACTGACAGGCTCAGATAGTTACAGTGAGTGTCCGAAAACATACTAGAAAGGAGAAATGAACGTAATAGTCTCTACCTTTAGCTGTAGGTCGCTGTTTGCTGTGATTTGTGTCCAAATCTCACCACGCCAGAAATCACGTTCTGAAATCTCGCGATAACTTGTGGCAAAACACCGGTGGGGAATACTAGGTGCGTTCGAGATGAACTGCGCCTCGTCTGGACGGTCGGTGAGAGCTGGCGGCAGCAGCAGGGGGTGGTGACAGAAAGCTGCAGTCAAGTCGGACAGTTTCCAGCCGCCGTCAATACAAACAGGAAGTCACCGAAATATATATTTCTTATGCTGTACTGCAGTTGTCCAATAAATAACCAATATATTTCTCAGAACAGAAGTTTGACTCAGTATGAATATTTTTTTAAGCAGTATGCCTACAACATGAGATTCATATAATCTAGCATTATACAACAACACGTAATGTTTGCAGTCCTAACTAAGAGCCAATCAGATCATGATCATGCGCGTTTCCCATCATGCTCTGAGGCTTGCAGTCGGTTGCAGTCTGTGGAGAGCAACTGCGGCGCCTTGCTCTAAAAACTGCGGCCGCCTTGATCTCATGAGGTTATCGTTGCAGGCGCGTGCATGACGTCAGAGCAAGTCGGGATCAAGTCGGACACAAATCTAACCGCCATGCATTGTGCGCTGGTCACCGGCGATCGATTCTGCGCAGGCCTAGCTCATCTCGAACGCACCAACTGTTACCTGACTGAGGTGAAGAGAGACGACCGGAGAATTTACAAATTGTAACAACAAAATGTTGGGTCCTCTTCGCAGCTTTCACAGAGCTTTCACAAGTTAGGGCTAACAGTTAGCTGTGCTACAAATGGATGCTAACACGATGCACTGCGCCGTGCCGACCACTTTGACCGGGGATGACTGCTGCTAGTCAGAAGACGAAGAGGCGTGCTAAAGGTAGAGACATACGTTCATTTCTCCTTTCTAGTATGTTGTCGGACACTCATTTTAACTATTGGAGCCTGTCAGTTTGAAAAAAATGCCCGTTTATAGGGCGAACTTTGACGGGAGCCACTTGCCCCGTGGAAGGGACGCATGACGTCTGTCCGACTACCCATTTCTCCGACCATACATTTCTTTATTTTTGCGTCCATTAGTCCGACCTCCCATTTCTCCGACTTAAGTAGCCATAACCCCTAACCTTACCCTAAACCTAACCTTAACACTGTAGAATGGGTAGTCGGAGAAATGGGCAGTCGGACTGATGTATGCTCCCCCCGTGGAAGAGCGTTAGCTGGGCTGCAGGTTGCCTGCCCAGCTCAATACTGCAGCAACCTCAATAAAAGCATTATCCATCACTCACATACAGGGGCAGAGTGGCCATCAGGACGACCGGGAGATTTCCCAGTCGGCCGGCGGCCAATAAGCTCAAGTGAACCGGCCCACAAGCTGCCTCTACTTCAATATTCAAAAGTGAAGTCCAACCATTATTTATACCACTTCGTGTCTCTCTACATCTCATTCATGGTTGCAATAGTGAATCAGACGCTCATCAATCCAGCCTACTAAATTATTTTTGTTTAGCCTCCTATCTTTATCTAATTCTTTTGTTCAGATGTTATAGAACTTTCATGGCCACAAATATAAAATAACCAGCAATTTCATTTGTTTGTTTGTTCTCAAATGAATGTAGAATGACGTAAAGCCTCATGGGAAATGGTAAATGCGTTAGCCTATCACTGTGAAAGTTATCATTGAACTAGCGGCTGCGGCTAAAAACAGAACGACTCATGGAAGCCAACCAGCAAACCTTATCAGTCCTGCCTGTGTGTTACGGTATCTATAAGTTATATTAATTTAACAAGACAATACAGTCCATGCAAAGTCCACTGAAAGTGGGCCAGTGCACGTCGGTACACAGTACCGTTACAAGCCAGAACCTCTCACATCACAGTAGCAGCCTACTCTGTCTTCTCCATGGGCACCGAAGCATGTTGGTGAGTAGGACAAGACCCGAAAACCTTGGCGTTTGCAGCGCGCTGTCAGTAAAATCCATTTGCAGAGCAGAGTAGTTGAGAGGGGGAAATAAAGGAGTAAACATGACTGGATGTAATGTTATGGTTAGCAGTAAATCTGCTTGGGAGGCACTAATTGCAGCTCTTTCATCCCATTCTGTATACATAATTCTGTACTTTTTTCTTAATTTTCTTAACTCTTTTTTTTTTTTTACAAATCCATGATCTAACTGGTGCCAACTTCTGAAGGAAATTGTAAAAATTGCAAAATATTTTATTCATTTTGCTATAGTTAGATAAAAGTAACTATGTGTTAAAATGCACCAGAATATGGGAAATGGTGTCTGGGGGGAGGACCCCCAGACCCCCAATTAAGTTTTTTCTGCCAAAACAACTTAAAAAATTATTATTTTTTTTGCTTCTGGCACTCATAGACTTTGCCATATGGAATGTCACATAGCTCTGTCTTCCCGGTAGATTTTGGTGCCCCACTCCGCCCCTGCTCACATATACAGAAAAACATATAAAAACAGGGCCCAGGTTGAAAAAAAACGAAGTTGCCCTTTAAGAGTTTATAAAGAAAAAAAGTCCAAAGTGTCTTTATGACACTAAAATGAATCTCTCTTTGGTTTGTGGACAAAACAAGACATTTGAGGACGTAATCTGGTGGTTTGAGAAACACACTGATTGATATTTTTCAACATTTTTTAACATTTAATTGACCAAACACCTAATTGATTAATCATTTACATATCAACAGATTGATCGATGATGAAAATAATCATTAGTTGCTCAGGTGTAGGACCGAAGCGTCCTGTCCTCTAGCTGCTGTGGAGCTGCTGGTGTCTCTTCAGGTTGTGGGACCTGTTGTAGGCCTTCCCACACTGTCCACACACGTACGGTTTTTCTCCGGTGTGGACGCGTTGGTGGGCCGTTAACTCTGAGGAGGTAGTGAACGCCTTCCCACACTGCTCACAGCTGTATGGCCTCTCTCCGGTGTGGACGCGCCGGTGGACCATTAAATTTCCGGAGCTAGTAAACCCCTTCCCACACTGCTCACAGCTGTGCGGCCTCTCTCCGGTGTGGATGCGCTGGTGGACCATTAAATCTCCAGAGGTAGCGAACGCCTTCCCACACTGCTCACAGCTGTGCGGCCTTGCTCCAGTGTGGACACGCTGGTGGACCGTTAACCCACCGGAGCTAACAAACGCCTTCCCACACTGCTCACAGCTGTACGGCCTCTCTCTGGTGTGGATCCGCTGGTGGATCATTAAGTGTCCAGACCTAGCAAACGCCTTCCCACACTGCTCACAGCTGTACGGCCTCTCTCCGGTGTGGATGCGCCAGTGGACTGTTAACTCTGAGGAGGTAGCGAACGCCCTCCCACACTGCTCGCAGCTGTATGGCTTCTCTCCGGTGTGGACGCGCTGGTGAATTTTCAGTTTGGACAAGTTGGTGCACGATGTGCCGCACTGCTCACACCTGTACACAGTCTGTCCACATTGGTGCCGCCGGTTGTGAGCGTTCAGATGAACTGAGGTCCTGAATATGTTCCCACACTCATTACAGCTGTGTGGTTTCACCATGGTGTGGTCCTGTTTCTATGGCAACAGACAGGAAGAGAGAATCAATCAATGATGGATGATGGATGGACATTTGTTTTCCTTTTTAAATTCTTCATTAATACAAATCTTACAAGCAGAATTATTTCCAGTTCAAATTATACTTTGAAACTAAGCAAAACAGTCAGCGTTTGAGTTGATATAGTAACCAGTTATGGGAATTAGGGCATTTTTAAAATAACGGCTCAAAAAGTTACTGTTTTCCCCGTTATAACTCTGTTACCGTTACTTTTTTTTTTTTTTTACAATAAAACGCTCCATTGCTTGAGAGCCACTAGAAATGAATGCAACTTATTTTATTTATTTATTTAATAATTAATGTTGTTCTATATGCAATTATTTACAGGCTCTGTTAGTTTTAGGTTCAATATGTGCAAAAAGGTAATTTCAATAATAATAATAATAATAATAATAATAAACAACCAGTCCGGCCCTCGACTTGTAACAATTTTAAATTTTGGCCCACAGCATATTTGAGTTTGACACTCCTGGCTACGCAATTATAGATTTCATTTTCACAGTGGACTGTCACACTTTCATTCAGGAGTTGATGCAACTCTACAATTGGAAAATGTATTAATTCATGTAAATTAGTAATTTCTGTATGTAGGCTACAGAGCCCTGAGGCAACGCTGCTCTTCTGTCCAGTACACACATGATGCTTCACTTTTCATTCAAACAATGCGGCGGACACAATTGTTAGACTTCATCAATGAGACCAGCATTTATCTCCCAAAAAGTATTTAACCAGCAGGCTCTAAAAACCCTTGAAAAAACCTGCGGGTAAGTTATTTAGCGATCGTTTTCTCCCCCAGGATGACTATGGAGGTTGGCCGGCCAACCAGCTGTGCAGACGAGCCGCTGATCACACGGGTGAAGCCTCTCTTCTCTAAAACGTTGGAGAAAACTTCTAAACAGCGTTTGGATAAACTAACCGCACACTGGGGATCTATTCTAAACAGTTACTTTCTTGCATGAAAAAATATTTTAAAACTTAATAAAGTGACGTAACAGCAATACAGCAGGAAATAAAGTAGGCCGGTTAGGTTTAGACTTTTTAGTGAACCACAATATAGAGTTAGCAGCTAACAGTTAGCTTAATCTCTTGCTGCCACTCAAAACTGAAACACAGACCTGTGGACCGGAACCGGATGGACCAGAGGGCTCCTTGTCCTGGTGGACAGCGTCCTGCTCCTCCCCTGTAGTCCTAGTCTGCCGAAACAAATCCGAATCCTGCTTCTCCTCCTTTATCATGATGTAGTCCTGTTCCTGGTTCTCCTCCTTTATCATGTTGTAGTCCTGGTCCTGGTTCTCCTCTTTAATTCCGGTCGTGTTCTGATCCAAGTCGCTAATTTCCTTGTCCAGATTCTCCTCCTTCATCCAGGTCCTGGTCAGACGGGACCTCCTCTTGGTGCTTCTCCACTAGCTCAGTACGGTGCAGCACGGCTCTACTCAGTTTTATCCTCTTTTCCTCCAGCCCCTCCTACCTGGTACCTGATACTTCCCCTGCCTTCCCCTAACAGAGAGACGACGAGATATGACGACCCCGCCCCCGCTGAGGAGCAACTATGAAGAACTCAGAGCTGGAGAAGCACCTCAACCGAGCCGAGTCGTTAGTGGAAAGTGCCGTCTGTTTACCTTTGTATTCTCGCAATCTCTCACATTGCTAAGTTTCCTCCCCTTAGATACCGTTGCTAAGGTGTCGGAGTTGACGGTTGGAAGAATAGACTGGGCTGTAACTTCAGAATCGTGTGACCCTGTAGAAATGTTTGAGGAAACGTGGGCAACCAGCATTTTTTTTTAAAGTTCAAGGTGTCCCAAACAAGCATCCATCGGTTTCCCTCCAATTAAGGCCCCTGGTTTTCTATATTTCCTCCTCCAGGTTAACTCAGTCATATTTTTTATTACAAAAACATGAACTTTGATATTCGTTTGCAGTGATAATCCCAGATAGCAAAGATGAACACCACACTTGCTCCATTTCCTTCATTAGTGTTTACAGATCTTCCATTCATTTAAACACTCAACGCATTTGTGTTTGTTGTCAGAGCTTAAATTATGTTCAGACACAAACTTCCAGAAGTATTCCACTGGTGTATGGAGGGAAAGTACATTGTTATACGTTGATGAGTCAAGTAGATACAGAATATTATTGGGACCAATATGCATATTACTAGTGATACCAGTCATAGAGCATGGTGTGTTTTTTCGGTTGGGACTCAATGTCCACATTGACTGGGCAATAAGTGCCTGGTTGGTTTACTTAGTCCACTTGTCCACAGGTATTGTCACCTGACTCTGTATCACTTGCACCAGTGTCATCTAACATCATAACCACATCACATTATCCATTTTGGATGATATCATACACATGCTTCTTAGCTTGTAGATAACCAGCAGGAAAAGTTGGGGTGGTAGGGAAATTGAGTAGAATATAAAGTGTTTACACATTCACACATTTCACCAGTCACACAACACTGTCTGGCTAACCTATTATACTATGTGATTATCATCCCAAAAGGTATGCATACAGCCCCCAATTTACCACCACACCCTACACTCCTGAACACTCACACCTGCTCCAGGACATTACCACCTCCAAGCATCCCCCGCCACTGCTTTGACTATGAATGGATTAGAAAATGAGCAGGAATTTCTTTAGAAAGCCCTGCTCAGCTTTCTGTGATGAGAGCAAACTTCTCACAGAATTGAAGGTTGGCCTAGTTAGAAATTAAGTAGTAAATTAAAATCAGCCATGGTCGATCGGAAAAAATTACCGCTTGAGTGAATTTACTTTCCGTCACAGAAAACAGGTTCTTGAATGTAACTCTGTCAAGACGTATCCTCAAGATTTTTTTGCACTTCTGTTAGGTCAAAGCTGCTGTATTTGCTCATCATGCAGCATGATGATGATGATGGTAACATTTTACAGATAAAAACAGATGTTTTTTCATCAGCATCAGTACAGAACTGAAATGAGGTTAGAGGGGAATTCAATCAACCTTTATTTAATGGGAGCATTGGAAAAAAACGTTTTAAAGTAACGAAAAAAGTTACTTTCTTAGTAACGCATTACTTTTTGGTTTAAGTAACTGAGTTACTAACTGAGTTACTTTTTTAATGGAGTAACTAGTAACTGTAACAAGTTACTATTTTTCAGTAACTAGCACAACATTGGAGAGGACACGTGTCATGGAGACTTTTACTGGATTCAGATCAATCCTGAAAGCTACCCTACCCCGGAGCAGGTTAGCCGTTCAGAGTAAGTTACCATGGTAACTCACCTCGGTAAGAATGAATCCAGCTTCGTGGTACCGGAAAGCCAGGGTTAACCCTGAAGTTACCTCGCTAAGCCAGTGATCCTGCTTCGTGGTACAGGCCTCTGGCTGGAGGAGAGTTTAACAACAAAGCCGCAGGCCCCGACAACATCAGCCCCTCTGTTCTCCATCACTGTGCTGTGGAACTGGCCGGGATTTTCACCTACATTTCAACATCTCCCTCTGTCAAAGCTCAGTACCCAGCTGATTCAAATAGTCCATTATCATCCCGGTTCCCAAGACCAAGAATATCTCTTGCCTCAATGATGACAGACCCATTGCCTCCACATCTGCAGCCATGAAATCTGGGAGCCATTCTTTAGTTTGTGTTTTGTGCAAGTAGCTACTTTACTTTGACCCCAAGGGTGCAGTAGGCTACCTTTTAATTTAGTTTGCTTAACACCCAGCAGCTGCCCAGCTGCCTGAAATGAAGGTTGATTAGTTTGAGTTGGATGGTGGTGGGTTCACACAGTTCTTACTGACAGCTGGAGGAAAGCCAGTGATCTTTGTTTTTGCTTCAATCCACCATCCTGTTTTATTAATAAGCTTTTTTGTTACAATAAATGGGAACATCATCCAAAGAGACCAACTTTGCACAACTGTATTTTTTCTTAATACTTTAAATTACACATGTCCTACACATTCTAGCCCTGTCCTTGTGTTTTGTTACAAATATTATTTAATTTTATGATATTGTATTTATTATTTATATGGGAATTACATATATTGCCATGGCTTATCATTATAGTTTACTACTTTATTTCTAACTAGGCCTACCTTCAATTCTGTGAGAAGTTTCCTCTCATCACAGAAAGCTGAGCAGGGCTTTCTAAAGAAATTCCTGCACATTTTCTAATCCATTCATAGTCAAAGCAGTGGTGGGGGATGCTTGGAGGTGGTAATGTCCTGGAGCAGGTGTGAATGTTCAGGAGTGTAGGGTGTGGTGGTAAGTTGGGGGCTACATGCATACCTTTTAGGATGATAATCACAGAGTATAATAGGTTAGCCAGACAGTGTTGTGTGACTGGTGAAATGTGTGAATGTGTAAACACTTTATATTCTACTCAATTTCCCTACAACCCCAACTTTTCCTACAGGTAATCTACAAGCTAATAAGCATGTGTATGATTTATACACCAAACTTTTGTTTCACATTTATTTTTACCACTTCAGAAGGACAGATCCTTCATACAGTGTGCTGGATGTAAGTGTTATCATCCAAAATGGATAATGTGATGTGGACATGATATTAGATATTGGTCCCAATATTATTCTCTCCGGTCCAGCTCTCACAGAAGATGTACATTCCCTCCATACACCATTGGAATACTTCTGGAAGTTTGTGTCTGAATATTATTTAAGCTCTGACAACAAATGAGTTCAGTGTTTAAATGAATGGAAGATCTGTAAACACTAATGAAAAGGAAATGGAGCAAGTGCGGTGTTCATCTTTGCCTCCTTGGACTATCACTGCAAACAAACATCAAAGTTCATGTTTTGTAACAAATTAGTATTTATAAAATATGACTGAGTTAACTTGGAGGAAGAAATATATAAAACCATATTTGGAGGGCAAATGATGGATACTTGTTTGGGACACCTTGAACTTTCAACACACGCTGGTTTCCCACTCTTCCTCAACATTTCTACAGGGTCACATGATTCTGAAGTTACAGCCCAGTCTGTTCTTCTACCCGTCAACTCCGACACCTTAGCAACGGTATAGGGGGGAGACTTAGCAATGTGAGAGATCGTGAGAATACAAAGGTAAACAGATAGTGCTTTCCACTAACAGCTCGGCTTGGCTCGGTTGAGGTGCTTCTCCAGCTCTGAGTTCTTCATAGTTGCTCCTCAGCGGGGGCGGGGTCGTCACATCACGTCGTCTCTCTCTTGTTTCTCTCCTCTCGTCAGCTCCAGACTCACTCGTCTTCCAGTGACGACGCTCTGGCCAATCAGGGGAAGGCAGGAGAAGTAGGAGGTACCAGGTAGGAGGGGCTGGAGGAAAAGAGGATAAAACCGAGTAGAGCCGTGCTGTACTGTACTGAGCTAGTGGAAAAGCACCATGAGGAGGTCCCGTCTGACCAGGACGAGGATGAAGGAGGAGAACCTGGACCGGGAAATTAGTGACCTGGATCAGAACACGACCAAAATTAAGGAGGAGAACCAGGACCAGGACTACAACATGATAAAAAAGGCGAACCAGGATCTGGATTTGTTTGGGCAGACTGGGACTACGGGGAAAGAGCAGGACACGGTCCACCAGGACAAGGAGCCCTCCGGTCCGTCCGGTTCCGGTCCACAGGTCTGTGTTTCTGTTTTCAGTGGGAGCGAGTCAAGAGATGAAGCTAACTGTTAGCTGCTAACTTTATATTGTGGTTCACTAAAAAGTCTAAAACCTAACTTGCCTACTTTATGTCCTGCTGTAGCGCTGTTACGTCACTTTATTAAATTTTAATATTTTTTCATGCGAGAAAGTAACTGTTTAACTTCTTGAGTCAAGTAACAGAGAATTTTATTGTCAGAAATGGAAACAGTTATAACGGGGAAAACAGTAACTTTTTGAGCCATTAAGCGCTCTAATTCCCATCACTGGTTACTATATCAACTAAAACGCTGCCATGTTTTGCTTAGTTTCAAAGTATAATTAGTACTGGAAATAATTCTGCTTGTAAGATTTGTATTAATGAAGAATTTAAAAAGGAAAACAAAACAGCAGCATCAACAAGGGTTACACCCCGCCTTTCCGACAATAAACTTCCATTCATCGTAATAGCGCTATTCCGAAAAGGCTATTGGGGGAAACCCCCAGTGCGCAATGCGCATTGATCCTTTTTTCCTTTTTGGGGTCAAACGGATCATGTGCATAATTAACTGCAAAACAAGCAAATACTATTAATGACATATAACGTTAATTATGCTTCTAGCCTGTCTAGCCTCTACCTGGTCTTTTTACTAAACTTAACCAACTCCTTTCTTCATTGCCTAAGCCCAACCAAAGCATCTCTCTCAGTCAGCTGTCAGCACGAGCGGCGGCTGCAGCAGCCTCGCGTCCCTGTGGGGAGGGGGGGTGGGGGATGGAAGTGTATTTCTATTGTGGGAGATCTCCAACAACGGAGTCGGGGAGAAAGCAAGTGGGACAGATCTGCCCAGTCCCTGAGCAGCGCACATTTCACAGACAAGCCACAAAGCAGAATGTAAACAACGTCACGCGGTTCAGCGCTGCGGGGGGGAGGGTGTCAGAACAGCGGTGTTTCGAAGTGGGGGTATTTCGGAACAGCGGGGTGTCGAAGTGGAGGTGTGTCGGAATGGAGAGCTGTCCCCATCAACAAGCTGTATGATGATGATGATGACGGTAGTTAATGTCCATCCATCATCCATCACTGATTGATTGATTCTCTCTCTCTTCCTGTCTGTTGCCATAGAAACAAGATCACACCAAGAAGAAATCACACAGCTGTAATGAGTGTGGTAACACGTTTAGGACCTCAGTTCAACTGAACGCTCATCGCCGGCGGCGCCAATGTGGACAGACGGCGTACAGGTGCAAGCAGTGCGGCACATCGTGCACCGACTTGTCCAAACTGAAAATTCACCAGCGGATCCACACCGGAGAGAAACCGTACAGCTGTGAGCAGTGTGGGAAGTCGTTCGTTAGTTCTGGACACTTAATGGTCCACCAGCGTGTCCATACCGGAGAGAAACCATACAGCTGTGAGCAGTGTGGGAAGGCGTTCACTACCTCCGGAAGTTTAACGGTCCACCAGCGCATCCACACCGGAGAGAGGCCGTACAGCTGTGAGCAGTGTGGGAAGGTGTTCGCTAACTCCAAAGACTTAACGGTCCACCAGCGCATCCACACTGGAGAGAGGCCGTACAGCTGTGAGCAGTGTGGGAAGGCGTTCGCTACCTCCTCAAACTTAACGGTCCACCGGCGCGTCCACACCGGAGAGAGGCCGTACAGCTGTGAGCAGTGTGGGAAGGCGTTCACTACCTCTAATGGGTTAGCGGTCCACCAGCGCGTCCACACTGGAGAGAGGCCGTACAGCTGTGAGCAGTGTGGGAATATATTCGCTACCTCCGGACTGTTAACGCTCCACCGGCGCATCCACACCGGAGAGAGGCCGTACAGCTGCGAGCAGTGTGGGAAGGCGTTCGTTAGTTCTGGACACTTAAGGGTCCACCAGCGTGTCCATACAGGAGAGAGGCCATACAGCTGCGAGCAGTGTGGGAAGGTGTTTATTAACTCCAGTGGGTTAGCGATCCACCGGCGTGTCCACACCAGAGAAAAACCATACGTGTGTGGGCAGTGTGGGAAGGCCTACAGCCAGTCCCACAACCTGAAGAAACACCAGCAGCTCCACAGCAGCTAGAGGACGGGACGCTCTGGTCCTACACCCGAGCAACTAATGATTATTTTCATCATCGATTAATCTGTTGATATGTAAATGATTAATGGATTAGTTGTTTGGTCAATGAAATGTTAAAAAATGTTGAAAAATATCAGTGTGTTTCTCAAACCACCTGAGGCCTGTACCACAAAGCAGGATCACTGTCTTAGCGAGGTAACTTCATTGGATTCATTCTTACCGAGGTGAGTTACCATGGTAACTTACTCTGAACAGCAAACCTGCTCCGGGGCAGGGTGGCTTTCAGGATTGATCTGAATCCAGTAAAAGGCTCCACCCACCGGCCAATCACCTGTACAGGAATAATGACACGTGTCCAGATAGTGAGAAGAGCGTTATGGTTTAATGGTAAAGTAACAAATGTTCACCAAACAAAATAAACGAAAGAGTAACTGTTGCTCGCCAAAACGAAATAAACAAATAACTACAAAATAAATCTTTTCACAATAATGAATAACTAAACAACATTCTTAAAGCAACAATCAAGCCCTGACACCAGCTCCGTGAGGAGCGTATCAATCACTCCGTCGTAGCCCAGGAGAGCCGAGGAGTCAGAGTAATTCCAGTGAGCCAAAACAGCAGTGGGTCCAGAAGATGGTGGCTTTAACAGTTTTTGGGCCTCACCAGCAGGGCATTACGGAGCACCGGGAGGCGTAGTCTAGGACAACAGAGCAGGACAATACAATCAGCCGGGAGCGGCACAACAGACTGAAACGAGGGGCGAACAACGCCAACTTACCACGTGGAGACAGAGCAACAACACCGAAGGGCTTCCAGCAGGGCGAACCAGCCCCGTAGCCCCAGCAGTCCGCCACACTGCAGCAGAAACAACCATGTCACAGAACAATCGGCATGTGAATGAAAAGAGAAAGCAGCGGTGTGCTCTGACGCGCCTTACCTGTGCGCTGAAGGAGGAAGCGTGCGTCTTTGTCTGGCACCACGCCAGAGACGCTTCACTGCCGATGCAGCCACGCGGCTTCACAAATACCAACACCAGCAGCACGCCACACTGCAGCAGAAACAATCAGATCACCAAACAGTCAGTAGATGAGTGGAAGAGAAAGCAGCGGTGCGCATCAGTGCACCTTACCTGTGTGCTTAGGGAAATAGCGTGCCTCTCCTGGCAACACGCCAGAGACACTGGTGCTCCTGTGAGGAGGAGTGAGCCGTGCTCCGGCCACACATAGAGCCAATTTGTGGAATTTTTGCAATAGAATCTTTAAAGGCCGTTTTCTCAAAATGAGCTTTTTCTTATACTCTGGACCCGAAATCTCCAGTTCAGCAGCACTTACAGACACCAAACCTTCCAGTTGTATTCCTGCCTATATTCTGAAGGTTTTTACAGAGGGGATTGTTGATATATCATTCACAGCCTGATTTATACAACAATTTATACCTAAAAACAGGGCGAAATTTGATTTTTTTTTTAGGGCTGGTGACAGTATTTTCTCATTTACAGAGTGTTTCAAAGGAGGTTAAATCGAAAGCAACTGGACATAGTTATTTGTCTAGGAAGTCGTTTCACCTCTCATCCAAGAGGCTTCATCAGTTCAAGCCTCTTGGATGAGAGGTGAAACGTCTTCCTAGACAAATAACTAAGTCCAGTTGCTTTCGATTTAACCTCCTTTGAAATACTATGACCTGGGCAAATGAGAATATGCACCGGCTTATTTACAGAGTGATAAAAAGAGATATCCAAAATGCCCTCTGTAAAAACTTTTGACTTTAATATGTCAACAAAATAAAACAAGAATTTTGAAAGTGGCTTTATCCAATCTTCAGATTTCGGGTCTAGAAATGTACACAAATTCACGCATATTTAATTAGATAATGTCTCATTTCCATATTTAAGCATAATATTTAAGAAAACATGTAATACAAAAAATAATTGTCTCAATGTAAGTAATAAACATAGAGAGTTTCATGGCAATAGCTGTTAGTTAAATTTTTTACCCTATTCACCTGGGGTGTCTCGCCTTAATACATAAAAACAAAAATACATACAGAAAACACATACTCAATACATACACATACAAAACAAAACATCCAAGACAAACACTTAACTTATGTTACCCGCTCCTACATTGAATCACTACACAACAAGGATACCAGGACCCAATTTAATAGGCTACTAATGGTCAAAATTGCGATCAAAATAATAATCTCTTGGTTTCATTTTAAAACTAACCATGTTTCTTTGTTGTATAACATAATTCGGAAGGGCATTCCACTCCTTCATAGCTCTATATAATACTGTACCTTGAGAGAGTGCCCTGGGTAAAATAAAATAACCTCCAGCAGCATGTCGAGTTGAATAATTATGTATGTTTGAACTAAAAGATAATTTTCTATACAAAATGTATGACATTTTAGTTGACAATCTGTGCTTAACATGTCCCATGATAATGTACGATCTATGATGATTCCTAGTAATTTTACCTCTTTCACAATTGATTATTGATCATCACATTAAGCTCTGGGTTTGAACGCAGTGAATAGTTTGATCCAATAACCATACTAGTTGTCTTAGACACATTCAAAATGAATCCATTACAGTTAACCCACTCAGAAACCAACTTCATTTCTTCACTAAAATTTCAATTTAATCCATCAATAGTTCCTTAAGCTAAATAAATTGTCGTATCATCGGCATACATTGTCATGCGAGCTGTTTTAATGCCAAGGGAAAATCATTGGTAAAAATTGAGTACAAAAGAGGTCCAAGGCAACTTCCTTGGGGTACTCCATGTCTAACTTGTTTTTAAATCTGACTCACTTCCATTGAAATAAACCATATGCCATCTCTCACTCAAATAACTTTTAATAATTAACAAAGCTGATGATGAAAACCCATAATGTTTCAGTTTTGCCAATAATAATTCATGATCTAGAATATCAAACGCTGCCGAAAAATCCAGGAAGACAGCTCCTATCATTTTCTTTTGCGTGATTTCTTTACACCAGTCATCTAGCATTTGTGTCATAGCTGTTGTTGTAGAATATTTTTTCCTGTAAGCATGCTGAAAATCTGTAAATAAGTAATTATTAGAAAAATATGACTGAATTTGCTCATACACAATTTTTTCCATGATTTTACTCAAAATTGGCAATAAACTGATAGGTCGATTATTTGACTCAGAAAAGCGTCAATCACAAGGCTTTATTTAGTCTTTCGAGTTATTTGAACAGGTTGTAGACAAATATTTAGCTATTTAGCTGCTCTGACAACAGGCTTTATGCCGAGCCCCACTACTTCTTGAACTTAACAGGCTCTGACAGGTGTGTCTGACTCTGACCTCAGTAGTCACAACAATGGTCAGACGCACCTGGATTAATCAGTTTGTCCAAAAATGTAAGACAGGAAGGAAAGGAGCCTGTTTAAGTTCAGGAAGTAGTGGAGCTGTGCATGAAGCCTATTTATTGATCTGACTCGGTAACCACGAGCGGAGTTCATGTCAACTCAGGTGATATGCAGGTTGTTGTTTCACTTCACCACTCCGACGCGACGCTGACACAGAGAAAGAGAGAGGGAGGGAGAGAGACTGTCGGCGCCTACTGTGAGTGGCGTTGACTCCGCGTGCACTGTCCGCGGACTTTTGTGGTTTCATAGGCGAGCGTACAGTGTCACATTCGAGAAACGGGGTCATGCCTATGTTCCCACAGCCCTATGTTCCCTCAGCCCTATGTTCCCTCATTTCTAACTTTTGTTGTCACTGAAAATTAGGCCCTATGTTCCCTCAGCCCTTTGGTCCCACCATTGGTTGGGTTTAGGCAATGAAGAAAGGAGTTGGTTAAGTTTAGTAAAAAGACCAGGTAGAGGCTAGACAGGCCAGATAGGTAGAGTCCAGATAGGTAGAGAGAGTCCAGAGGGAACATAGGGCTGAGGGAACATAGGGCTGTGGGAACATAGGCACGCTCCCATTTGAAACAGATCGAGTCCGCGCGGTCATAAAAATTGAGCTTTGCACGGAAGGGACCGGCGGCCGCCCGCTTTGGGTCCACGTCTGCCTAGAGTGCGCGCGGACATCCACGGAGTCAAATATGCCGGAGTATGTTCATGTTCTTCACACCGTACGTGAGCAAACATGAGACATGTTACAGCAGAATAAACGTCACAAACAGCTCCGTGTTTCCTCCACTTTCTGACCGTGGTAGGCTATCATCAGGTCGCTCTGACTCCACACTGCCAGGCTTCTTTTCATGATGAGCCGCCGCTCCACACGTTCACCATCGCTTCAGTTGCCATCGGCTCCACCTCTACTCGTTTTCTCCCTCTTTTACAACTTTCACTTATCCCAGCTTGGGATCAATAAAGTATATCTATCTTATCCTTCCTCCCTTTAGCTGCCTAGGGGAGAGTGGGGTAATTTGTGCCATGGGGCAAGTAGTTCCACCCCTGTTATCTAGAAAACCATAGAAGAAGTTGGTCATGTGATCACATATTTTTGAAGGGGCATCCATTTCACTCATCCTATCAAGAAGGGAGACACATGGCTTGAGAGGAAAGCACATTTATGTTCAAAAAACTAGTTTTTGCCCTCCAAAGTAAAATTTCTATGATCAAGGTTTTTTGATTGCCATGTTTGAACAATTATAGATAACTTTGAAAACAGTTCACACATGTTTTAGTGCTTTATTAAGCTACACCATGAGTCTATACAGTTAGCATGATGCCAGCTCAAAACAGCTGGGGAATCCTTTTTTCTCAAAATGCTGGGCTTGGGGTAATTTGTGCCAAAGGGCCTGGGTTAAGTTGTGCCAGTGGCAGTGCTGTCTGTGTATAGGAGAAACATGGCAGTGGGCACGGATTTGCTTGAAACTTGACATGTGTGATGAGGGACCGCCCCTGAACACACCTGCCCAGTCTGGTTGTGCTCGTAGCCTGGTGGACGAAGAAAACAGTGTGTTTCTTTGCGCCACAGCCCCCAGCGTGGCTCAGGCCTCCGCGACTGCATGGGGACAAGCGAGGGCCCGATCATCGCCGCTTCTGGCTTTAATTTTGTATTGAATGTCTTGCTTTTATATAGCATTAACATTTGTGAGATTAAAATGATCTGTTTTACTTCAATTATCAATGGCACAATTTACCCCAGTGTATTCTCTCTAATGGCACAACTTACCCCGCACCCGGGGCAAGTTGTGCCAGAATTTTTTTTTTTTTTCTAAAGCTATATTTCTGAAACGGTTGATTTAAGATTCAAAGTGATTGTTCCCAGGGATGCACAACATCCTAAACTATATGTACATATATTAGTTGGGGGCATTATTATAATCCCCTTGCTTTAAAGGCAGTTTAAGTAAAAATTGGCACTACTTACCCCGCTCTCCCCTATGCCTTTTCGTTCCAAATTTTCTTTTTCTGTTTACTAATTGTTTACTCTGATTGATGTTATTTTTCTTTATTTACTTTTTTCTTTCTGGTTTGTTACTTTTCTTTTAATGACATGTATTGACCGAAATAAACGAAACGAAACGAAACAAACTCTTGTTTTATTGTTTTATTGTAGCTACATCAAAGAGGGTTTATAAACCAAGACCTTCCATGACGAGTCAGCTTCCTGTATGCATGTCACGTGGGCTTCTGCACAGCCACGCCCCTTTAGGGAGACCAGAGGCAGCCTGGAGTGTATTGACTCCAATGGGAAAATTGAACGTGAACACAGATTATGGTCGGGTCTTTCTCCCCACAGTCACTGAAGTAAATTTTGGACTAATTTTTCACAAGCCACATCTCTTCTGAACAGTTTGACACCAAAATGGCAATTTTCAGACGGAGAGATCCGGAGAAAATCCACTTTGTTCCAGACCTGTCTCTGTCTCTACGACACACTCTCGCGAGATTTGGCACAGTCAAACAGCCGCGAACTCCCGTGAAAATGATTTAAATTATCTTTGTCATGCTAAATATTACTGTTAGTAGTGTAAATTTTTAATGTTATCATAAGAAAATATAAATATCTCACTTTCATCTACCTACAAATTGTATAAATCCACACACACGTTCACAGACGAGGTGGTGACGGTTGGCCACGCCCATTTAGAGAGACAGGAAGTGTATACCATTTAATATCATTGGAGCAGCCGCTCATGGAGTATCTTTCCATTTATTGAATATCTTTGGCTACATTACGTGTATCCCATCTAGTTTTATTGCCACTAGTTTTGCTTGTGTGTTTTATTGTACAGTGCAGCCGATGATCGTATCTGGCCCTCTGCGTTGAGTTTCTCACGGCCTGCCCTAGGTGGGGTTCGATCCCATGACCTCTTCGTCAAGAGGTTGACAACCGCTTGGCCAGTCGGTTAGCATGTCCTTTATGGGTGAGTGAGTGCACATCCGTTACAACAGCACTTTGGACAACCTGGGTTGTATTTTAAATGTGCTATATAAATAGTATTGTATTGTATTGTATAGTAGTTTTGATCAAGACTGCAGTTGATTAACAGATTTATGCAAAAATTCATTCATGCCATTTGCTGCAATACAGTGGGAGTTATAATCAAATTAAGTGGGAAAAAAATGCCCCTAGTGGACGTTTTTGCCACTAATACCACAGGAGGGTTAATTCAGTAACCACAGCTATTTGTGTACAAAGCTGTGCTAGTTAAGACTTGTCACGTTGTGACACGTTGCGTGTGCCAAATAAGTCTATTTGCATTTACTCCTCCCCATATTTTGTGCGTTCTGGTAGAAACGCCCATATTTGCATATTCATCAAGGCAAATACACTACATGGATTGCACGTGCAGGTTTGCCCGTTTGAGAGACGCAATCCTCGGTGCGCCCGGTTAGTAGCTTCAGCATGTGTTCAGCACGTGTGCAGTCAAGTTTTCACACATTTATACACGCAAACCTTTAGTAGATCTGGTCCAAAATGCACAAAACCTTCCATGTATGAGTTTATCTGCCCCACTACACCTGTAACGTTAGCCTACATGGTGACAATAGCAGTTTCTCAAGTGGCTGCATGGGGGAACAAAAAAATATTTGCACCGGGGCCGATCACCATCATCATGTTACACCACTGTATTTGACATCATCTCAGACTTTCTCTGTCAACTCATCACCTAGGAATAATAAGTTGTCATGGAAACATTGAATGAAAACACATGAAAACAAGTGATGTGATGATGAGATTTTTATTGTGTGTAAAGACAGAAACAACATTGAAACAGTGAGAGAAGCTGCTAAATCTTGTTAGTGAAACATGTAAAATGAGAGAGAGAGAGCAGCAGAGGAAAAGCAGCAGCAGAGTCCCAGTGGTCAGCTCAGGACTGGGAACACTGGTCTCTCCTCAGTGTCTCTGAGAGCCCAGTCTGGGAGCCCTGGGTGGCCTCACAGGTCACAGAGCCCAGCTTCCTCCACTGGTCTGCAGGGAGCCTCAGGGTGCTGCTCCAGCTGTAGAGGCCGTCCTTCCCCAGCACCCCGGGGCTCCTGCTCTCCTCCCAGCTGCTGCTGCTGCTGCTGCTGCCGTCCACCTTCCAGACCAGACTCCAGTCTGAGGGGAAGCCCTTGTTGGCCAGGCACATGAGCGTGGCCTTCCCCTGCTGCTGCAGCTCCTCACTGGAGGGGGGCAGCACCGTCAGGGTGGGACGGGTATCACCTAGGAGACACAGACCACAACCTGTCAATCCAACAGCAGCAACTTGGACACCTTTACTGTGAGAGAGCTGCTTTTGTCCTTTAAGGAGTTTCTGTCAGATGTTTTTCTGCTCCACCAGTCACTCACTCACACACACATTGTTTCACTTCCCTTCAAGAAGCCTGTCATGCACATCAGCACAGAGACAATCATCATACAGTTTGACCTGAAACATATCAAACTAGACTAGAAATACATCAATCTTATTTAGGAAACAATCATACATTTTCTGTCAGTTTGATTTTCAGGTGCAAACATTTGTTAAATCATTTGACAACGATCAAATGTTCCTCGAGTGGAAAATACTCCTCATTGAACAAACTCTTAAAATGAGTTCAATGAACAATGGAAACTGTGAATCACACGTTTCAAAAAGATCTCAAAACTAATAGTACTACTACTAAACAATATATTAAATATACAATATATTAAAAAACAAATGATGTTTGACCATTTCTACAGTTCAACTTCAATTCAATCATGGCAGGCATACAACAAGAAAACTTGAGAAAAGAGATTTACATTTAACTCCATGATTAAGAAGGAGAAATAAAAACACAAATATGAAAAATATACTTAATAAATTAAAAGATTGTATTTGCTAAAAACTAAAAAAAAAAAAAAAAAAAAAATCAGTATTTTTGCAGAAACTTACTTCCAACATCCAGTCTGGTTCCTCCACCAAAAGTCCACCACAGTGATACAAAGTCATTGAGCCGTCGTACAAAAACCTCTGACTGTAGAGACACGGCTCTCTGACTCTGTCACTCTGAAGTACTCTTATCTACAAGATTTTATCATCAAACTTTAACATAAATGTTTTGTATCTGTTTCTTTATCGTTTATCCTCTTTATGTTGCAAAATTTGAAGTCATCAGATTTTTTTTTAAAAGGAATGAATATTTTTGGATCCTAAAACTGAAATATTTTCACTTTTCAAAAAATCACGAAAGTATGTACTTTTCTTAGCTATTTTAGGATTGAACAAATTCAATTCAATTCAATTTAAAAAAACTATGAAATATTCACTTACTTCCAACATCCAGTCTGGTTCCTCCACCGAACGTGTACCACAGTGATACAAAGTCATTGAGCCGTCGTACAAAAACCTCTGACTGTAGAGACACGGCTCTCTGACTCTGAAACAAACAAACTCACCATAATTAGTCTGTTTGTAACATTTTGGCAGCTGATGTGAGAAATGACAACAACACAGTAGAAAAAGGACAACATGTATTGTCAATTTTTAATATTTGTTCATTTTAAGAAAAATCAACATTTTCAAAAATGTTTGATGACATGAGAAAAATATAATCGGAATTAAAGAAGCTCAAGCAGGTAAAACCTAAAGAGCATTTCAAAAAACACTTCCTGATCAATATACTGATCAGCTGATTGATCCATTGATAATCATGATGATGAGACTGATCCCAGTCCCTGTTGGAGTCAGTCAGAGCATTTCCATAGAGAGCCACTTTGCATCAGCAGCACCATGCTCCAGTGCTCTGGGAGAGTTTATAGTCCTGAGAGTTGAAGACTGGATGACTGACAGCTGTCCTTCATGACAACACAAGACACAGAAATCCTCCTCATCAAAAACATGACTTTGGTCTCCGTCCTCATCTGGACTCTCCTCTGCTGCTGCTTCACAGGTAAAGTCCAGAGAATCCAACTCCTCTATCAACATCTGTCCCTCTGAAATGAAGCCCACAAAACCAGGACTCTGTTTGATGTTTCTGTCTCTGTGTCCTCAGAGTCCAGAGGTCAGGTCACAGTGACTCAGTCTGGAGCAGTGAGCTCTGCTGTCGGAGCCTCAGCCACCATCACCTGTAGAGTCAGTCGTCAGGTTTTGAGCTGTAGCAGTGCTTATTGTTTAGCCTGGTACCAGCTGAAAGAAGGAGAAACTCATAAACTACTCATCCGCTACACAAATCAAAGAGAATCAGGGATTCCAGGTCGTTTTACAGGCAGTGGATCTGGGACTGACTTCACTCTGAGCATCAGTGGAGTCCAGGCTGAAGATGCAGCAGTTTACTACTGTCAGAGTGTTCACTATATCAACAGTCAGTATGTGTTCACACAGTGAAAAAGCGTTGTACAAAAACCTCCCTCAGTCAAAGTGAACAGAAACTGAACTGATGCTGCAGCTGGAAGATATTGCAGAGACTGATACAGTTCACTGAGGACACACACACACACACACACACACACACACACACACACACACACACACACGCACACACACACACACACACACACACACACACACACACACACACACACACACACACACACACACACACACTCTTCCTCCATTAGCCACTCAACACCAGACCTTTTCTAAAGACGGGTTCAAACTACACAATTTTTTTGTCTTTCACAATGGTCTTCATGTCAGACTAAACGATCACAGTGGTCGCAAGACTGGCAACACTACAAGTATCACCCTGACTAATCATCGTTCATGAAAGAGAGGCCAGGTGGGTCAAGAGAACAGTGAGAATGAGAATGTTTCAAAGGAAATACATTGACAGTATTGGTGTCTTTAAAATAATGCAATAATTGATAGTTGCATTTATTACAGTCACTCTGTAAAAGAAATAGGCTTTATGACCATCCCAGTGGATACCAGCAAGAACACAACAACATAACAACATTATACAGTAGCTATAGTAAACTTACAAATGTGATGAATGCCTGTGAAGTCCAGACTAATGAAAGACACATCCCTGGAACATCTCAGGGAGACAGGGCAGCCTCAAAGAGAAAGAGTTGGACAGACAAAAAAGTGAGTCATACACACCAATTGCATTATAACAGGACTAATGACTAAAATAAATAGTTAGACAACAGTCTGATATACATACTGGTTAAGAAAATGTTGAATGGCCCTCCAATAATCCTCAAGAACAATGAAATTGGAAGATTATGAACTGGAGCAACTGAAAGCAGCAGGGCACTCTGAGAGAGGAGGAGAGGAGCGAGCAGAGAGCAAAGCAATACACAGATTACTCTCTGTCAAAAAGTGTAATTAAATCCACAAATTAACACAAATGTATTTATTTATCATAAATCTCACCTTACAAAAGCAGTCTCTTCAGTAATTCACTGTTGTCAACAACTCTATCAATGACTGTGTCAGTATCAAGGGACACAAGGACATCCTTTTCTGTGGCCATCAACATGAAGGCTTCCAGTTTGCTGGCAGACAGGCAACTCTGTTTTTGATGTAGCGGAGGGTTGAAAATGACCGCTCACAGGCTACCTGAGTTATTGACAGGGTCAGCAAAAACTTGTATGCCAACCCAAGTAGGGGGTATGCGTGAGTCAGCATGTTAAATCTGAGAAGGATTTTGTAGCAGCACACGGGGCATTCTTTGCAAGACACACAGGTTTTGCTTGTTATGTCCACCTCTTCTTGATCATCTGGGGCCGTATTCACAAAGCCTTTTATCTTACCGCTAGGAGTGCTCCTAACTCGCACTAAAAGTTTTTACGTAGGAGTTTTTTCTTAAAAGCTATTCACAAAGCCGCTGAGACCTACTCTTACTAAGGATAAATCACTAAGAGCAAATTAAGAGTGACGCCCCTGGTGACGCCCCGTTGCTATGGATTACGTCAATTCTCGTGCACGAATTCGAGGCGCTCAACACGGTGATTGGTTGTTGAGTGCCGGCGGCGCCCCCCCTCCCCTCCCCTCCCCTCCCTCCTCCTCCTCCTCCTCCTCGCCGCCGGCCGCTCCGCTCCACTTTTTTTTTTTTTTTGCCGTCAGGTCCGACGGGGCTTTTCAGACAGCTTCGAGTCCAAACCACTGTCTCTGCTGCCGAGTTGGGCTCTGAACTTTCTGTCTTTCTCTCTGCCATCTGCATCTTTCTGCTACAGTTTCTGTCGCGTCTCACTTTCTGCAGTGTGACGCTGTGCAAATGCAATGAGGGTCAGTGCGTCCACTCGCAAAGCAGCCGCTGGTTTTTTTTCTTCCCACATTTTAATATTAATTTTCACATTCGTTGACAGCCCTATATGGTGATCATAATAATGATGAGAAAAGAAAATGCATTACCCACATTTGTGGCCTATAGCAGGATTCGAACCCAGACTAACAATAAGTTTAGTTTATTGGGGGAGCAGCCTTATCACATGAGCTATTACTACTAACAGATGTGAGTGTCTAGCGCACCCACCAACTTTTTAAAAATATTTTTGGCTCACATCAGCATGACTGCATCGCAGCAGTCGCAGTTACCTCGGTCCGACCGGTGTGACGCCGATATTGGACAGTTCGTCACCGTCACTACTCCCGTTTTATAGCGAAAATGTTGTAGATGACCCAAAAAAACAAAAAACAAAAAAAAAAAACACAGACAAAAAGGCACGTTGGGCATCAAAGGGCAAAGGGGCAGGTGCTCCAGCTCCCCCCTCTGCAGCAATTCGCAGTCCTCCATACATTTGCCTGGCTGCAGCCATTTGCGATTCTTTGTGAATAGGTCTTACTGAGTTAGGAGTCCTCACGAGGACTTTTAAGCTCTCCCAGACTTAGGAGCTACTTTTAGGCCTAAAATACTTTGTGAATTACTCTTATTTTAAAAAACTAGGAGTCCTAAATTTAAGACTGACACGCCCACTTTTTTTAGGAGTTGCTCCTAAATTCGGCCCTTAGGAGCTACTTTTAACCTTAAGATTCTTTGTGAATACGGCCCCTGATCTGATCTCTTCAACTGCTCTAGTTGAGTAGTCATCCAAGGGTGATTGTACCAGCCTGTCCCATTGCTGTGCCAAGTTTTTCAGTTCAATTTGTAGATTGGCAACAGTTGCATTCTAAGAAATTGCCATGGTCGTGATGTCCAAGGTGTATGCAGCTTCATTGTGCTCATGCCTGTAGCTCAAGCCTCTCTTTCCTATGACTTTAACAACCTCCACTACACGTTCCAACACCTGACGTCTCTTCTTAACCTGCTCACGGTGTCCTGTCAGCTGTCTTCCCTCAAGGAGGTGATCAATGCTTGCCCTGGAGCAGTTTAAAATGAAAGCACTGGAATCGTTGGGCTTGCTAAAAGCAAGGCAAACAAAACAAAATAAAGCATGACGTTGACCACAATAAGTCAGCCATTTCCATGCCATGCCGTCTGTTTAACAAAGAGCCTCTGGACGACAGGGTTTGTGGAATCCTCTTGAGGATGGAACTTAAAAAATTAATTCCTCTGTGTGTAAGAAGGGCGACTAAAATAGTCTACAACTGTCTGATCTGACTCCTCCTCTCCCATTTCAACAGCATGGCTTGACTAAACACAGAGAAAGAGAGAGAGGCAGGGATGTTAGTGTCACTAGTGTTTCTTCTCTGTTTACCAATGATTAATCATCCATTTCAGCAAAGCAATGTTTCACTAATATTATGTGATAATAATAATTGTAAGCTACCTGCAAACTATAACTTTATGGCAAGCTAAAATAAATAACACTGTAAGTTGGACACCAAATCTACTCAAAGCATTATTTGACAACAAAGGCTATAAAGGCAGTTCATACATAAACACCCACACCCACACACACACACACACACACACAAGGTAGAACAAGGTTGTGCACAAAACCCTATAAGCTGCTATTATTATGCATGTTTTAAGTCTGACTTAATAAAACGAGTCCTGTAATAATTTCTTAGCCTATATATAGGCTAAGAAATTATTACAGGACTCAGACTACAGGACTCGTTTATGTATACACATACACGCACATATATGTGCGTGTATGTGTATACATAAACCCTATAGGCTGCTATTATTATGTATGTTTTAAGTCTGAATGAATCAAATTAGTAATGTTGTTGTTGTTACGTCCATAGACTGTCAGTGTGTAGCTGCTGCAGCTGTGTGTGTCTCAGGTTACAGGTAGAGCGGTGGGGGGCATGACATCATCGTTTCAGAAAAAATCCGTTTTGGGCGTCCAGACGAAAACACTGGGGCGGCGTTTTCAGATTTTCCCACTCTGGGACATGTTTAAAAAAAATACCGTTTTCACCCCCGATAAAGTATTTATCCAGATTCAAAAAGGCCGTATCCGTCTGGACCGGGGCCCTGAGTGAGTGACAGCGTTGTCCGCTGTACTCAGATATACCGAAAAGCAGGTATTTTGAAAACACATGTAGACCATTTAAAGCCAAGATCTTGCAAGCCATTTGATCCTCCTTTAATCACTGAGGTCGACTCGGTCCAATAACTCTCAAACTATCCCTCCTGTGATGATCTGCTTTATTTATTTATTTACTTATTAATTCATTAGCAGCGAGCAACCGCGTCGTCACACAGCCGTAATGAAAAACAAAACGCAAATCATCATCTCTCTTAGCCCACCACAACAGCCTCGGTATCAGATAGTCAGTATATAGCCTATACTCAGCATCTCTCATCACAGAGAAAAAGAGAGGAGGACAGAGAGAGAGAGAGAGAGAGAGAGAGAGAGCGTCCTTTACGCTGATTCCATCCCTGTTACGCATGGTGTTTATGCTGTGATTAGTGTACACCTCTCATCTTTCTTACACAGGCTTTGATTAAATATGAGTTTCTTTATTAGTTTATGAGTTGTTGTTTTTTACACTGGGCAGCGGTTCTCAGTGTATCAGATCAAACCTGATTAAGGATATTAGTAAACTCATTATTGGTCACTCTGAGCTCGGACCTCCCGGACCAAAACAGCTGTTTCCTCCTGGGAGAGGTTCGGCCTCTGGCATCGCTGTCTCCTCCGTCCATGTCCAAGTATAAAATGACAAACTTGCAGTGCGCATCACCCACGGCGCAGTTAAAGGTGAGGAGAGGAGCTCATTTGATTGGTGAAGATCCGAATCGGTTGTGTTAATCCCACTTCCCCTCCTCCTGTCTCCCTCCCGCCCTGTCTCCTCCCCCTTTGCCACCAAACTTGGGAAATGGACTTGGACACGCCTCGTTGGCGTGGCGAAGCTGCGCTGCACTTAAACTTCGCTCGGTCTAGGAAACTAGGGCCCCATGTGTAGTGAGGAGGACACAGCATGATGTGTTGAGGACAGCTCCAGTTGACTGACTCTGTGTGTTTGCATATGTGTCCTTCCTCTCTGCTCCCAGCCGTTAAGAGGCCAGTGTTGATCAGTGTGTGTCCAGGCCTTTCACAGCCACTGACACCACAGCAGCACAATGATGATGTCTGGGACTCTACTGCTGGCCACCCTGGGGCTCCTTGTTCAGGGTGAGACTCTCTGCTGAAAACTTTGCTTCAGGATGGAACCAGCTTCACCACAATCATCTTCTGCTATGATGGAGAAACACTCCAACCAGCAGCATTCACCTTCTTCCATCTATTCTCCATCTTCAACAAATCATCCTCTTCTGTTTGGATCTTGATCTTTCTCCAAGATGGATTTGTCTCAATAACTCTTCTCCTCTTTTTCATGCTTTACAGGTTCATCAGGAGAAATCACTGTGACTCAGACTCCTGGATCTCAGTCTGTTGTTCCAGGTCAGACTGTCTCTATCAGATGTCAAACCAGTTCAAGTGTTGGTAGCCACTGGTACCTTCAGAAACCTGGAGAAGCTCCTAAACTCCTGATTTATTATGCAACAAGCCGTCAGTCTGGAGTTTCAGATCGTTTTAGTGGAAGTGGATCTAGTGGGTCTGACTACACTCTGAGCATCAGTGGAGTCCAGGCTGAAGATGCAGCAGTTTACTACTGTCAGAGTGCTCATCTCATCGACAGTCAGCTTGTGTTCACACAGTGAAAAAGCGTCGTACAAAAACCTCCCTCAGCTGCAGAGGAACTGATCTGACTCAACAGCTGCACTGAAACTACAACAACACAAGTTGAACTCAAACATAGTTAATAATGATCCACTCTGAACATTTGAAAATCACATATTTAACTAAACACTATTTACTGTTAATACACTGATTCAAATCAAGTTTGAACCAATCTGCTCAACATCAACAAAAAGCTCAGATGAAGTTTGATGACATGAACACTGAAAGAAAGAAGATTGATTTTCCTGTCAACATGGACTCATTTGTTGATGAAATTCATTCTGACATTTGATTGGCCTACAATTAAATATCATATAGAAATGAATATATTTACATATAAAATGAGCTATTATTTGACTCTTAGACATTTGAGTCATGCTGTGTTTTGTATTTCACACAACAAGGAATGTTTCAGACACTTTTTGATTTCTTTCATTTTTTCTAATAGTTTCTGCATCTTTGTGGATCAGCTCATCAGCTCATCAACATGTGTCAATATTTAGGATTGAGAAAACTCTGCAGCAACAATAGAGGAGACACATGAAGGCATAGTATTGATACTGATCAATCAATCAATAATGACAAGTTGTGAGTTTATACACACTACAGGACAAACTTACAGTATATATGGACATATATTTGACATCATCTCAGACTTTCTCTGTCAACTCATCACACAGGAATAATGAGTCGTCATGGAAACGTTGAATGAAAACACATGAAAACAAGTGATGTGATGATGATATTTTTATTGTGTGTAAAGACAGAAACAACATTGAAACAGTGAGAGAAGCTGCTAAATCTTGTTAGTGAAACATGTGAAATGAGAGAGAGAGAGCAGCAGAGGAAAAGCAGCAGCAGAGTCCCAGTGGTCAGCTCAGGACTGGGAACACTGGTCTCTCCTCAGTGTCTCTGAGAGCCCAGTCTGGGAGCCCTGGGTGGCCTCACAGGTCACAGAGCCCAGCGTCCTCCACTGGTCTGCAGGGAGCCTCAGGGTGCTGCTCCAGCTGTAGAGGCCGTCCTTCCCCAGCACCCCGGGGCTCCTGCTCTCCTCCCAGCTGCTGCTGCTGCTGCTGCTGCCGTCCACCTTCCAGACCAGACTCCAGTCTGAGGGGAAGCCCTTGTTGGCCAGGCACATGAGCGTGGCCTTCCCCTGCTGCTGCAGCTCCTCACTGGAGGGGGGCAGCACCGTCAGGGTGGGACGGGTATCACCTAGGAGACACAGACCACAACCTGTCAATCCAACAGCAGCAACTTGGACACCTTTACTGTGAGAGAGCTGCTTTTGTCCTTTAAGGAGTTTCTGTCAGATGTTTTTCTGCTCCACCAGTCACTCACTCACACACACATTGTTTCACTTCCCTTCAAGAAGCCTGTCATGCACATCAGCACAGAGACAATCATCATACAGTTTGACCTGAAACATATCAAACTAGACTAGAAATACATCAATCTTATTTAGGAAACAATCATACATTTTCTGTCAGTTTGATTTTCAGGTGCAAACATTTGTCAAATCATTTGACAACGATCAAATGTTCCTAGAGTGGAAAATACTACTCATTGAACAAACTCTTAAAATGAGTTCAATGAACAATGGAAACTGTGAATCACACGTTTCAAAAGGATCTCAAAACTAATACTACAACTACTAAACAATATATTAAATATACAATATATTAAAAAACAAATGATGTTTGACCATTTCTACAGTTCAACTTCAATTCAATCATGGCAGGCATACAACAAGAAAACTTGAAAAAAGAGATTTACATTTAACTCCATGATTAAGAAGGAGAAATAAAAACACAAATATGAAAAATATACTTAATAAAATAAAAGATTGTATTTGCTAAAAACTAAAAACAACTAAAAGAAATAATCTTTTTAGTATTTTTGCAGAAACTTACTTCCAACATCCAGTCTGGTTCCTCCACCAAAAGTCCACCACAGTGATACAAAGTCATTGAGCCGTCGTACAAAAACCTCTGACTGTAGAGACACGGCTCTCTGACTCTGTCACACTGAAGTACTCTTATCTACAAGATTTTATCATCAAACTTTAACATAAATGTTTTGTATCTGTTTCTTTATCGTTTATCCTCTTTATGTTGCAAAATTTGAAGTCATCAGATTTTTTTAAAAGGAATGAATATTTTTGGATCCTAAAACTGAAATTTTTTCACTTTTCAAAAAATCATGAATGTATGTACTTTTCTTAGCTATTTTAGGATCGAACAAATTCAATTAAATTAAAATATGAAATATTCACTTACTTCCAAACTCCAGTCTGGTTCCTCCACCGAACGTGTACCACAGTGATACAAAGTCATTGAGCCGTCGTACAAAAACCTCTGACTGTAGAGACACGGCTCTCTGACTCTGAAACAAACAAACTCACCATAATTAGTCTGTTTGTAACATTTTGGCAGCTGATGTGAGAAATGACAACAACACAGTAGAAAAAGGACAACATGTGTTGTTAATTTTTAATATTTGTTCATTTTAAGAAAAATCTACATTTTCAAAAATGTTTGATGACATGAGAAAAATATAATCGGAATTAAAGAAGCTCAAGCAGGTAAAACCTAAAGAGCATTTCAAAAAACACTTCCTGATCAATACACTGATCAACTGATTGATTGATTGATTGATTGATTGATTGATTGATTGATCCATTGATAATCATGATGATGAGACTGATCCCAGTCCCTGTTGGAGTCAGTCAGAGCATTTCCATAGAGAGCCACTTTGCATCAGCAGCACCATGCTCCAGTGCTCTGGGAGAGTTTATAGTCCTGAGAGTTGAAGACTGGATGACTGAAAGCTGTCCTTCATGACAACACAAGACACAGAAATCCTCCTCATCAAAAACATGACTTTGGTCTCCGTCCTCATCTGGACTCTCCTCTGCTGCTGCTTCACAGGTAAAGTCCAGAGAATCCAACTCCTCTATCAACATCTGTCCCTCTGAAATGAAGCCCACAAAACCAGGACTCTGTTTGATGTTTCTGTCTCTGTGTCCTCAGAGTCCAGAGGTCAGGTCACAGTGACTCAGTCTGGAGCAGTGAG
Source organism: Trachurus japonicus (assembly GCF_045865225.1). NCBI lineage: Eukaryota > Metazoa > Chordata > Actinopteri > Carangiformes > Carangidae > Trachurus > Trachurus japonicus. The sequence goes on from NC_140916.1 coordinate 36,265,374, forward strand.
CTCTGCTGTCGGAGCCTCAGCCACCATCACCTGTAGAGTCAGTCAGAGTGTTTATGCATCAGACAGTTTATACTGGTACCAGCAGAAAGAAGGAGAAGCTCCTAAACTGCTCATTCACGACGCAACTTCTAGAGCATCAGGGATTCCAGATCGTTTTACAGGCAGTGGATCTGGGACTGACTTCACTCTGAGCATCAGTGGAGTCCAGGCTGAAGATGCAGCAGTTTACTACTGTAAGAGTGTTCATGAAATCAACAGTCAGTATGTGTTCACACAGTGAAAAAGCGTCGTACAAAAACCTCCCTCAGTCAAAGTGAACAGAAACTGAACTGACTGCTGCAGCTGGAAGATACTGCAGAGACTGATACAGTTCACTGAGGACACACACACACACACACACACACACACACACACACACACACACACACACACAGCAGTTTCTCTTCCTCCTTTAGCCACTCAACACCAGACCTTCTCTAAAGACACTAAGTCTTTCATTAGACTAGAATCATTCAAATCAATGAACCAATAGTTCTTTATCATTGTGATGAACATTGTTTCTACATCACAGTCCAAACTTCCCTCCAACTTTCTTCTCCTGCTCAGGTGAGCAGCCATTTTATCCTGAGCCAGAAGAAAGTTGAGGAGTTGACCTTTGACCTTGAGTTTCTTTCTGTAGCTGCAGCCCAAGATGAACATGTGTTGAGTAAAAACCTCTCCATACATAGAAAACAGCCTGTGTCCAACAGGAGAGACGCTGCCACAACATGAAGCTACTAGATTGTTGATTATTAAAACACCACTGTTATATTCTTATATTGGAAGCCCAAGAACGAACCAGAGAAGTCTTCAGTTCACAGTAGTAGAATTTACTCAGCTCACAGATAAAGTAAAGCAGCGCTGGGCTCAGAGTGACAGAACTCTCATGAGATCTCCATCAGGAGAGAACCCTGATTTCAGGAAATGGTTCATATTTATCTTCTTGGGCTGGACCTGTGACGTGGACAGGCCAACCACTGTCCACACATGTTCTCAGAATGTGATAAGCAAAATGTGTGTGTGTTGTTGATCGGGTGTGTATCTAATGCAACAAACCTCACTGACAGATTAAGAAAACTCAGCAGTTACATCTTGTTCTTGTTCATCAAGCGAGTCACACTACCTGGCTTCATGTGCACACACATCAGGTTATGTGTGCGTTCAAGTACTGAAACAAAATACATGATATCTCAAAACATACATCAAGTCATTCAAGTATAAAAACAGAGTATATAATATCCCAGAACATAGCCAATTGTAATTTTGCAAGTTTGGTGCCCGGCGCAGCCCGGTGCAGGTACTCCTCTTTCCTTCCTCCGTCCCTCCTACGCAAGTGTGAAAGAGGGAGGAGAGAAGGCGTGAGTGGGTTTAACACAGCCGAATCAGATCTTCACAAATATATTTCGACATGAATGAGAGAGACAGTGACGCCAGATGGCCAACCTTCTCCCAGGAGGAAACTGATGTGTTGGTCTGAGAGGTCCAAGCTCACACTGGTTGAATATATGGTAACATGAACAGACCTCCATATCTGAGTAAAAGTAGTCTGGGAGGAGGTTTTGTTAATCAGACTTGCCCTGATTCACTAAGAACTGTTGCCCAGCGTGAAAAAATAAACAAACCAACAAATAAAAACAACAGCCTTTTTCCACTAATAAAGACGCTCACATTTGGTAACCTATATTTAAACCTGTGTATCAAAGACAGTGACAGACTTGCAGTAGCGTGCACAGACATTTTAGGGGTCAGGTGCTCAGTGAAAAATAAGGGCACTTTATGCAGTACGTGGAACGGGCGACTGTCTTATTATAGCAGCGTGAGATTTTAAATAAAAAAAACATTGTTGCACATAATTGCGTATTTATTTCATTATGTTAATAAAATTACTGTATCGATTCAAAGAGACTATGCATTGGAAACAACAAAATAAAGATAGCAGTGCCATATTGTGCATTGTGTCTATAACAAATAACCACTAGAAATGAACACATTTTAACACAATATTGAAAAAAGGGACTCTAGTTCAAACTTGAGACTTTGATTGGACCATAGCTCAAAGACTTGAGTGAGCATTAGGCTATCATTTTCCTGCTTTAAAATGAAAAAAGACCATGAATAAGACTGCTTCGTAAACTTGGGCTGCACAAAAAAAAAAAAGTGATATTTTCATTTTCTGCGATATATAAGTCTATTGTGATAAAAAAAAGGAGGGAAAAAAAGTAACTTTCAAAAAGGGCACTTGTCCCACCACTAAGGGCCCTAGTTTCCTAGACCGAGCGAAGTCTAAGCGCAGCGCAGCTTCGCCACGGCAACAAGGCGTGTCCAGGTCCATTTCGCAAGTTTGGTGGGCAGCGCAGTCCGACTCAGGCCAGCGCAGGCCCTCCCCTCGTCCCTCCTACCGGCGCAAACGGCCAAGGGGGAGGAGACAGGGCCGGGAGGGTGTTAGGAGGGGGGGGCAACCGCCATTCCGACATGCCGCCACTCCGACATTAGGCCCTAATTGTCGGAATGGCAGCACTTTACAATTTAATAAACGTCCCATCATTCCGACAATTTTCGTCTCCTAAGGTCGGAATGGCGGTATTTTTTTCTTTTTTAAACGTGTTGCCATTCCGACAAATCTTTTAAAAGCCTACCCCACCCCACCACACCCCCCCCCCCCCCCCCCCCCCCCCCCCCCAAAAAAAAAAAAATTAAAAATCAAATCAAATAAAAATAAATAGGCCTAACACGATTTTGCACTAATGATATGCCGGCGCAAAATAGCAGTTTGTCCAGTGCATCTCATTAAAGCACACAGATTGGTCAGATAATTCCAACGGCAGACGATTTCAAAGCCTCAGATTTTAAGCAGAGGGACTCCACAACCTCGTAAACCAACGAAGGAGGAGATAGGCCTTGAACGGGAAGCAGACTGTGCTTTCAATCACACACTCCGAACCCCCTTGTTGCACTTTAGAAAATATAATTCAGGGGGAAAAAGGCTTACAAACATGGACCAAAACGGCTCCAAAATACTCACAAAAATCAAAAAGAAACGAGAATTAACTAAAAGATTAACTAAACAGGTCGGTGTTTTACGCATGCCTCTGTGCGTCTGGCACACGCGTCTTGGTCCTCTCCCACATTGGTTTGTGAATGAAAACTATATGTTCAGCTCCCCTTACATGTGAAATGTATTATTTATTATTATTATTATTATTGCTGTACAAGTCAAATACGACGCAGAGCCAGTCGCTCGAAACGTTTTTGAGTTCTCTTTCTGCCTCATATATGGACAGTGCCATGGATTTATCGGTGAAGAGTGAACTGCTGATATTTTGTAGTGCTGAACTATGACCAAGCGCGCTGTCCAGGCCTGGAATTTCGTAATTTTAGGGGCAAGGCCACTTGGCCTTTCGTGTTGTCAATTATTTGAGGGCACAAAGGCCAAAAGCCAGGGCAGCAAGGCCATAAAATAAAACAATGATTTTAAGACTAAGAATGTATAAATATACGTGAATTGAATACATAACAGAAGCTCAAGCAAGATATTTTCAACTTTAAATTCAAATGCATTTATTTATTTGCACAAATGTCCAGTACACTAAATACAGATTCTTAACATACTTTTTTTCTTTTTTGTATTCGTTATTAAATGTGTCTTGTAATCTGGGGATGGGATGGGCCACAGTGGTGGCAATGACACACACAAAAAATTCATTCATTCATTCATTCATTGAACTACATGACTAGCATTTATGTCAGGTTATGTGATCAGTCACTATCGTTTGAAGATGAGGATGGAGAGTCAGGGTGTGTGTGTGTTTTAGAGTTCCTTGGACCATATGGATGAATATTTGGCCTCTTCTTGTTGATGCCAGCTGCCCACCATCTTGTCACAGATTCTTGGCTTTGGAAATCTGCAGGACCACAACAACTATGTGACTTGATGAGGAGGAGATCTTCAATGGTGGATGTATGCAAGCTTAAGCGCCAGTCTCCCTGCATTCTCTTCATGATGGAAAACTGCCGCTCTACCTGGGAGGTAGAGACAGGGAACACTAAGACAATTCTTATCAGGTGTAGCAAGTTAGGGTACATGTCTCCCTTCTCCATCAGAAACCTTGACCATAGTGGGAGGAAGCTTTGGTCCTTATGGTGGTGCACTATGTCAGCTTTTGCTCTTAACCACTCCCTGTCTATCTCAGTCACACTGCATCCGTTTTTTGTCAGAAGAGGCTCAAAGTGCTTGCACAGGTGATGCAACTCCTCCTCACCAAACTCTTCCAAGAGCCTCTCTTCCTTTGGGAAATTCACTGGATCAAACATCTCTGCAGCCAGGAGCACAGGATCAGTGGAGAAAGTAGAAAATCTCTTGCCAATGCACGCAATGATCTTGTCCACTGTGTCTTTTCTATGGCGACAGAAGGCTTCTGCAGTTATGTTAGAGTTTCTGATATCAACCCCATTGTATTGAAATCCCCCAGTGGTGGTGGTGGTGAAGGATGCAAGGACGGGGCGGAGATAGGGACCTGGCTTCTGAGTTTGCTTACGTAACGCAGCCTGGGCGGCAAGGATTCTGCTACGCACACAAGACAGGGGCAGCTGATCTCCTTGGAAATTAAGGGATAGTTCAGCAAGGTCAGACAAAAGATCCTGATACAGTGCCATATTGAGAACAAACTTTGGCGATGTTAACTGCCGTAACATTGTCCTGATCTTCTCCCTCTCTGACGTGGCCTCGTCCTGTCTTTCCTGGAGGTGGGCGACAATGCTCCTATAGTTCGTGGTTGCAAGACAGGAAACAGCCCTCCTCCTGTGGTCTATCCACCTTGTCCCCTGGGCGCGAGCTGGTTTCACGACGTGTTCCTCAAGTTCCTCTCCGATGGCCTTCAGCTCTCTCCATTTTTTGGGGGAACGATGATAGAGAGCGTACAGTTTCATCAGGAGGTCATCAATCTAGGTCAAGGAAAAACAGAAATGAAGGCATTTGTGAGACATTTTATTACACATTGTTATGGGAGAACTAGCCTGAGCCCTCTGCAACAGTTGCTTGTGAATAGAATCATTGCTGAAGGCCCAGAAGAAAAAAAACTGAAGAAAACCACATACTGGCATAAGCCTATCTGTTGAATAGTAATTAAAAAAAAAACTTGGCAACTCCTCAACATTTTTTTTTTTTGCATTTTAGGTAGGAATATTATGTTATTAAAAAGTTGCTTCTATTGGCTGTTATCATGACTGGTTTCTGTAGGTTAAATGACATTCCAATAAACTTATCCCAACCAAGAACTTTTTTCCACTGAACTTGAGACAGGAATGTACAGGGATTTTCTTGAATTTCTCCCAACAGGTCATTATGATGAGCTCAGTTAATGCAGAATAAACATCAAAAAGGCATCACAAATGTTGGGAAGTATGAAGTATGGTGTGCTAAAGGAAAATGTATGAATCAACAAAAACTAACAAGGTTGATCCTGCATGATTATGCACACAGATTTGAAATGTGTTGCTAAAAAACAACAACTACTTGCATTGAAATTGTTATTTGCAGAAACAACAGTAAAGTACCTGTTCAAAGTAAGTGCCCTTGAAGGCATCCTTCAGACATAGTTCCAGTCTGTGGGCGACACAATGCACTTTGAGCATCCATGGCACAGATTCTTGCAGTTTGGTGAGGACACCATTTGTCTTTCCAAAGTTGACGGCTGCTCCATCAGCTGCTGTTGCAGTCACTCAGATCCAGATCATTCTCTGCACACTTTTGCATTATGGCCTCAAAAACCCCATCAGCATCACATGTTGTTGGCTCTGCAATACTAAAACATGAAACAAAAAGAACAAAGCAAAAATAACCATGAATTTACATGTGGGGGAAAAAAACATATTCAACATCGACTATTAGTCTACATTTTCCTTACCCAAGTAGTCTGATTCTTGGGGAGCCATTTTCAATAAACTCTGATGTTCCTTTGTCTGTGCTTCCATCGAACAGTAAGGAGCAGTAGAAAGGCTCACATTTTGTAAGAGCTTGAAGTTTGTCTCTGATGTTTCCAGCAATGTGCTGGATAAATATGCGGCAGGACTTTGAGTTGTGGTAGGTGTACCCTAGCTCCACCCCATGCTTGCGCTCCACAGAAACTAAAGTTTTGTACAGACTAAAAGGCTGCTCAGTGTATGCCACAGTGTATGCAATATCAAATAATTTACACATTTTTGTTTCAGTTTTGTCATTAAGTTTCTGGAGCTGTGTAACTGTATTAGAATTAGCTGGAGCCTGGTTGGCTTGCTGGCATGCTGTGATGTGAGCTTTTGAGTTGACATGTGTTTTGGCAGTGCATTTTTTAACATTTGTGCTGCCAGTTAGGTATGTATCCGCATTATGGATGTATATGTGTTGTGCAGTGCGCTTTTTATAGTGCTCCCTGCAGATGCAGCACCACACCTTTGTAACATAGCCTTCCTTATTCTTTTCAAAGTGCAGCCAGTCACCATAACCCCAGGACTCTACAGAGGTGGCAGTGGTTTTTTTTCCCAGTGGATTACCCTGTGGATCATAAAGGCCCGTTTGGACACCGCACGGCCCGTTCTCAGCCAAGCGGGACGAGGGAGAGGATTGGTGTGGTCACCTCGGCAGAGCCGCGGCGTCTCTCCCGTGTGGACAGTAGGACAAACAAACTCTCTCTCACTCACCCTCACCACACACACACGCACGCACGCACACACACACACACACATCGCGCACCCCCGCACACACACATACACGCCGGCACGGACAGTGACTGTGCGCTCGCGCACCCACACACATCCACACCACACATACACACTCATTCCCACAGCTGGGACTGGGACTTAATGGACAGCGGGAGGGGGGAGGGCTTTCGGGTTCTGTTGATCTGTGTGTAATAGTTTATTATATGCCGCCTGTGATGGGCGCGTTTTGAGTTCAGTGAAATACAGAGACTCAGACTAAGTAGCGACTTTGATCATTGCTTCCCTGGACGCACCAGTAGCGCGAGCCTAGATCCGCCTGCAGCAGGACTGCGTTGTGCCAGTTGGGGAATTGTTACAAACTGACATCGGAGTGTGTGATTATAAATGGCGAGACTTTGTGTTTGTTTATTTATTAAGCTTCCACTGACTGTATCACATCTGTACACATGTCTTAAAACATGAAGAAAAAAAAAAGTAAACACACACACACACACACACACGCACACACACACACACACACACACACCCTAACCACCGCTCGGAGTAACGCACATTTCCTTATGGAAATTAAAGCCTTGTCGGAATGGCGGGACGAAACTGTCGGAATGGCAGGACGTTTGCATGTCGAAATGGTGACATGTCTGAATAGTAGAATGTCGGAATGGCGGTATGTCGGAGTGGCAGCATGTAACCGTTAGGAGGAGGAGAAGTGGGATTAACACAGCCGATTCGGATCTTCACCAATCAAATGAGCTCCTCTCCTCACCTTTAACTGCGCCGCGGGCGATGCGTACTGCGAGTTTGTCATTTTATACTTTGACATGGACGGAGGAGACAGCGAAGCCAGAGGCCGAACCTCTCCCAGGAGGAAACAGCTGTTTTGGTCCGGAGGTCCGAGCTCAGAGTGGCCGAATAATGAGTTTACTAATATCCTTAATCAGGTTTGATCTGATACACTGAGAACCACTGCCCAGTGTAAAAAACAACAACTAATAAACTATTAAAGAAACTCACATTTATTCAAACCCTGTGTAAGAAAGATGAGAGATGTACACTAATCACAACTTAAACAAACACCATGCGTAACAGGGATGGAATCAGCATAAAGGACCTGTGTGTGTCTGTCTGTCCGTCTCTCTTTTTTTTCTGTGATAGAGATGCTGAGTATACTGTAGTAGGCTATATACTGACTATCTGATACCGAGGATGTTGTGGTGGGCTTAGAGATGATGATTTGTGTTTTGTTTTTCTTTACGGCTGCGTGACGACGCGGTCGCTCGCCCGCTAATAAATTAATAAGTAAATAAATAAATAAAGCGGATCATCACAACGGCACCGTGCGTATCTCAACACGGCAGCGACATGCAGTCATCCACCCTCAGTCCTGCTCTTGGGCCATCCACAGCTGCTTTTCAGTGCCAGTTCGTCCCTGCTGTGTTAATTCAGGTGGAGTTTCCATTACGCTGCCGACAGCCTTTGATCTGACGTCAGATGTGATGGGACAATCTATATAGATATAAATTCACGTGTTGATTCCGTTAGTTGCATTAAATAGTGGTTATTGTGGATATTTATTGCATTGAAATGTGTCTGGAACTGTGGAGACCTGCCTGTGAGGTCTTGGTGACGTGTGTGCACTGCAGGTCAGTCAGCCAAACTTCCACTGCACCTGCTGCGCTTCGCCCTGCGCTGAGAGTAGACCTGGTTTGAGGTGGCGAGCTTTCAGCGCACCCTCGACGGGACATTTTCGCACGAAACTTCCACTGAGCCAAGCTGAATCTGTGACGCCTCCCCCTGCTGCGCGGCCACACCTATCTCAGCGCAGCACGATCTGCCAATCTGACCTTGCGCTAGGCTGCGCTGGTCGAAACTTGCATTACACCAGCTGCGCTACCTTGCGCCACCTGCGCTGCGCCACCAAACTAGGGCCCTTGGAGTTTGAAGGAGGAATAGCTGTGTTCAGGAGAGGCCCGGCTGGTGGAGGCCCAGCTGTGTTCAGGAGAGGCCCGGCTGGTGGAGGCCCAGCTGTGTTCAGGAGAGGCCCGGCTGGTGGAGGCCCAGCTGTGCTCAGGAGAGGACCGGCTGGTGGAGGCCCAGCTGTGCTCAGGAGAGGACCGGCTGGTGGAAGCCCGGCTGTGTTCAGGGGAGGACCGGCTGTTTCAGTGGAAGAGGAAGGAGAAAAAGAAGTCCAATTTGTCAGGTAATCAAATTATTAATAGTATGGAATAACACATACCATGCAAAACAAAACTTACCCTTTCTTCGTATCTTCTCTTGTGGCCACTTCTTAATCAAAGTCTGTCTGTTCCTCTTTCGCAGAGACTTGGAGTTTGGAGGGGGAATAGCTGTGTTCAAGGGAGACCTGACTGGTGGAGGCCGAGTTGTGTTCAGGAGAGACCCAGCTAGTGGAGGCCCAGCTGGTGGAGGCCCAGCTGTGTTCAGAGGAGGCCCGACTGTTTCAGTGGAAGAGGAAGAAGGAGAAAAATAAGTGGAATAGGGTGTGGGAGAGACAGGAACAAGATTGAGGGTGAAAACAGTCTCTTCCTGTGGAGGGCTGTCGTGCTGCTCTTCTGGAGGGCCGTGCTGCTCCTCTGGAGGGCTGTCGTGCTGCTCCTCGGTGGTAGCATCGAGCTGCTCCTCTGGAGGGCTGCCGTGCTGCTCATCTGTAGTAGCATCGAGCTGCTCCTCTGGAGGGCCGTGCTGCTCCTCTGGAGGGCTGTCGTGCTGCTCCTCTGTGGTAGCATCGAGCTGCTCCTCTGGAGGGCTGTCGTGCTGCTCTATTGTTGGTTTGGTATTTTTCGGTTTGGTCTCCCAAACCTTTCTGAAACCGATTGAAACTGTCCATGTAAACGTACCCTGATCTGATGTCATTACCTTTTGGTATCGGTGACTCAGTGAGGTGGCCAAATTCTGGAACTTTTGCTGATTCCAGCGCATGGCCATGAGAGTCAGCATGTCTGTGCGCCCTGTAAACACAGAAAATATTTACCATTACTATCCTTACTTATTACACTTATGATCTAACTAATGCAGTATGTGGTCATCTCACCTGCTTTTGACATGTGCTTGGTGGTCACTGCTATCCTGGACAGGAAGGCATTACATTGCTCTACCTCCTCCCCAAGTGTTGAGCCAGCTCCGTCCTGATATGCCCCACTCCATTTCACCTGGATAAATAAGAAAATAGCAATATAGAGAAGCTGTTGACATTCTTATGCAGGTGTTCAGATGTGATTCCATTACATTGTAATATTTATTTACCTCACACTTGAAATCATGAGCTTTGGCATGAAACACCGAGAGGAATGGCTTCATGCCAAGGAGGTGCCGGAGCTCTGGGCAGCTTTTCACCACTTTTTGTAGGTATGGCCAATATTTGCATGTGACATCCATGCAAAAAAAGGTTACTTGCCTACTGGCCAGTTTCTCCTGCAGGTACAGGGGATAGGCAAAAATGTTTCCCCCGTACATATTCAAAGCATGGAGCAGCACTCCATGCCGACACACTGCCAGCTCCAGTCCCTCCTCATCAACTTTACTGGCAGATCTTTGGGAGGTCTCCCTGGCTGCCGACCACTCCCCTCCACAAACACCTCTTCCAGAGACCTACATTATGGAAAATGGTTGATACAAATGGTCCACAGATTCAGCTTAACTCTTCAGTAGAAGGGATATATACATACACACAGTACAGGCCAAAAGTTTGGACACACTCAATGCATTTCCTTTATTTTCATGACTATTTACATTGTTTGATTCTCACTGAAATTCCACTAATGAACCCTGACAAGGCTTCACCACCTGTGAAGTGAAAACCATTTTCAGTAATCAGAGCAAAGGGGGGCTACTTTGAAGAAACTAGAATTGGTGGGGGCAGAGATAGAGGAGGAGGAGGAAGAAGGAGAGGAAGAAGAAAGAGAAGAGAAAGAAGAAAAGACGTGTTTTCAATTATTTCACCCTTTTTTGTTAATTCCACATGTGTTCATTCATAGTTTTGGTGCCTTCAGTGAGAATAAAGGAAACACATTGAATGAGAAGGTGTGTCCAAACTTTTGGCGTGTACATATGTGTGTGTGTGTGTGTGTGTGTGTGTGTGTGTGTGTGTGTGTGTGTGTGTGTGTGTGTGCAGTCTTACATGTTTGGTCGTGTTGTGGATGTAGTCAACAAATGCGGCAACATCTTCGTCTTTGGCTATGAAGGCACCTTCAAAAATGGCCTGCTCCTCAGATCTACAGTGGGTACTAGTTTCATTTGGACGGTTTCACGCGAGATTCACGCGTGAGTCACGGGAGGCTCACGCGGATTTTTTGTGGAGGAGTAACTGTGTTTTCACCAGAAGCTGCAATGTGCCCAAACAACCGCCAGGTGGCATCTGTGAGCAGCAGATCGCCTCTATAAGACAGCAGCACGGAGCAGTGAACACGAATGGGGAATGCAATATAATAATAATACAGTATAGTTTTTCAATGAGAAAGATGTAACGACGGCAGCTATACGTCTCACTCTCTTTTATCGATCCTCCTCCTCCAAACACACCCATCTGCACCGCGATTATGGACCACAGCGTGGTTTTCTACACAGCAGTTAATTAACTCAGTGGGCGATGCTGCCAGTGTTTTTAAAATGAGCCAACTACTGTACAGTAGTGTTCATTCCCCACCTTGTTTGACTGAGAGTGTAGCTGGATGATTTCTCATGAATGAACGGGCAATAGCCTTTCGGGCTGGGCGATAAAACAGGATATCCTGAAATAACTTTCCCTCGATAGAAATAGGCTACAAGATGTGTGGGTTTCATTCATCCATGTTTTGACAGACAACACAAACAACCAGTGACAGGGACGGACTGGCCATAGAGCAATATGGGCAAATGCCACAGCAGCCGCGACCGAAGATGCAGCCGTGCTGATGTGACCGCAAAAAAAAAAAAAGTCAGTCGGGGTCAGCTGGTTTACAGCCGGCCGACTCTGAAACACTCGAGACACAATAACATTAGTAACGCAAGAAAGGTATAGTTCACTTAGTAGAGCAGCTCTCACTGTAAGCAAAGATTTTATTTCAGTCTGGGATGCCAACGTGCAGTTTTAGTGAACAATGCATTTTCTCTTATCATCATTATGATCACTGATATAGCCTATATGTGCGGCTATATACCGTATGTGTGTGTTTGTGTAATGCAGGGGTGCTTAAAAAAAACACAGTTGTCTGGACAGCAGGCATTTTTCTCACAACCGACCTCAAAAGCGAGGGCAGGTCCGCCGAAGCATCATTCCGGGTGTTGTCTTTGTTGCTGCTCCACAGAGCACATGGCTACTTAATTATGCACGTGCTGACCATATATGGTTGTGCTGATGCATTCTGGGGTAGAAGTACGAGGTGTGTTCATGTCTGCACCATTCTTGGGTCCGGTGTGATTTATCAATGGAATATTGCGGAGAGTTGTGCGTATGCACAGCTTGATCAGTGTTTCCCACAGAAAAAAAATTAAAAAAAATAAATAAATGTGTCCACGTCTCACGTGTGTTTACGTGCGGCGCACGCGAGAGAGGCGGCAGGTTGAGACTGGCGGAGATGAGAGCTGGTGAAACTCTAGCATGGTTATTTAAAACACCATCTCCGATCGCTGCCCGCACATAGACAGACACAGGTTCACATACAGACAGGGGCGCACGGTAAATGCAGCTGCAGCGCTATTAAACTAGAGCAACAACTCATATTTAAATTGTGTTTTATATTGATTTCTATTTCACTGATTGCAATTAGGCTATAGAATGCTAGTGTGTGTTTTATTGAAAGCGAGACTGGGTGAAAATCGCTACAGTGGGGTTTATATGCAGCGGTCTGTAGGGCCAGCTTAATAGACACATCAGAGACACATTAGCACCTTCATTTATCTCTGATCAATAGGTGTGCTTGTGGATACTTCAGCCCTGCCCCCCACAGAACTTCACACAGCTGTTCAGTCAGCTTAGAAAAACCGGTTCTTACAGTAGCTACCTCTCCTCACACTTTTCATAAGCCGGAGGATGTAGGCTTCATTGTTTCGTTTCATTTCGTTAAGTGAAAATCATCTCTGAATTATGGAACTAAGAATAAAATAGGCCTATCTTTAAAAAAAAGATCCTATGATATTTAGCCTAATTGCATTATTTTTATTCAAATGTGACTGAGACCTTTATCTACCTAAACAGAGGGTAACATGAATAAATATCCTGTTTTGTATTTTTCTGGAAACTGTTACATTATGTAACGTGACCGCGGCACTCTCTCCCCCTCTCTCCCTCCCGAATTGGGCATATTATGATAAATATAACTGTAGATGAAAACAATAATTGAAGAAAAAAATAAGCTATTGTCGGCCCGAGGTATAAATGCCCAGAAATCGAATGTTTCATTTGAGGAAGATATTGAGAATATTGAGAATATTCACAGGCTTAGTGCATGTGCACACGCCGGCCGGAGTCAACTCGCAACAATGTAGCTTTCCCTCGATTAAAGTAGTTCTGTCATCTCCCACTTTGTGCCGGATAAGAGACAGCATCCGACAGATATGCTAAATGTTTGGATGCAACAAAGTCACTGTTAACAAAATCAGCATCTAATCTGTCCCTTCAAGAGCAGCTGCTGACAGATGTGCATTATTGCTCCGCTCGTGAGTCCAGCAGCATCGGGTCCAGGCTGCTGGCACAGACGTAGCGGTCGTGGGCTGTGAGTGGATTGTTACATTCACCAGAACTTGCAGAACTCAAACTACTCAAACTTGGAGCCACCCAGCCAGGCTACAGGAGAGATCAAAAATATGCAGGGGACCCCCAAAAGGCTGAGAACCACTGATCCTGTTGAACGTAGGCTACTGTAACCACTGTGAAACAATAAAACAACAACATTGATCTGATTGACCGGCGTAGCGGTCCCTCTCTCCATCCACTCTCTAGCTCTCTCGACCACAGCTGCAAATGAAGTACCTATGGCCTATGAACAGCGCCACTCTCCATTGCAGCTACGTTGTGGTCAAACGTGGAATTACCCCCAAAATCTTTTGAGCTGCATCTCAGTACGATGCTTCCACCTAGTGGCTACAGTGTGACCTACAATTTCACGCACCCCGACTTCCGCCGCGCACCCCGACTTCCGCCGCGCCACCATTACTTATTGTTTTATTTCCCACTGTAGCGCTGTTATTTCGTCACTTTATTAAGTTTTAATATTTTTTCGTGCGAGAAAGTAAGGGTTTAGATCTCCAATGTGCGGTTAGTTTATCCAAATGACGGCTGTTTAGAAGTTAGCTCCGCGTTGGGAGAAGTGAGGTGCAGCCAGCTGCAGTGAGCACCAGAGGAGAGGAGGAGGAGTGACTCCTCAACCCGTCTGCAGTGCTCGTTAACCGGTCAAACTACGTTGTCATGCCCGCGGAGGAAACGTTCGTTAATTAACTTACCCGCAGGTTTGTAGAGGTTTACCGCCGACTGGTTAAATTCTTTTTAGGAGATAAATGTTGGTCTCATTGATGAAATCTAACAATTGTGGCAGTCGTATTAGTTTGTTTGAATGAAAAGTGAAGCTTCACACAGAGCAGCAGCAGCTTTGCACCGGGGCTCTGTAGCCTACGTACAGAAATCACCACATTTGCATCAATAAATACATGTTTTACAATGAACCGATTCAATTTTGTTTTATTTTATGAAGTTATATAGCATGGTTACGGTATAGAGAGCAGCATAGTATGCGGTTTCCAATACAGCCTGCATGTAGCCCACTGGGCCAGCCACCATTCCGGCTCTGTCCTTCCTGCGTCCAATCAATGTGCGCCTCATTACATATTAATACAATGAACATCCGGACCAGTCAAAACCTTGTGCTTACTCTCACGAGAGAAAGTTGCCGTATGAAAAAGTGTCAGAACAAGCTCTATGTTTGAATTAAAAAAAAAAAAAAAGTTTCCAATAAGTTTTAAGAACTGATTCAAAGCAATTTAAGGGGGATTGGATACATAAAAAACTCCTTTAAGATCAAGCCAAAGAAGCTTCTTAAGAAGCTCTTAGTGGGAGCTGTCCACCGCGGTGGTGCTGACACTGAATCAATCGATGCCAGGCAAATCGATCACCCACCTCTCTATCAGCGCATAAGTCACACACAGCGCCCCGTGATCCCCACACACAGGTGCAATTAGTTACGCATGCATCGTGTGTGTGTGTGTGTGTGTCAACAGGTGTATCCAAGTAGTAATCAAGCCAATTAGCGCATATATACCCCCGTGGATATAGGCACACACATGTGAGAATGGCAGAAGCCAGCAGCAAAAAAAACAAGCGGGCACCAGCGTTTACCGCGGAGGAGATGGGCGTCTTAGTGGACGAGGTGTGGCAGCACCGTGACGTTCTATTCTGGGGAACAAGGGGGGAAAAAAACATAACTGTGAGGAACCGTGTGTGGCAGGCGATAGCCGAGAAGATGTCCCCCTCCAGCCCATGTGGCCTGCGTGACTGGGGTGCTGTGAGGAAGAAGTGGCAGGAGTTTCAGAGCCAGACAGAAAAAAAGAGTGCCAAGGTGAGGAGGGAATCGATGGGCACGGGTGGTGGAGCACCGGGTGGGACGAACCTCACTCCCGACGAGGAGAAAGTCCTCTCAATCATCGGGAAGACGGCCTCTGAAGGCATTACTGGGGGCGTTGATGTTGAGGGGGACGAGGGGCTGTCTGAAAGTGAGGAGGAAGAGGAGCCATCCGGGAGCGGAGCAGGTACATGCACGGCCACAGGAGAGGACGACCCCCCACAACCGAGCCCTCTCCCCGCACAACCGAGCCCTCTCCCCGCACAACCGAGCCCTGTCCCCGCGCGCCAACCAGCAGGGCCCGGTGTCCGCACGCAGAGAGGCTTAACCGGGCGGCCTGCAATAACAACCTGCACCTGCAGCGAGACGCTGGTGCGCCTGGAGAGGGAGAAGCTGGTGCTGCGGGGGATAGAGGGCCAACTCCAACAACAAACTGCCCTGCAGGAGGAGATGGTCCGGATAAAGCAGGAGAGGTTGGAGCTGCACCGGAGGCAGCTGGCGCTTGCCGAGGCGCAGTTCAACCGTCCCTCCATCTCGGTTCCAATCATCCTACCCCAGGATTCAGGTACGGGGCATTTCTATTTTTATCTGCATTACGCAATGTATCCCGTTCAATTTCACTAATCAATCTCCCTTCATTGCAGGTGATGCAGACGCCCAGTAAAGAGAGCGCAGAGCCGTATAGTGTAGAATGTATTGCAGCCATGGTTTCTCACACGTGCGGACTTTGGCAACGCCTTTATATAGAGTAGCAGGTGGAGCCTCTCTGGATGAGGTTCAGCTGAGTTCAATTACATCTGTTTCCTTGATATCTGTGAAATGCCACAGGGTTGTTGATGTTTTTTTTATGTGTAGTACTATAAACTCATATGCAGATGTGTGTGGAAAACTTAAACGTGTAATCCAATAAACGTTTTTTTTTTTTCTTCTCTGCTATTAGCCTGTGTTTCTTGCGCCAGTGGTCCGCAGTGGAGCGCATTTCCACATTGAGCATTGTTTTATTATTTTAAAAAGTGGAGGATATAAATTTCCCTGACGCGCTTGATCACTGAGCATTTGGTCGCTAAGAAGGCTGTTAAGAGTGGGTCAGCTCGATCTTACATTTCCTTCTTAGTGAAAGATCTTCTTCAGCTAAGAGCGACTCTGGGAAACACATTCTTCTTTCACAGCGTTCTTAAGAGCGCTACTAAGAAGATCTTAGCACTTAGCACTCTTAACGAATCTAAGACACGCGGCCAATGTGTGTGCCGTCCACCACACCGATACATTGAGGGATGACTGCCTTGACAACCCAAATGTGTTCCCTGTCTTTCTCATCCATTCCCTCAAATTGTTTTGTTTTAATGAGATACTTCCGAGCCTCTGTCACATGACTGCGTTTCACCAATCAGATGTAGCCACTCGCGACGTTTGCCTCCGTTTAACCAATCAGACAGAGCCAGACAGTCACATGACCGCACACAAAATCTCCGCAGTAAACAGGACGGCCACTCCGCCTCAAATTTGAGAAACTGCGGTTAATAAATGATTAGGATGACGTCAGCCCTGGTATGTCGTGGATAATGTCCGTGAAGGCAAAGATATTCAATATAAACCGTCTTTGGTGAAGGTTCTCAGTCATCCAGGTCATCTTATTCTTCTTCCTCCCCAGGAAGTTTAAACCCCATACACACCTGGAGACATGTGACTCCTAGTCACATGACCACCCCTCCAGTTTCGGGGGTGTGGTCATGTGACTTTGGTTTCACTAGAAACCAATCGGTTTCTGGCATTAGTCTCAGACAGTAGATCATAGATAGGCCTATGTAAGTTATTGTGGCTGAAGTTGTCTTAATTTATGTTAGGCTACTTTGTAAAAAAAAGTCATTTAGGCTTTTGTCTTAGTTGTTAAATGTTGTTCTTTGGCAATATCTGAATCTTTTCATTGCTATTATATTTTTGTGTATTTGATTAGGCCTACATTTACGCGCTGATCATTAAACAAACAAATCAGAGGTTACTCAGCAGTTACTCAGTACTTGAGTAGCTTTTTCACCAAGTATTTTCTACTCTTACTCAAGTAAATGTTTGAATGGCTACTTTTTACTTTTACTTGAGTAGCATTATTCTAAAGTAACTATACTCTTACTTGAGTACAATGTTTGGCTACTCTACGCACCTCTGCCTATGGAAAACCAAAAGTTGAGTTAATGAGATTGCACAACTTGCTACACTAAATAACTGCCACATTGTGTATTACTCAGTGTGGTCCATGATTTAAGTCCTGTGACAACTGTTGAGCTACAATGTATGTTTACTTTTTGAAAACATTTCACACTAAAGATATTGCATGAAACACTATTTCATCACTGTACAGTAACAACATGCAGCTCTTCAGTGAAAGATGTAAGCCTACCTGATGCTCCCCAGACCTTCTCAAAAATCTTATCATAAGATGACCTGTTCTTCATCTCCTCCCGGAGTCTCAGAATAAGGTCCATCTTAGAGCCTTTAGAATCTATGCCACATTGTTTGCATAGTTTTAGCACCATGTCCACCTATTATTTCAACATGGGAAAAACAAACAAATAAAACAAAATAATAAATAACATTATTTATCCATGAGTCACTACACAGTGAATTAACAGTTGTAGGATAGCAATTACCCAGAGGTTAATAAGGGCATCTTGGAGCCTTCTCCTCTGTCATTTGGAGATCTGACATTTCAGCAGCCTGCCTTGGTGCATGCAACTTCTCATGCTCTGTGTTGAAAACAGTGTCCCCATCTCTGCATTTTGGTCCAATCCAAGGTGCCCAGTTGTTATAAGACGGTAAAACCAGAAAGGGGTTCTTCCGACCAACTGGAGTTTAAAAGAGTAACTTTATCACACAACAGTTGTCTGGACAAATCATTCCAGAAGATTAATTACAGACAACTGGGTAGATTGAAGAGCAAAGATGTCATGAAGTAAGTGTAAACCCACATCAATAAACTTGAGGAGTGAAATGTATATTAATATGAGAGCTAATAGTGCTATAATGATGGAAAGTCATTCTGTAACAGAATATTTTCAATATTATAGAGGAATAGATATTATTCTACCTACTGAAAATGTTATGAACTCACTTGTCAATAAGCCACTACAAATGTTCTGAGAGGTCACAGAGTCCCAGAAATCTTTGATGTTGACTCTGCCATCAAATTCTGCTGGTGGAGCCTCCATCTCACTTACTGTAAAGTCAAGCATGCTATTAATAAAGCATTGTAATGTTTTTCTTACATGCTGTTTGTTCTGTTACTCACTAGGCATACTGAAGACACCCTTTCTGTGCAGGTCCATGATAACCACAGGTGGATGGTATCCACACTTAAAACAGGAGTATGTGTAGCTGTGAGCTGTCTGGGCTTCAAAATGCATGTATGCGTGGAGCATTGTGGCCTTGCTGGGGAAGGTCTTAGGCTGTATTCGAAACCGCATACTGTACTGCTAGTACGTACTGATTTGGCCAAAATGTAGTATGCAGTATGTAGTATGCGAACAAAAGCAAAATCTGCAGTATGCGAAAAGTTCCCGGATGTCGTACTGATTCGGAAAATATCTCCAGTATACATCTGACCAGACTACACTGCGTACTGTATCCCACAATGCAATGCTCCCCTGACGTCCTAACCGTAACCAAAGACGGTAGTGTAGCCGTGTACCGTAACTATAGTTTAATAAAATACAACTTAATGCAGACTGATCGGTTCATTGTAAAATATTTATTTATTTTTTGTAAATGTGGTGATTTCTTCCGTAACGTTAGGCTCCAGAGCCCCGAGGCAGCGCCGCTTACACACAAGAAGCTTCACTTAACATTCAAACAAACTAATGCTACTGCCACAATTGAGATTTCATCAATGAGACCAACATTTATCTCCTGAAAATAATTTAACCAGCCGGTGGTAAACCTTTAAAAACCTGCGGGTAAGTTAATTAGCGACCGTTTTCTCCTCCGGAATGATGTCGTAGTGCTGGCCGGCCGAGCAGCTCTGCAGACCGGCTACTGCCTCTGTGATGTCCCGGTCGCTGCGGAGCTTCACTTCTCTGAAAAACATCGGAGCAAACTTTTAAACAGCCGTCATTTGGATAAACTGGCCGTATATTTGGAGTCTTAACAGT
This sequence comes from Trachurus japonicus, assembly GCF_045865225.1. Classification (NCBI taxonomy): domain Eukaryota; kingdom Metazoa; phylum Chordata; class Actinopteri; order Carangiformes; family Carangidae; genus Trachurus; species Trachurus japonicus. The sequence goes on from NC_140916.1 coordinate 36,284,797, forward strand.
TACTTTCTCGCATGAAAAAATATTACAACTTAATAAAGTTACATAATTACAGCGCTAGAGCAGGAAATAAAACAGCTTTTAGCCTGTTTACAGCTACTGCTACCGGTTGCCGTGAAATGCATTCTGGGAAACTCGTATACTGCATACTGCGATGATAACGGCGTCGGTCTGCTGAAGTGGTATACTGAATCCCACATTCAGTATGCAGTATACAGTACATATAACGCAGTATGTAGTAGGCAGTACGGTAGTATGCGGTTTCGAAAACAGCCTTACTTTCAGTTTCCACCAATTGCTCGGCTTACAGCATGGTGTGTCTAGTAAGGCAGAAGATATAGGAAGGTACATGTTCTAAATCAATAACAAGAGCATTCCTTGCAAGTGTTTCTTACCTGAATTGAGTTATGGAGATAAACACATAGATGAAGAGTGATGAGTACATGGTCATTGAGATTCTAGGAGTTGGTAGGCTCAGGGAGGATCAGTTTATGTATGTAGAGACCAGAAAAAAACCCAGTTTTTCATAATATGGGACCTTTAATTTTATTATTCATAACAGTACAAAACACCATTTTAAACTCAACACACTCATTAGCTAACGTTAAGCTGCACAAATGTTCTACCGGGGCCTAACACTGATTCAGCACCACATTAGCCTGCAACGAGCGGCTATCAATTGTTTCACACTGTGAGGGACCAAGTCAGTCGGCAATGAGGACAACAGATAGCAACTTAAAACAAAAGGGTTTTTTTTTATTTACCGAAAACATACAGTAACAAAACGTCTCAAATGGAAATAAGGACTGGGCCCATAAAAGAAGTCAAATCAACAGAACTTCACCAAAAGTGAACTGAACAAACTAACAGAAGACAAAACAGACCTAAACAGACCTACCTAATGAACACAAGAGGGGAACTTATAGACTGGGTGGTCAGCCCATACTAACAAACGAGGGGTTAACGTAAACACTAAACACAAAAGACCACAGCTAACTTACAAACAAAGCAATTCAGAATAAGTAACTTATTAGAACAAACAAAATCTAAAACCAAACCAAATAAAATTACTAACTGTCTAAGGAAAATAATAAGCATAACTAAATAAAATATTAAATCCCCCCCCCCCATGGTGCACCAGCCCTTGGGCTGGCCCAATCAGCCATGGCTGCTATAAAGTGGCTGAGCTTGCGGGGGCGGATCCTTTGTCTGGAGGATCCCAGCAGCAGCACCAGCAGCACCGGTAACTCAAAAACAAAAAAGAGATTAGAAACACTACTGAAACAAAGACTGTACAAAAGCTAACTAAATATGCGTGCTCAAATAGAAAACATATACTGTCAAATAATAAAGTGTGTTGTATGAAACCAAAAGCTTGTGTGTGATTTATTTCAGTACTTAAATGTTAAACTAATAAACCAACTTAATTGAATGTATATTGTGCAAAAACAAAATATGGTTAACTTAAATATAAAAACAAATAGTGTAATAGTGTGGGTGCAGAGGACTATCATTGTGTCATGGCTGTGTGGCCATCGCACACACACAGTAATGAAATGGCAGCACAAGAATCATAAAGCTCATAAACATAGTGAGTTAGCATGCTAATGTGATTGACCGTGACTCACCGAGAAATCAATTGTTTTCAACAGTTTACCTCGCCAATAATCTCTTCCAGCTCTCGGTCTCTTCTCTTCAGTTTCCTGACTTCTGGTTCCTGAGTTCTTATCAGTTCAGTTCTAATTATTTTCTTTTCTCTTCTCTTTCAGCATCTAGCCCACTCACACACCATGCATCAGGGTCGAGGGGACTAGCAGAGATCTGCGCTAAGGTAAGATGCACACCCCTGTCACTTTTTTCCTCACTGAAAACAGCACATCACAACTGCCACCTGAATTAAAGGGACAGTAACATGCAGCTTTGGTTTGTTTTTTTAGGAGAAGATGTTTTTTACTGCTCCCATCTCATGTAAAAATAATCATGGATTTAATTTTGAACATTTAGAACATAAATAAATAACAAAGATACATTTTCAAAGTAACTACAATTAATATTTGTAGTTACTGTGCATGTAGAATTTTAAAAAAGTCTTCAGCTTTTTACTTGCTAACCGACTCCTCCTGATATCCGCACCTCATATTAGGGCAGGCTTCTGGGTTCATTATTCGTTTGTTCATGTATTTTTTAAGTAATTTTCTCAACAGTAATTTGGACTTCCATTTTTTAATACACAGTCAACTGATACATCTAGATGAATTCACCTTTTAACCATTTTTTTTTATCTGAGTGTAGGCTATGTCTCCTAAAACATGAAATATAGTGACTATGAATTGTTTTGTGTTGCTTCAACACTTCACAGATACCCTAAACAACAAATTTTCAATGATATCTCGACAGTTGGCAGTCACTATGCTCACCTTTAAAGCAGAAGTAAGCGGAATATTTGTGTTAATATAAGTCTTAAATAGTTTTATCTTCCAACAGCAATCACTTACATAGAGTGTTTGGTCTGAAACACGGGTCTGTCAGCCACTCTGCTCTGCTGTAAGCCGAGGAGAAAACTTCTTGTATCCTACAACCTTTATCCAATGAGGAGAGAGAACGGCATAAAGGGCTGTGTGTGCAGCCAATGGATGCGCGTGAATGTGGTGACGTAGGGACGAGGACCAATAGATCCATGACGAGAGCGGGGGCTGCTAACTCCATCGGCTGACAAGAAGTTAGCCAAAACGACCGGATCGCTTACTTCTGCTTTAACTCTGGCAGAGGAAAGATCACAAAACTCATTTTTGGAAAAATAAAGTTTTAAATGCATTCAAACAAAGCACCAATATACTTTAACTCAAAATACGTTTAAAGTAAATTCATATCACAACACTTGGGCTAGATCATGAAAGGATTTGATTTTCAATCCACATCAACTACTGTTTTGTTAATAACCTTTTTTGTTACAACAGGAATTACATATTGCCGTGGCATATTAGTATAATTTACTACTTTATTTCTAACTAGACCTACCTTCAATTCTGTGAGAAGTTTCCTCTCATCACAGAAAGCTGAGCAGGGCTTTCTAAAGAAATTCCTGCTCATTTTCTAATCCATTCATAGTCAAAGCAGTGGTGGGGGATGCTTGGAGGTGGTAATGTCCTGGAGCAGGTGTGAATGTTCAGGAGTGTAGGGTGTGGTGGTAAATTGGGGGCTGCATGCATACCTTTTAGGATGATAATCACAGAGTATAATAGGTTAGCCAGACAGTGTTGTGTGACTGGTGAAATGTGTGAATGTGTAAACACTTTATATTTTACTCAATTTCCCTACCACCCCAACTTTTCCTGCAGGTTATCTACAAGCTAATAAGCATGTGTATGATTTATACATAGGTAAACATTTGTTTCACATTTATTTTTTCCATTTCAGAAGGACAGATCCTTGATACAGTGTGCTGGATGTGAGTGTTATCATCCAAAATGGATAATGTGATGTGGACATGATGTTAGATGACACTGATGCAAGTGATGCACAATACCTGTGGACAAGTGGACTAAGTAAACCAACCAGGAACGTATTGCCCAGTCAATGTGGACATTGAGTCCCGACCGAAAAAACACAACATGCTCCATGACTGGTGTCGCTAGTAATATGCATATTGGTCCCAATAATATTCTGTATGTACTTGACTCATCAATGTACAACGATGTACTTTCCCTCCATACACCAGTGGAATACTTCTGGAAGTTTGTGTCTGAATATTATTTAAGCTCTGACAACAAACACAAATGAGTTCAGTGTTTAAATGGATGGAAGATCTGTAAACACTAATGAAAAGGAAAAGCAGCAGGTGTGGTGTTCTTTGCTTTCTGGGATTATTACTGCAAACAAACATCAAAGTTCATGTTTTTGTAATAAATTACTATTTATAAAATATGATCGAGTTAACTTGGAGAAGGAAATATATAAAACCAGGGGCCTTATTTGGAGGGAAACCGATGGATACTTGTTTGGGACACCTTGAACTTAAAAAAAAATGCTGGTTGCCCACTCTTCCTCAAACATTTCTACATTAGTCCAGTCATTTTATGAGAAAAGGTTAAACAAATTGCAACAGAAGCAAACTCATCTGATTTTGTATCCTCAGCATGTTCTGAGTGAGGTAAAAAAAAGCCCCGAAGAATCCTATTAGGGGAAAGTTTCGAAAAACACCCAAACATATCCCATTTATACGCATATAAAAAACATTTTTCACGTGAATAGGGTAAAATTTTTAACCTTTAGATATCTCCACGAAAATTACTGAGTTGATTACTTACATTAAGACAAACAAAATGCATTACAAGATTTTTTGAAATTCTTTGTTAACATGAGCAAATTTGCATAAATTTGCATAAATTCCACCGTTTTGACGGCACATGTATATATGAAGTTGCTGTGGTGGTACCAGCATGAAAATTGGAATGAGTTGACTCCATCGGTCAACCGACAAGTTGACCACTTTAAATTTCAAGATGACTGCAATTTTTCAAGACAGCCACATCCTTAGTAGAGCAGGTATGACATGCTCCGTCTCTAGGGTAGCCTAAATTGGTTCCATTCCTTTTTTAACTGTAATATCATATTACAGTTAAAAAATGTCTTGTTCAATCTTGTTAACATATTACATGTTAACAAGATTGAACAAGACATTTTCAACTACTCTACTCAATGTTTAGATCAGGTGTTGTATGTATGCAAATTAGCCATACGTAATTGGATTATGCACTGTTGGCTCATGTCATACCTGCTCTACTAAGGATGTGGCTGTCTTGAAAAATTACAGTCATCTTGAAAGATGGAGTCAACTCATTCCAATTTTCATGCTGGTACCACCACAGCAACTTCATATATACATGTGCCGTCAAAACGGTGGAATTTATGCAAATTTATACAAATTTATGCAAATTTGCTCATGTTAACAAAGAATTTCAAAAAACTTGTAATACATTTTTTGTTTGTCTTAATGTAAGTAATCAACTCAGTAATTTTCATGGAGATATCTAAAGGTTAAAAATTTTACCCTATACACGTGAATTTTTTTTTTTATATGCGTATAAATGGGATATGTTTGGGTGTTTTTCGAAACTTTCCCCTAATGGGATTCTTCGGGGCTTTTTTTCCCTCACTCAGGACATGTTGAGGATACAAAATCAGTTGAGTTTGCTTCTGTTGCAATTTGTTTAACGTTGACCCCTTTTTTGGCCTAAAATTACTGGACTACATGGTCACATGATTCTGAAGTTACAGCCCAGTCTGTTCTTCCAACCGTCAACTCCGACACCTTAGCAACGGTATCTAAGGGGAGGAAACTTAGCAATGTGAGAGATCGTGAGAATACAAAGGTAAACAGACGGCTCGGTTGAGGTGCTTCTCCAGCTCTGAGTTCTTCATAGTTGCTCCTCAGCGGGGGCGGGGGCGTCATATCACATCGTCTCTCTCTTGTTTCTCTCCTCTCGTCAGCTCCAGACTCACTCGTCTTCCAGTGACGATGCTCTGGCCAATCAGGGGAAGGCAGGAGAAGTAGGAGGTACCAGGTAGGAGGGGCTGGAGGAAAAGAGGATAAAACCGAGTAGAGCCGTGCTGTACCGTACTGAGCTAGTGGAAAAGCACCATGAGGAGGTCCCGTCTGACCAGGACCAGGATGAAGGAGGAGAACCTGGACCGGGAAATTAGTGACCTGGATCAGAACACGACCGAAATTAAAGAGGAGGACCAGGACCAGGACTACAACATGATAAAGAAGGCGAACCAGGATCTGGATTTGTTTGGGCAGACTAGGACTACGGGGGAAGAGCAGGACACGGTCCACCAGGACAAGGAGCCCTCCGGTCCGTCCGGTTCCGGTCCACAGGTCTGTGTTTCTGTTTTCAGTGGGAGCGAGTCAAGAGATGAAGCTAACTGTTAGCTGCAACTCTATATTGTGGTTCACTAAAAAGTCTAAAACCTAACTTGCCTACTTTATTTCCTGCTGTAGCGCTGTTACGTCACTTTTATTAAGTATTTTTTCATGTGAGAAAGTAACTGTTTAACTTCTTGAGTCATGGGGCGGCAGTGGCTCAGGTGGTAGAGCAGGTTGTCCAACGATCAGAGGGTTGGCGGTTCAAATCCCGCTCTGTCCCGGTTGCTGCCGTAGTGTCCTTGGGCAAGACACCTTACCCACCTTGCTCCTGATGGGTCGTGGTTAGCGCCTTGCATGGCAGCTTCCGCCATCAGTGTGTGAATGTGTGTGTGAATGGGTGAATGTGATGTACTGTAAAGCGCTTTGGGTATCGTTCAGGTATAGTAAAGCGCTATATAAATACAGACCATTTACCATTTACCAAGTAACAGAGAATTTTATTGTCAGAAATGGTAACAGTTATAACGGGGAAAACAGTAACTTTTTGAGCCATTAAACGCTCTAATTCCCATCACTGGTTACTATATCAACTAAAACGCTGACATGTTTTGCTTAATTTCACAGTATAATTTGTACTGGAAATAATTCTGCTTGTAAGATTTGTATTAATGAAGAATTTAAGAAGGAAAACAAAACAGCTGCATCAACAAGCTGTATGATGACGGTAGTTAATGTCCATCCATCATCCATCATTGATTGATTGATTCTCTCTCTCTTCCTGTCTGTTGCCATAGAAACAAGTTCACACCAAGAAGAAATCACACAGCTGTAATGAGTGTGGTAACACGTTCAGGACCTCAGGTCTTCTGAACGCCCACCGCCGCCAGCGCCAATGTGGACAGACGGTGTACAGGTGCGAGCAGTGCGGCACATCGTGCACCGACTTGTCCAAACTGAAAATTCACCACCGCGTCCACACCGGAGAGAAACCGTACAGCTGTGAGCAGTGTGGGATGGGGTTCACTACCTCCGGAAATTTAACAGTCCACTGGCGGATCCACACCGGAGAGAGGCCGTACAGCTGTGAGCAGTGTGGGAAGGCGTTTGCTAGCTCCACAAACTTAACGGTTCACCGGCGCATCCACACCAGAGAGAGGCCGTACAGCTGTGAGCAGTGTGGGAAGGCGTTCGCTACCTCTGGAGAATTAAAGGTCCACCAGCGCGTCCATACCGGAGAGAGGCCGTACAGCTGTGAGCAGTGTGGGAAGGCGTTCGCTACCTCTGGACATTTAATGGACCACCGGCGCATCCACACCGGAGAGAAGCCATACAGCTGTGAGCAATGTGAGAAGGCGTTCGCTACCTCTGGAAATTTAACAGCCCACCAGCGCATCCACACTGGAGAGAGGCCGTACAGCTGCGAGCAGTGTGGGAAGGCGTTCGCTAACTCCAAAGGGTTAACGGTCCACCAGCGCGTCCACACTGGAGAAAAACCGTACGTGTGTGGACAGTGTGGGAAGGCCTTCAGCCACTCCAACAACCTGAAGAGACACCAGCAGCTCCACAGCAGCTAGAGGACGGGACGCTCCGGTCCTACACCCGAGCAACTAATGATTATTTTCATCATCGATTAATCTGTTGATATGTAAATGATTAATGGATTAGTTGTTTGGTCAATGAAATGTTAAAAATGTTGAAAAATATCAGTGTGTTTCTCAAACCACCAGATGACGTCCTCAAATGTCTTGTTTTGTCCACAAACCAAAGAGCGACTCATTTTATTGTCATGAAGGAGCAAAGAAACCAGAAATATTCACATTAAAGAAGCTGAAATCAGAGAATTTTGACTTTTTTCTTATAAACTCTTAAAACTGATTATTGAGTAAAAGCTTAGAATGAGTTGTTTACAAATACATAGGTGGCGGTGCACCCACCGGAGTGGACAAACTTGGCTCAAACACTCTATTATTTAATGTCTGTGACTCGGCTTGTGCCCGGAGGGGGATCGATGTTTTGTTTTTTACTGCCGTTATAAAACACACGGTGCTACAGCTGAGCAGCATTAGCAGCTAGGCTACATCTTACAATGTTGAACTGTTGTTATACAAAGTGCAGCCAGACACCAGGCTGGAGAGAGAGAGACAGTAGAGGCTCCTCTGACAGCTGTGGAGCTGCAGCTGAACCGGCTGCAGAGCCGTTGTTACAGCTGATCATACCGTATCTATGTCCCAGTAGCTACGTTGTCCTCTGATCTTCCTTCATGGGACCGCACTGCGTAACTGGCACATCCTGTCAGTCCTCCTGTGTAACTTTTTGCTGTGAAATATGACTGAAGGCACAAGTGCAAGTCTGCACGTGTGTTAAAAAAAATGAATAAAATGATAGTAAATGGTCAAAGATACTGGGCCTCATTCACAAACCGTTCTTAAGAACAAGTTTTTACGAAGATTGTGGCATTCATGAATGTTTTCTTATCCAGAATTTGTTCTTAACTAAGAACAAAATCTACGAACAGTCAGGAGCATACTTACGCACTTTTAAGTGCTGAGACTGCTGCAACAATGATAGCGTTTTCTTTTGTTCTGCAGTTGTATGATATTATATGATTTGAATAAGAATTATTTTCTTATTTTTTATGATGTTTTTAATAATCATATATATTAATAATAATAATTAACAAATCATTGCAGTCTCTTAAAAAACATTATAGACACTTAATTCATATCTTTTTTTAATTTTCTCTTTTTTTGGGGGGGGGCAAATGTGGTGTTTGTTGTTGTTGTGCGCAACATACAGCCGCCGATATGATTTTTTTTTCCTAATTGCGGACTGCAACAAGTGTTCACACTACACAAAACAGTTTTTTTTTTTTCATATGTGATAATATGATGATATTTATGATGGCACACGTGAGAGTGTGGTCTCTCTGATAACAACCCGAAGAGCTGCATCCACTGCATCGGGGTCCGCCCACTATTCAGACATCCCGCTATTCCGACATGTCTCTATTTAGACATCCCGCTATTACGACATCCCTCTATCTAGACATGCTGCTATTCCGACACTTTTTGGTATCGCTAGTCCGACACGTCATCTTTTTTTTTTTTTACAGCTGCGATACCCAGGCGCGTCTCCCTCTTTTTTTTTTCTTTTCAGCATGCCTATCGCCGGTTTGATGAGGGAGTGATGTTCTTAATCTCAACAACTCAACTATCAGGTCGCAAACAAAACTGACACACATGATAAACAAACAGAACTATGCTGCCGTTTGTTTGTCAAGTTAACCTGTCACCTTCAGCACCACAGACAGCGCCGCGGATGAGCCGCGGAGAAGTGCAGCTGTGAGCGTCTGGGCTCTGGGCTTAGGGCTTGGGGCCTCATTTATCAAAACTCTAAGTAAGCAGTGTAAAACTGCTGCTACTAAATGTTTTGCTTAGGCCTACGGCGAAAAGACACCCAAAATATTTACACCTTTTTCATATCTATCAAACTGTGCGTGCACAACTCTCCGCAATTTCTCTTTGATAAATCAAACTGGATCCAAGAATACTGCGCACCATATTCCGCCCCCGGAATGCCTACACAACCATATATGGCCAGCACGTGCATATTAATTAGCCATTTGCGCTCTGTGGAGCGGCTACAAAGTGACAACATAGTGACAACGAAGACAACGGGAGGTGGGGAGAGAAAGCGAGATACATGGCATTGGGCAATAAATCAGTCGGAAAAATGATCTTGCATTTTAATAAGCTACAATAAAAACAAAAACCTACCAAATCTCAACAAAAGGGAGCAGAAAGAGGAATAGTCTTATGTAATTTGCCCCTTTATCCCAGAAAATCTTTTTTTTTTTTTTCTTTAACCTATGTTAAAACAATGTAAAGCAGGATTTCCAGGATAGTTACCATTACTTTGAACGCCTTTCCACTACACAGTTACAGCTCTACTGGACTCTATTTAGGTCATTTTCCATTACAGCTGAGTCCTTCACAGTTCTTCCTCAGGGCCGCATTGTCTCACTCTTTATTCTCTCGTCAGCTCAAAACACACGTGCACCTCGTTAACTCAGGTGACAGAATAATAACAGTCTCAGTAGCTGCAGATCAGTGTGCGCTGCTGCCGGTGTGTTTTTAAACTTGGCGGGTTTGTTTTTTCTTCTCTCTTATAGGCCTATGTAGCTATTTGTGTATGAGAAACATTGTCTCAGATGAAAAATCAGAAAGACACGTCTGACTATAACGTAATCAATCAATGTCGGAAAAGTGGAATGTTTGAAAAATAGTAAAGTGCCGCTACTCCGACAATGAAAAAAAAAATGTCGGAATAGTGGGACGCTTGAAAAATGTTAATGCCGCTATTCGTCAATGTCGAAATAGCAGCATGTCGGAATAGCAGCATGTAACCCACTGCATCCACGCTACTAAATATAAGAAAATATAAATATAAAAATAGAAACTAAATATAAGCCTTTTGTTTGTTTCTTTGTTTCATTCCTGCCGCAGTAGCGCCACTTTACTACTTAAGTTCGTTTGGAGTCTGGTGCTCCCTCCCAGATTTTCATTTGAGCATTTCAACTTTCTTTCTCACTTCACCTTCTCTGCTCAGTGCCTGTGGGTTCTGTGTGCACACGGCCCTGCAGTCTCATGCCCTTTTACGGGCATTGATGGGGTATATATATGCTAATCCTATGTTAATTAGACTCACCTGGCACAAGCCCTCAACTTACGAGGAGATGGCATAAGAACACAGCTGCGAACAATTCTGAGGCTTACGAACGCGTTGATGAATCTGACGTAGGTTTTCTTAAGGAACCTCTTAAGAACAACTTAAGAAAGAATCTAAGAAGGTTCTTAAGAAGATATTGGTGAATGAGGCCCATTGTTATCAGTTAGTGGTTAGTTTTCAAACGTGTTTGTCCTCGGCGGCCACGGTTGCTGACGGGAAGGGTGAGGGAGTGGGTTCCAGTGTGCCATTCCGAACTCTTACTGTTATGTTTCGGCCATGATTTGTATATTGGTATGTTTTTTGTCTTGTATATTATCCCACTGTACATTATTAGCCGGCCGGGCACACACCGGCCGATGTCAACCGATTGTTGTTGTTCACACCAGACACGCCGCCGGCTGGCCTGCAGCGACCGTTTCATCTGGTTTATTTTCCGCAAGCGATCGCGTCAAGCCGGGCAGGAAGTCATACAGAAAGAAACATGAGAGAATTTGGTCCTAAACCAAACCCTTCAAAATAAAACACTGCGATTGACAACTTCGGAATGGCAGCTCCTCGGAAATTCGGAATGACGGACCTTAGCAAATTTTCAGAATAGCGGACCGTCAGAATGGACGGGCGAGTGAGCATTGCAATCTAGAATCTGAACGCTGGATGTCACGGTTTAGCCCCAATACTAAACACTGAGGCTTTAATAATTAATTATTGTTTGATCAATCAATTAATTGTTGCAGATCTAGTTTGTTGTTAAATCAACATAAGAACTTCCAGTCCTAACTTTTCACAATAAAAGGCTGGTAATAGTTTAGCTTCATAAAACTCTCCTGCACAAAACAATCCTTTCCTACATGTTTATTTGGAAGGAAAACTGTTTCCTGAGATCAGGTGAAGGAAGATTCACTGTTTTTTGGGGGGGGTTTTTGGACATGTTTCAGAAATCAGATCAAAACAAGACGGCCCATCTTGGTGCCATGGCAACGTGGTTACAGACAGTTGGTTCTAACATGAGATGTGTGAAGTTTGCCTCCAGATTGTTGTCATTGTCGTTCGACAAAATGAAAAAACTCTTTCTTAAAGTTGAACTAGAAACAGCATTTCCTAACGGAAAATGCGTGTGAATGCTGAAAGCCATTGCTGAACCATGCTGAATTAGCAGAATAAATTGACAAAGACATGCGGAATGGCATACAAGAAACATGTCCAAGGAAGGAATTGAACCCACAACTTCATGAATGGTAACCTGACACACTAACCATATGGCCACAGAGGACCTGAGTTACAATGAGCTTTATACTATGAGGAATCAAAGACTGTGCAATGACAGCTGAATAGTTGGAATCAAAATCAAGCAATGATGTGACATGACTAAGACTACGTTTACACTAGGGCTGGGCGATATGGCAAAAAACCTTATCACAATATGTTTTTCCATATTGATCGATTCTCGATATCGTCTCGATATGTATTTTTTGCTGCCAGTTCAAGCAGTATCCTGACTGAATCCTGAAGAAACCAGAGAATGTGTTCAGTTTGGGAGGATGACATGAGTTCACTTTAATGTTAATTAAGGGTGGAACAGTTCAATAATCCACAATTTGATTTTATTTACATTGTTGTTTTCTGTTGTCTTTTTTCTACCATACATCAGCTCTAAAATGTGTCAATCACGAGGCTTTAGTCTTTCTAGTTATTTGAACAGGTTGTAGACAAATATTTAGCTATTTAGCTGCTCTGACAACAGGCTTTATGCCGAGCCCCACTACTTCTTGGACTTAACAGGCTCTAATGAATCCAGGTGTGTCTGACAGTTGTTGTGACACTACAGAGGTCAGAGTCAGACACACCTGGATTAATCAGTTTGTCCAAAAATGTAAGACAGGAAGGAAAGGAGCCTGTTTGAGTTCAGGAAGTAGTGGAGCTGTGCATAAAGCCTATTTATGATCTGACTCGGTAACCACAAGCGGAGTTCACGTCAACTCAGGTGATCTGCAGGTTGTTGTTTCACTTCACCGCTCCGACACGACGCTCCGTGTGTGTGTGTGTGTGTGTGCGTGCGTGCAGCGCTGACACAGAGAGAGAGGGAGGGAGAGAGACTGCCAGCGCCTACTGTGAGTGGCGTTGACTCTGCGCGCACTGTCCGCGGACTTTTGCGGTTTCATAGGCGAGCGTACAGTGTCACATTTGAAACAGATCGAGTCCGCGCCGTCATAAAAATTGATCTATCTTATCCTTCCTCCCTTTAGTTGCAGCTGCAGCTCAAACAAACTCTGCATGCTCACGACGGTTCCAGGGTGCCATTCCGAAGGGCTGCCATTCCGAACGTTTACTTTAATGTGTCGGAATGCCGGCCCTTAATTATTTATGTAAAAGGGGTGCCTTTCTGAACCTGAAAAAAGTCTGCCATTAAAAGGTTTAAGGCACTGGGTACACACATCACAGCGAATGCTTTGGTAGCACAGTGGTTAGAGCATTTGCCTCCGGCGCAGGGGATCAGGGTTTGACTCCCGGAGAAGCCTCATATTAGCAGAGACTTTCTTGGCCTCTACCTGGTCTTTTTACTAAACTTAACCAACTCCTTTCTACATTGCCTAAACCCAACCAAAGCACAGAGCAAGGACATTTATTTTTCAGCAGGAGCGCCGCGGCTGCATCAGACTCGCACCTTGGTGAAACTTTGGAGGGGGGGCAGGAAGTCAAACCACGAGAGAATCCGGTCAATTTTCAAAATAAAACACATTCGGAACAGCGGCCCCTCGGAAGGAATTTTCAGACTGGCAGACCGTCGGAATGGCGGTCCTTCGGAATGGGGGTCGCCCCCCGCTCACAACAGGAGGCGGAGTATCAGACAGAAGTGTGACCGGCTGCTGTCGCGCTTTTTACTTTCATGTGATATCGAGGAATAAGACCATAGCTTATTATCGAAATCGATAAAAAATGTATCGCGATCCCCTATCGAGATCGTTATATCGCCCAGCCCTAGTTTACACGTGCCCGGCTATTTTCATAAACGGACATTTCATCCTCTCCGTTTAGAAAAAAAACTTTGTGCACACCAGTCCGTTTTCAGAAAACTTGCCGTTTACACTAACCCGTGTATATATGCCGTCAAGAGCATGCCAAACCTGTAGGTGGCAGTGTAGCGAGAAGCTCAAGCCCATGTTAGCCAATCAGAATCCCGCACATGTTCCCGCATAGCAACCTGATAGCAACAGCAACAACAACAACATCACTTGCCCTCCTTGTATGTAAAGTTTTAATATTTTTTCATGCGAGAAAGTAACTGTTGACTTTTGGCTGTTGGCTGACAGGAAGTTAGCCAAAACGACCGGATCGCTTACTTCTGCTTTAAGGGGTCTTCTAGTGGGGGCCCTGGCTTTGCAAACTTGCCCTGCAAACTTGTCACCTTTCGGCGAAATTCTCCATTTTGGATCCCAAATGGGTCATTTGTGTGATTTGTGTAAATCCGCAATATAAAATGTTTTTTTGAGGAGGGGTTATGAGGCAAGGCGAGGCAAAGCATTGGGGATACAAGACCATTTAATAACTATCGACCAATTTCTATTTTACCATGTTTTTCAAAAATTTTAGAAAAACTGGTACAAAAAAGAATCGTATCTCATTTAAATAAACACAGCATTTTACACGAGCACCAATATGGTTTCTGGGAAAATCATTCTACAGATATGGCCCTCTTACAGCTGGTTGAAAAAATCTATACAGCCATAAATAACAATAAATATGCTTTGGGTATTTTTTTAGATTTATCGAAAGCCTTGGATTCTGTTGACCACACTATTTTACTTTCCAAGTTACATCGTTATGTTTTTCATGATTATTCATATATTTGGCTTGTTAATTATGTTTCAAACCGAGAACAGTTTGTTTATGTCAATGGTTGTACTTCTTCCAGAGCCCAGTTAACATATGGTGTCCCCCAGGGTTCCATACTTGGTCCGTTATTGTTCCTTGTTTCCATTAATGACCTTGCAACTGTTTCTTCCACGATGCTACCAATACTTTTTGCTGATGATACTAATCTGATTTTGACTCACAGTCACTTTGATTCTTTAATTAGTGAAGCCAATTCTGGCATTATTAAATTTTCTGAATGGTTCCAGATAAATAAGTTGACATTAAATGTAAAAAAAACCAAATTTTATTATATTTACGGGAAAAAATATTGTAAATCCAGCGCTAAGATCACTATTGGGGATAATGATATAATTCAGGTTTCCTCCACCAAATTTTTAGGGGTATTAATTGATGAGAGGTTGTCATGGTCCGAACATATTAAACTTGTTAATAATAAAGTGTTGAAATCCATTGGTATCATCAGAAAAATTCGTGATTTCATATCTCAGAAAGTTTTAAATATACTGTATTCTAGCTTAATTCATCCACATCTCAGTTACGGTAATATTGTTTGGGCTAGCACTTATCCTTCTAATTTACAGAAATTATTAATCGCGCAAAAGAAATTTGTTAGATTAGCCACCTTCTCTAATTATTTGTCTCCATCTGCCCCTCTGTTTAAGAATCTTCAGATAATGTCAGTCTACAATATTAATATACTTCAATCATGTGTATTTATTTATAAATATATCCATCTTCCCCACTTGCTGCCCAAATCCTTTCATGAATTATTTACAGTTAACTCTCAGGTCCATTCTTATAACACAAGACAGACTGATAAACTTCATCCCCCTTTTTGCCGCACTACTCATACTCAGTTTTCTTTTGCTTACAGAGGCTCCATACTTTGGAATTCTCATCTTCATGTTGTTAAATTATCTTCATCCCTCAATACTTTTAAGTTAAGACTGAAAGCTTACCTGTTAAATCAAAGTTCCTAATAGTTTCTTTTCCAGTATATTTGTCATTGGATCATTATCTCTTTACATGCTCATACACTCAGTTAAATACAATTATTTTATATTTATACATACCCATGTTTTTATTTTTCTGACTTCTTTGAGTGTGTGCTATAAAATGGCACTTGTATTGCTTCCTTTTTTGTTGTTATTTGTTGTTGCTTTCTCCTATTGTTGTTGTTGATTTATCCTCTGAATGTGTATATTTCTTGGGGAGGTGCTTCTTATAAGCCCATGTATGGTTTTTTAACCTCTCCTGCACTTACTATTCTTCTTTCATTTCTGTTTTTTGTAATTGTCGTTTTTTTATGGTGCAAATGAATAAAATAAAAAGATAAATAAAAAAAATAAGCATCTGTCTCTTTATCTGGATGAAAACAAGTGGATGAAACAACGGCTTTGAGGCGACTGCCACAGTTAGATTTAATCAATGAGGCCAACATTAATCTCCTATAAAGAGTTTAACCAGCCAGCGGTAAACCTCTAAAACTTGCAGATACAGTTACTTGGCTCGTTATCGGCAGCGGGAAGACGACGGAGTCGGTCCTGGGCTATCGGTTCAGTAGACCGGCTACTGCCACTGAAACGAGCTGGAAGCATGGATGTAGCCCACTAGCTCCTGGTCGCTGCTCCCTCTGTATTTCTCCTAAAACAAACGTCGGAGCAAATTTTCAGGCAATATCTGGATGAACTGACCACAGACTAGGGATTTAACAGTGACTTTCTCACATGAAAAAATATTAAACCTTTTGTCAGCTAGCGGACTTTATGCCTAGTTGTGATGCTGGCCGTGTGTGTTTTGAACGTTGTTTCAAACTATGTGCGTTTGCTTGAACATCTTTTAAATACATATTGCCACTGAATATGTTTTATGTACGGCATTTTTAAGCTTCATGTGTGTTATTGGACAGAAAGAGCAGCACTGCCTCGGAGCATAGCCTACGTAAAGAAAACACATTTACATAAATAAATAAATGTTTTACAATGAACTAATCAGTCTGTATTCAATTTTATTTAGTTTGAAGGCACAGCATTAAGCCTCGGCCATATTGCACCAGTTCAGGTACCCTAATTAGCTAGCTGTCAGCAAGCTATAACTAATGTAAGCTCGCCACTCTCACTTTGTTTTCAGAATGACTGAGTAAGACTGAGCCTGAGCTGGTACCTTTGGGATGCCTCAACAATTGATTTCCAAAACCACTTTTTTGCAAGGTTCATCTGATGGACATCTAGGGACAGATTCACTAAGGTTTGCACAGCTTTTGCTCATGCTAAACCTGCATAGGCTGAGCAATCTGTCCCTCTGTTTGTCTTTGAAGACCCTCTTCACATGTTTCAAAACCAAACACAGAGAGACAGATTGTGCAGGTTTAACACGAGCAAAAGCTGTGCAAACCTGAGTAAATCTGGACCTTAGTCTCATGCTAAAAATGACTGTAAATTCACTTTTAAAGTTTTTTTTTTTTTTTTTTTAATTCCCCGGGGGAGCATGCCCCCAGATCCCCCTAGGGGGTCGGTATCTTGTCACCTTTTTTTTTTTTTTACCCCTGATGAGTTTGCACCCCTGAGTCTTTGTTGTGCGAGAGAAAACACCCATTTCTCTCATTTTCAGCAACAAAATGCCAACTCTTCTTGCCTGTCTCTTTTGGGCGCCCCCCTTGCCTCTCTTGTTCAATGAGTCTCTTTCCCACTTGACTGATTGGATTCTTGGCATTTCTCACCAAACTTGCAGATGATTCTCAAATGGAAATGCACATATGTCATTGAGAGAGCACTGATGTTTCAAAACTATGGACATTATAGACCAGGAAAGCTGCTGTGTATATGCTCACATTTTGCTAAAGTAGCTTAAGAGTTGTTCTGCAAAGTCCATGTAAGCAACATGCCTTCTCTCACATGAGTCCAGAAGTATTGATAGGGCTACCGTTAGGCAGAGGAAGTGGTCATACACACCCTTGTGCAATACCTTTTTTAACACAATAGGCCCACTCTGTGGCTTTCCACCAATTTAACTCTGTTAGGGATCTTGGTTGGCGAGCAAACTCACTAGGATGCTTCTCAGACAGAGAGACAAGAAGAGTTGAAATTGTGACAGTCTACATTCAGATGGTCCTTTTTTAAAGAAGCGCAGAGTCTTTTCACAATACCAAGACACACTAGATGCATGTAGTCTAGTGGGAAACCTGTGACACAATGTATCCCTACATTAAGTAAAGTGGATACCCCAAGCTGGTGGTCATTATACAGTAAAGCCCATTGGTAAATGCTACATCTGTCCTTAAAGGTAGTCTCCCAAGTACACAACTCTTTTGTTTTTATTCTCTCCCTTTACAATGCATCTTTCACAGCTGTAATATCCAGTGTGCCCTTTGATGCATTTGAAACAAATGCCATTTTGCTATTGCCTTGTGAAGACAGGGAGATGTGGGTTTGCAACAAGCACAGTGCCAGGTGTTTAATTTCCTGTTGCAATGGACAAATATCATTCAGGTCTCAGTCCCCAACTGAGAGCTGAATGATATTTGTGGCTCAAAAACTGAAATAGACTTGTGGTGAGTCATCTCTGCAACAAACCTCTTTACTTACTCTTTTACTCTTTCTCTGACATCTGTTTGCAATGTAGGCACATTTGTGTCCTGTCACGAGAAAACCAGGAACAAGTCGGCCCAGCACAAGTCAAGAAAACAAACACACTGCACGTTAAAAGGGTCTCACATGGCTACTTATGCAGCCGCTCAGCTCCAAATGCTACAGAAGAAGAAAGGAGAATTCTCTCCTTGGGACACAGTCATGTAGCCACAAACTTTCTCCAGAGCTTATGTACAACATATGGATGGATTCTTTAGCTGCCGAAAGAGAGTGGCCAGACATGGGAATAATTGGACACCTTGAGGCGAACAGATCTACAGTAGTTACTTCGGAGATGACTATATCCACCAAGAAGCCCCCGATGAAAAGAAAGCACCCCCGGACCTCTTATTTAATTGGAGGCATTGAAGTCTGCAGGAATACTTTTCAGTTTTCATTAATGTCCAATTTATCTATGTTACGTTATTGTTCATTCAAAGACACACAAACAGGTTTTTTTCATGCTATGCCATCTTTTGATATCCACTGTGAGTTATCTAGCCTATTTACTGTCATGGTTATACCATACAACCCCCTAGAGGGATGGACTTAATGTAAATGAACAGCATTGTGTTACCTGGCTCCCCAGGTAGGTGAGAATTCAGAATCTTTCAGACTTGATTTCTCACTACATTAGTTTCAGGAATGCCATCCATCGCGGGGGCAGCAGTCGGAGCAGGGACCCCCAGACTTCCCTCTCCCCGGACACTTCCTCCAGCTCTTCCAGGGGGACCCCAAGGCGTTCCCAGGCCAACCGAGTGACGTAGTCACTCCAGCGTGTCCTGGGTCTTCCTCTGGGCCTCCTCCCGGTGGGACATGCTCGGAACACCTCACGAGGGAGGCGTCCAGGGGGCATCCGATACAGGTGCCCGAGCCACCTCAGCTGGCTCCTCCCGGGTGACAGAGCTCCTCACCCTATTTCTAAGGGACCACCCCGCCACCCTGCGGAGGAAGCTCATTTCGGCCGCTTGTATCCGGGATCCTGTTCTTTCGGTCATGACCCAGAGTTCATGACCATAGGTGAGGGTGGGAATGTAGATTGACCGGTAAATTGAGAGCTTTGCCTTTCGGCTCAGCTCCTTCTTCACCACGACGGACCGATACAACCACCGATCCACCTGTCAATCTCGTGCTTCATCCTTCCGTCACTCGTGAACAAGACCCTGAGATACTTAAACTCCTCCACCTGAGGCAGGAACTCTCCCCCGACCTGGAGGGTGCGGACCACCTTTTTCTGGTCGAGAACCATGGCCTCGGACTCAGAGGTGCTGATTCTCATCCCAGCTGCTTCACACTCGGCTGCAAACCGCCCCAGTGCATGCTGAAGGTCCTGGCTCGAGGGGGCCAACAAGACATCATCCGCAAAAAGCAGAGGTGAAATCAAGTGGCTCCCGAACCGTACCCCCTCCGGCCCTTGGCTGCGCCTAGAAATTCTGTCCATAAAAATAATGAACAGAACCAGTGTCAAAGGGCGGCCCTGCTGGAGTCCAACACGCACCGGGAACAGGTCTGAATTATTGCCGGCCATGCGAACCAAACTCCTGCTCCAGTCGTACAGGGACCGTACAGCCCTCAGCAGAGGGCCTCTGACCCCATACTCCCGGAGCAAGCCCACAAAACACATGTGGACTGGTTGGGCAAACTCCCATGCACCCTCGAGCACCCTGCGGAGGGTGTAGAGCTGGTCCAGCGTTCCACGGCCAGGACGAAAACCGCATTGTTCCTCCTGAATCCGAGGTTCCACTATCGGCCGAATTCTCCTCTCCAGTACCCTGGAATAGACTTTCCCCGGGAGGCTGAGGAGTGTGATCTCCCGATAGTTGGAACACACCCTCCGGTCCCCCTTTTTGAAGAGAGGGACCCTGGTCTGCCAGTCCAGAGGCACTGTCCCCAACTGCCACGCGATGCTGCAGAGGCGTGTCAGCCACGACAGCCCCACAACATCCAGAGACTTGAAGTACTCAGGGCGGATCTTATCCACCCCCGGTGCCTTGCCACTGAGGAACTCCCGAACTACCTCAGTGACTTCGGCTTGGGTGATGAATGAATCGACCTCTGAGTCCTCAGCCTCTGCTTCCTCGACGGATTGAGAAGATCCTCGAAGTATTCCTTCCACCGCCCGACGATATCCCCAGTCGAGGTCAACAGCTCCCCGCCTCCACTGTAAACAGTGTTGGTGGAGCACTGCTTCCTCCTGAGGCGTCGGATGGTTTGCCAGAATTTCCTCGAGGCCAACCGGTAGTCCACCTCCATGGCCTCCCCGAACTTTTCCCAGACCCGAGTTTTTGCTTCCGCGACCACCCGGGCTGCCGTCCGCTTGGCCTGCTGGTACCCATCAGCTGCCTAGGGAGTCCCCCAAGCTAGCCAGGCTCGGTAGGACTCCTTCTTCAGCTTGACGGCATCCCTTACTTCCGGTGTCCACCACCGGGTTCGGGGATTGCCGCCGCAACTGGCACCGGAGACCTTATGGCCACAGCTCCGGACGGCCACGTCAACAATGGAAGTGGAGAACATGGTCCATTCGGACTCGATGTCTCCGGCCTCCCTCGGAATCCGGTCAAAGCTCTCCCGGAGGTGGGAGTTGAAGACCTCCCTGACCGGGGATTCTGCCAGACGTTCCCAGCAGACCCTCACGATACGCTTGGGTCTTCCAGGTCTGACCAGCTTCCTCCCCTGCCAGCGGATCCAACTCACCACCAGGTGGTGATCAGTTGACAGCTCAGCCCCTCTCTTCACCCGAGTGTCCAAGACATACGGCTGGAGATCAGATGACACGACTACAAAGTCGATCATTGACCTCCGGCCTAGGGTGTCCTGGTGCCACGTGCACTGATGGACACCCTTATGCTCGAACATGGTGTTCGTTATGGACAAACTGTGGCTAGCACAGAAGTCCAATAACAAAACACCACTCGGGTTCAGATCAGGGAGGCCGTTCCTCCCAATCACACCTCTCCAGGTAACACTGTCGCTGCCCACGTGAGCGTTGAAGTCCCCCAACAGAACAATGGAGTCCCCAGTTGGGGCACTTTCCAGCACCCCTCCCAGGGCCTCCAGGAAGGCCGGGTACTCTGCACTGCTGTTCGGCCCGTAGGCCAAGACAACAGTGAGGGACCTATCCCCGACCCGAAGGCGCAGGGAAGTGACCCTCTCGTTCAGTGGAGAGAACTCCAACACATGGCGGCTGAGCTGGCCCAACGCACCGACCCCTCATGGTCCTTCCTGCGGGTGGTGGGCCTACTGGAAGGCGGGCCCACGTCGCTCTTTCGGGCTGGGCCCGGCCACCAGACGCTCGCCTGCGAGCCCCAACCCCAGGCCTGGCTCCAGGGTGGGGCCCCGGTGACGCAGATCCGGGCGACGTGAACTTCCTCGGTATAAATCCACTCATGAGGGGTTTTGGAACCGCTCTTAGTCTGACCCGTCACCTAGGACCTGTTTGCCTTGGAAAACCCTACCAGGGGCATTAAGCCCCCGACAACATCTCCTTCAAATATTTTCAGATTTCCATGTGTTGGACATCGTTGGAAAGCTTAGAACCTACACTTTCAGAAGCCATCAATAACTCAAAATGCCCTTTGGGAGACTTGTTCCTGGTTTTGTTGTGGCTGGCTACAAATTGTCAACAGCGCCTTTGCAGCGGTTGTAGGCGGCGTCACTCTCTGCTTTGGGTCCTCTGTCAGTGCTGGGTCACGGTGCCTCGTGCTCAGCAGGATCATGTTCCTCCCCCGTTTCGGAATGTAGCTAACATCTGTGGTGTTCCGGGTAAAGGCAAATACAGATGAGAGGGCAGCCCGGCCTTTAGCCTGCAGCTCCGGCTTGTTCTTTCTGACGGTTCCAACCAAGGCGACTTTCCTCCTCAGGAGCTAGGTAGGTGGTAAAAAAGTGTCACACATGACTGTGACGCCCTGGAGTCCCTCGGTCATTTCCAAGGCGACACACTGACCCTAGCCCACTTCTGCCTTATCACCACTCTTCCCCAGGTAGACGTAACATCTCCAGGCATATGAGGTGGTGACATCGGCAGTTACCCAAATCTTCAGCCCATATTTTGCGGGTTTTTCGGGCATGTATTGTTTGAACCTGCATCTCCCCTTAAATGGCACCATCCATGGTGACGTCTCTGTCAGGGTTGAAGAGGAGGGGAATCTCCCAGAGGGTCCTGATGGGACAAAGCCTGTCCTCCCTCTGACCAGCAGTTCTCTGGAGCTTGTTGTCAAAGCGTAGATGCGTTGATGTCATGAAACCTGCGGCGTGGCATGGTCGCTCTGAAAATGGCACGGCCTCTTGGCTCATCCCACAGGGACAGCGTGGTCTCTCCTTTTGACTTAAAGACTCAGGACACCAGTGTAAACCCTGAGCTCTGTGGAGTCCATGTCTGTCCAGTTCTTCAGGGAGCAGCACCTATTTAGGTTGGTCATTCCCACAATCAGATCAATCATTTGGGTGGTAAAAAACAGGTCAAAGGCATACTCTATGTTGTCAACCCTCACCACGGCATAATGCGTTGGAGCTGGAGTCACACTTTTCTGTTTCTCCCAAACCATCCTCCTCTTCATCTTCATCTTCCTCAGGGTCAGATGAAGAAGTTGGAGGGGATGATGGAGGTGGAGCAGAGTCAGGATCAGACTCTCCTGAGGTGGTGGTGTCTGAAGAGGATGATGGACCACTCTCCATAATCATTTCCAGGGCCTCTCTGTGGCTCAAGTGCCTCTCCATGGTTTCTCCTGCTCTTCTCACTAGCAAATGGCCACCAGGACCTCGTGCACGTGCTAAAGTAGACTTACTTTGTTTATGTTTACTCTATGAAGTTCTGAGTTCCAAGGCTCCTCTTCTCAAGATCAAAAGGCCACCTGGCCAGCAGGCACATAAACACACTTACACTTTGTTTTTGTTGACTGTATGTAGACTCTCCGTAGTTCTGAGAACTAGGGTGCATGTTTAGATTTTCTGGCTATATCAAGGTCAGTGCACAAAGGTCACACACACACACACACACACACACACACACACACACAGTGTGTCAAAGTGTAAAAAACATGTCAGCAAAGATGAATAAAATGGTTCTTATTTCCAGTATCTATTCATCCTAAAACTTTGATTAGACCTCAGAAATTAAAGCATATTGTGCCACTGAAAAAACCAGAGAAGAATAAAATAGCATGTCAATTAAGGCTGCAAAAACAAATTGATTCAGACAATTAAAATAGATTATTAAAGGTGTTTTCAACTCATTCAATAACCAATTATTGAATGAGTTGCCGACACCTTTAATAATCAGTTTTAATAATTCAATTGATTAGGTGTTGCTGCCCTAGTGTCAGTGTACAATTCATTAACATTATGTAGTCACCTGCAGCATGTTGTCATTCAGTCTCAGCTGAGGGTCAGTCCCAGTTGAAATCTTGTGGAGAAAAGAAAGAAAGAGTTTGGTTACAGAATATTATTTTACACACCAATCAGTCCCTCCAGGATTTCGCGGGCTAAAATGCCTGATTTTGCGGCCACATTTTGAAAAAATTGCGGTGCATGTTGCGATGTTTTAAGCGCTCTTGTTGCGATTAAATTGCGGGAGACAGCGAAAGTTGCAAAAAAAAAGTTTTGTTCTGAATAATTAAAAATCAAAGGAAAATTGAAAATTTTGAAATGTCACAAATTAATGTGAGGTCATGTTATACCAGCAATTTTCCACTTGTTAAGAAAGGCACAGGAAAATTATATAGTGTTGAAAGTTGTTTTACATTTAATTAAAATGTCTGTTTAAAAATCGTGGTAAAACAACTGTTTTAAAATGCCATTAAAACAGTCCAGTCTTTGAATAAAAAGGGGAGGGTGGGCACCTGGCTGCCGGCTGCTCCGCTTCGGCCCTGCAGTGGCGCACTCACTGGATTCCCCCTCGGCGAGTGCTGCGGGGTTGACACACAGGCTCGGGTGGTCAACCAGGACAACTCACACCCTCAACACGTTCAACTCAGCTTGTGTTCCTTTACTTATCACTTTGTGCACCTTGTATCAAGTTTCTTGCCGTCAGCCCAGCCACGCTGTTCCTCCGTGGACTCACTTTCAACCACCGCTCCGTCCAGACTCGCACTTTCTGCTGTGTAACTCGCGGAAAGCACTGACAATTGGTCCAATTTGCGGAAAAGTTGCGGTGATTGTACAAAATTGCAAGATCACAAAAATTTGCGGGGATTGGCTGAATTTGCGTTAATTGTTGCGATCGCAACATCGCGAATTCCTGGAGGGACTGACCAATGATGGAAATGCTGATACTTTGAAACCAGCAGTAATTATGAGGACGTACAACACACAAACCATGGTCCAACCTGAACTTGTCGAGAGAAACACTGAACCTCTGCCCATCCCCCACAATACACAACATGACACCAACAGTTAGTATGGGGACATGGATTGTCAACAGTGTGCGAAATACCCATCAATATTCGGGGGGGTCCCTAACTCGCGATTTTTGCGCAATACCGTTATTTTTTTTCTTTTTATACAGTAGGACTATAACATTACAATAAGCCAAGAAAATAAGCCTATAGCATAAAAAGGAGAGGCAAAGTTGTGCACTACAATGCAGAAAGTAACTGACAATAAATAGACGATAAGTAAAATAAATAAAAGACAATAATTGGCACCACACTGGCGCACTTGAACAATGAATGCCAGGTATAGGAGACTGGCGTGCGATCAGGGCAATGCAGAAACGAATAGACAATAAATAAAATACAATAATTAAAATGAATGAAAGACACCAAACTCGTGCACTCGAATAACAACCAACTGTATAAATCTGGAGATCGGAGACTGACGTGCAATCAGTGCACGAGAACCTCAGCCTGCAACTATGACCGATCATGTAACCTTATCTAACCACCCATCTAGCAAATACGTTTAAACACAGCATTGAACACATCCACAAATCACATTCGTATAACAGGCCTCGAGTATGCTGAAGCAGGCTATAGCCTCTTACCATTACCCCACCTGCTTAGGTGTAAAAAAAAAAAAAAAAAGAGAGAGAGAGAGAGAGAGAAAAAGAAAAGAAACAGCGGCCAATCACCAGTGCTAGCAGCAGGGGAAGTGGCATCGGCTACGTCTTCAGAGCACTCGGCCTCAACTTCACTTTCTTCGGCAGAGGGTGGGAGAGGAACGGGATCCTCTGTTCTGATAGCGAGTGGGCTCACGGTAGCGACACCAACATCGTCTATCTCTTCATCTCTGAGTGCCACCCTTTTGGATGTGAATCCAAAGTGTGCGAGTGATAAGTTACACTCTGATTTAGCTTTCGCTTGCTAGCCATTGTTATTGTGACTTCTCAACCAGCCTGTCGACGTCTCTTGCGCTGGGCTGGCGCACATGGCTAATTTGCATAATGCACAGGCGACATGGTTCAGATTAATGTTAAACGAATAGGCCTAAATGTTTTGAATTATGAATACTGTATGGTGATCTTAAACGCATTTAATTGACCACAATAAAATTATTATATTATATTATATTATATTATTTAGCCTATTTTTTTGACAAGTTTTAGACCCCCCCTCAGATTTTGCTTTTGAGTCTTTCAGGGGGTCTCAAGGGGTTAATCGGGGGGGTCCGACCCCCCCAAACCCCCCCGTATTTCGCACTATGATTGTCAATATCTTTCCAAGTTAGAAACACGCACCCCACCGTACACTTACCGTCTCTGTTGCATCCTCTGGTGCACAGCTGACCAAACATGTTGACTCTTGTACATTATTCGGACTCCCCTGTGAAATATATAGAAACTTATCACGTAATTTAATGTTAATTCTGGGTTTAATTTAACTGAAACAGCATTTTCATTACAGTGAAAATATGCTAAGTTTGTGAACATAATTGGTAAGGGCTCCTCTGTACCACCATGAGCACATGTAAACAAAATGTTTCTCATTTCCAATGCCCACCCATTCTCTCATCCATTTACCTTCTCTGTTGCAACTCTTGTACCTTGTCTGGAGTTTCCTGTGGGAGGAATTCATAGGGATTCAGTTTGTAGCAAATCTCAAATTATGGAAACTCTAAACTAGGCAATCACTGGAGTAAAGAATGTTAAAAATGCAATATTTAGTTCACAACGCAGTCACAGATCATCACCTTTAGAACAGAGGGCATTCATTCAGCATCGTACATCAGTACAACATTTCCATTTTCCACAAGTGAAAAAAATTAATGATTACAAACATTTGACTGATGCTGAAACTACTCTACACAGTGAAACTTGAATTTGCTGTGTTATGTGAAAATACTGTAGACTGTCAGAGCCACATCTTAGTTCTTTGTTAATATTAAAGTGTCATTTGTACCTTGCTTCTCCATGGCCAGTTCGAATCTCCATAGTTGTAATTTCTTCCCCAGGACTGATGTCCTTCAGAGCAAATAAGCACAGATGGGGCTTTCCATCCACTGTGTTTTCATTTTGCTGTTCGAGTTAATATGATCATCGTTGACCAGTCTCCCTAGAGAGCCATCTTCTCTGGCTGCATCAATCCTGAAACAGCAAGAACACAAATCTAATTACAAGGTGTAACAGCCTCTAGCAGTGAATGGAGGGGTACCTATGGAGGTTTTACAAAGCAATTCAAGAATCACATTTTTGGCTGAATTACTCATCTGTTTAAAATAACTACTACTTTTAAAACTAAGAAAAAGCAGAATTTGCAACTCTAGGTGACCTACAACAGGCAAAACATTGTAAATTAAGTACAACAATATACATACCACAGCTGCTTTCCATTGAAATGAAATTCAAAAATAAAAACTTTTAGTGCCTCATGGTACACTCTGTGCCTGCTTTCATATTCTTGTTTTGTCAAGACTTCTCTATACAAGGAAATCTCCCTTTTGGAAGTGGCGGCAGCTGAACACTCCCCATCCTAACAAAAAACAGATGATTCGTAAGTAAAAGTGACTAAAGTGATTAAAGTAATTCTTACACACAAGCCTGCGTCACTCACCTTTGAATGAATTTATGTACTTTATATCAAAACCACCCTTGTCTTTGGACAGGGATGAAAATTAGACAGTCTCCTCCTTAGGTTTTAGTTTTGAACTCCTGGGCCTTGTAAATGCCATTTCCTGCAAAGGCCCAGTGATAATGTTTTCAGTCACTTTACAATATAATTTATTTAGACATATTTACTGTCTTACAAGGAAGAGAAGAAAATGGGTTTAGTATCGCTGATCATGATACAACTTATTAATCAGATCAACTAAGAATTTACACTCTTATCTGTGTTGGGAAGTAAAACTGGTAAACAAAAAATAAATAACACTAGTGATAGTCTGCACTACTTAGGTGTACCAGTAAGCATTACCATTGAACTAGTGCAATATTTAAGGCTAGCCTAAGACAGACCAGTGTATTGGTCTGGTCCCGACCAGGTTATGTTCAGAGTTTAATCATAAAACCGGCTATAAAAGCGCCGCTGTTTAACTAAACTCATTTACAGCTGCGGCACCTTTACTTTGAAAGTCCAGTGGATCTGGATCAGAACAGAGCGTTTTTTGTACGGAGGGAGAGATCAGCTGATCCGCTGCTGTTGACTTTCTGAGCGTCTCCGCCTACAGATGTTCTCCTCACCCGTTGAGCTGAGCGTCAGGAGCTCATTATATATTAGACTATAGCCTATATTTTACTTTTATATACAGTCAGTCACCACTGATAGAAGTTGTTCGCTCGCAGCAGGACGGATAATCAGATGGATAATCGGTAAAGTTAATAATTTCACTTAATGTGGCCGTGAATAAATTAATTCCGATGTGTCGCCTGTTATATTTCAGTGTTACACCGGAGTTCCATCTCTGCCTTCATCAACTCCTGCTAACATTTCCGTATTTTGCACATTCTGTGACATAAACTGTAAACTGTTTTCTTGTCTGTAACAACATCTATTGCACGTCTGTCCGTCCTGGGTGAGGGATCCCTCCTCTGTTGCTCACCCTGAGGTTTCTCCGATTTTTCCCTGTTAAAAGGGTTTTCCATGGAGTTTTTCCTCAGTCGATGTGAGGGTCTAAGGACAGAGGATGTTGTTACGATGCCATGTAAAGCCCTTTGAGACAAACTGTTTGTAAAAACGGGCTATACAAATAAAATTGCCTTGCCTTGCCTTGCCTAGTTAGTTGCTATACATTTGTGCCAGTCAGATGGAATGTAACTTTTAGCTACTACTGTGTTAACCATGGGTAGCCTATAATTTATTTATTAGCCCACCCAACTAATTTCACCACCAGCCGCCACTGATCATTATTAACTAAGTTTGAGTACAACTTGTGTTGTTGTAGTTTCAGTGCAGCTGTTGAGTCAGATCAGTTCCTCTGCAGCTGAGGGAGGTTTTTGTACGACGCTTTTTCACTGTGTGAACCCGCTGTTACCCTGCAGACAGTAGTAAACTCCTGAGTCTTCAGCCTGAACTCTACTGATGGTCAGAGTGAAGTCAGTCCCATATCCACTTCCACTAAAACGATCTGAAACTCCAGACTGACGGGTTGTAGCTGCATAAATCAGGAGTTTAGGAGCTTCTCCAGGTTTCTGAAGGTACCAGCTGAGCCAGTTAGCAACACTTTCACTGGTTTGACATCTGATAGAGACAGTCTGACCTGGAACAACAGACTGAGATCCAGGAGTCTGAGTCACAGCGACTTCTCCTGATGAACCTGTAAAGCATGAAAAAGAGGAGAAGAGTTATTGAGACAAATCCATCTTGGAGAAAGATCAAGATCCAAACAGAAGAGGATGATTTGTTGAAGATGGAGAATAGATGGAAGAAGGTGAATGCTGCTGGTTGGAGTGTTTCTCCATCATAGCAGAAGATGATTGTGGTGAAGCTGGTTCCATCCTGAAGCAAAGTTTTCAGCAGAGAGTCTCACCCTGAACAAGGAGCCCCAGGGTGGCCAGCAGTAGAGTCCCAGACATCATCATTGTGCTGCTGTGGTGTCAGTGGCTGTGAAAGGCCTGGACACACACTGATCAACACTGGCCTCTTTGTTTGAGTTTTCTTGTGGTTTTCCCAACATAAGCCAGACCATACGGACATCGTATCATATATATCACGTGGGTGGACGCACACGTGATAACACTATTGATTGAAAATTTTTTGCCCGTGTGGGGATGGGAAAACTGATTGGTCTTGTAAGTGTTGTTACACTGTGCGCAGTTACCGCAGCGATAATTGCCATTAGGAAGCGGTTGAAGGAGTGTCTGGGTGAGTCGACTGGATCGAACATTTTTATCAAAATTGGCACGAACTAAATGATCCCTTAAATTTCTCCCTTTTTTATTTACAAACAGAGGAGGATCTTTAAAGGTGGATGCCAATTCCGGGTCGGACTTGAGGATATGCCAATGTTTCTTAAAACAGGTTTTGATGGCAGTGGAATGTATAGAATGTTGCGTGATACATGTAACAGAAAACTTTTTTTGTTTTTTTACACTCTTTTTGAGTAAATCAGAGCGTGCCTTTCTGAGAGCCAGCTCATATGCTTCATTAATCCACAAAGGTGGATATCCACGCTGTGTAAATCTTTTTTTCATCTCCACTGATTTTTCTTTAAAATCCTCCGTGGAGTGGCAGATCCTCCTCAAACGAAAAAACTGGCTGATAGGGAGACCTTTTTTCAAAGAAGTGGGGTGAAAGCTTGTAGCCAGCAGAGGAGTGTTTTTGTCGGTATCCTTTCGATAAAGAGTTGTGTTGATAGATCCATTATTCTTTATGACCCACATATCTAGAAAGCTCACCTTTTCGTCACTATAATTAGATGTAAATTGCAGATTACTGTCAAAACTGTTCAATAAAGTGACGAATTCTGCCAGATCATCTGAGCTTCCATTATAAATACAGAAAATGTCGTCAATGTATCTGTACCACTTTACAATCTTAGAGATGTGTGTATTTATCACGGGGTTGAAAACAAAGTTCTTTTCAAAGAAACCCACCAATAAATTTGCATAATTAGGTGCACAAATTGTGCCCATACTGGTACCTGAAACTTGCAAATAAAAATCATTTTCAAAACTGAAATAGTTGTATTTCATCACAAATGTAGCTAAATCGAGGATGAAAGTGTTGGGAGGGTTAAAGCTTCAGTTGGTAACAATTATTCAGTCATATTTGCTGGAACTGTCACTATATTCTGATGGTCAGATATTAAATGAGTAATTTAGGACAAAATCCAACTCCTCTGGCTCCACCTACAGCCTGTAATCGTATTTGCCAAAATCCACCGCGCCCGACGATTCTCCACCAGTCAGGTAGAGGGAGCAGGAGGAGCAGCCAATCGCCGCTCCTACACGTCGTGCTATGGATACGGTACATCTTCTGTGGGTGCGTTTATGGCTACTTTGTGTGTGTCTGTGTGTGTGTGGGGCGCTTGGCAGAGGCAAAGACGGTTTATAAACTCTTTGGCAGAGGTTCATAAAGGGACCTGACGGAGTATTGTCTTGAAATTTCCGACCAAGTCGTGGAGTTTACTTTCACTTTCGTCAACTTACCAACTGGAGCTTTAAGTGTACTATCTCGATCTTGTAGATAGAAACTTAGTGCCTCCAGGCCACCTTCATGAGGTATATTGGTGTAAAGGCTCGTGATGTCAAGAGTTAACAGAAGGACATTATCTGGCAAATCATTAATGCATGACATTTTATTAATGAAATCCGTTGAGTCCTTGATGTAAGCTGGCAGGGTCAGAACAAAAGGCTTAATAAAGGAATCAACATAGTTAGACAAAGGAGACAATAGGGAATCTGTCTGCGCCACAATCGGGCGGCCAGGAGGGTCCGTGAGTGACTTGTGTACTTTAGGCAATGTGTATATAACAGGCCGTATAGGATGCTTGCAAAAAAGAAAACCAAATTCAGATTCAGAAATCCAACCTCTCTTTTTGGCGTCTTCCAGGTAAGAGAGTATTTCCTGTTGAAAGGAAGTAGTGGGGTCATAATTGACCTTCTTATAGAATCTCGTATTCGACAATTGAGAGAGGATTTCATTTTTATATTTATCAACATCTTGTACACATATCCCACCCCCCTTGTCACACGGTTTAATGATAATGTCTCTGTCCATCATCAGCTCATCCAGAGCAGACTTTTCTTTTTTTGTTAGATTGGGTGTGTTGCTGTGTGGTCTGGATATCTGCTCCATGATGTCATGCTCCACCACTCTACAAAAAGTATTTATAGATGCGTTGTTGGTGTATGGGCAAAAAGTACTTTTGGCTTTAAAGACGGGAGCTTGAATCGCTGGACCCGTGTTGTTGCAGAAAAAGTGACGTAGTTTGATTCGTCTAAAACACTTAAAGAGGTCCACTTTGAGGCCAAATACATTAAGCCCACTATTGGGTACGAAAGACAACCCCTTGGACAGGAGAGACATCTGATCATGAGTTAATTCCTTAGAGGAAATGTTGATTACCGTGTCTTGGAGCTGCTCCGGGTCCACGGTCAGCGCCCGGTGTCTGGATGAGCGTTTGCCCCTCCTGCATTTCTTTGCCCTCGTCTGCCCGTCTTCTCGCGGCTGGATAAAAAAGAGGGATTGCTTGGTGGGGTTCCAGAGTCGCTGTCCAGGGTGAAGTCACTTTCCAGGGAAGAGTCGTAGTAGCTGGCCTGGTCCCTGCGGTGACGTGGTTGTCGGCGCGCAGACCTGTTCGTGGGCCCAACCCTGGCTCTTGGAGCAGCCGTGCGTCCTGGCGCAGCCGTGCGCCTTTGCGCATGGGTAGGTGAGTGAGACGGAGCCTCCTTGAATTCCCAGTTGTAGATTTCGTTCCTCTGATAGTCTTCAGTGTCACGTTTGTACTTTTTTAGTTTGATGCTGAGTAACTTCTCTTTGTATTGACCTACTGTAGTCTTTATGGAACTCTCAATGGAGGAGAAGTTTATTCCAACTTTTTCTCTGAGATCCTCCTCTTTTTTCAGAATCTCTGCTTTAACTGTGCTTGCTTCAGTAGACACTTGGTTGATGATGAGCAGCATCAGATCAAGGGAGCATTTATTTAAAATCTCTCCCCAGCGTTTGATGAAGTCCTCATCAGATTTCCCTATTGTGGGGGCTTTCTGGATACGCAGGCCCCTGGGAATCTTTTTGTTTCTCCAGTATTCACTTAGAGTGGACCCATGCATGGTAAGGCGTGTCTCTTTTAGATAAAGTCTTTCCAACCTGATTCTCAGTTCGTCGGAAGACTGCACACCTTCCAGCTGGACTGTAGGAAAAAGGATTCTTTGTGCGTCCTCGCTGGAGAATTCAAATGTAGCCGCACAGTTCTGCGTCAACGTGTTGATTTCTGTGAAAGAGTTCATGTTGACGCTGGAGGAGAATGTCTCTATGCAAGTGAGTGGAGTGCTGAAGAACAATGACCGGTGAGTCATAAATCCAGAAAAAGCAAAAATCTTCGCACATCCACTTCTCAGGCAGGTGCGTCGGAGGGCGACAATCAAGTCCAAATTAGAAAAAGAAGAGTTCCCGCACACTAAGCCAACTTGCAGAATTTTATTGTGCAACGTTTCGGCACTAGACCTTTTTCAAGCAAATGTTTGCGCCACCACAGAAAGCCATCTTAAATAGGAGTGGCTGTGTGACACAAACCAATCACTTTCCCACACGTCTGGATGTGAGGAATTCAAATATTAAATATCAACATATAAACAATAGAAACAGCATCAATGTAGTAGGTAAAGAACAATGAATATACAATAAATATTAGACTGCCGTGACTGGATACATTAGGTCCTAATGGAAGGTAATAGCAAATAATCACAGTCAGAAACAATAAATACAACAGATACAATAGTAAAATAGAAGACAGAGGGACTTGCAATAAAAAGTGTGCAAGGATACAATAGAAATCCGAAAAAGTCTAAACAAATCATGCAGGGTCTACCTACATATGTAGACAAGTGGAATGTGTTTCATCAAATAGTGTCAATGTAGAAACATGTGAGAAAGAAAAGAAACGTTCTGCTACAACATGAAGACATCAACTGTGTGTGTGTGTGTGTGTGTGTGTGCTCAGTGAACTGTATCAGTCTCTGCAGTATCTTCCAGCTGCAGCAGTCAGTTCAGTTTCTGTTCACTTTGACTGAGGGAGGTTTTTGTACGACGCTTTTTCACTGTGTGAACACATCCTGACTGTTGATTTCATGAAGACTCTGACAGTAGTAAACTGCTGCATCTTCAGCCTGGACTCCACTGATGCTCAGAGTGAAGTCAGTCCCACTAGATCTACGTCCACTAAAACGATCTGAAACTCCAGACTGACGCTCATCAGCAGCATAAATCAGGAGTTTAGGAGCTTCTCCAGGTTTCTGAAGGTACCAGTTGAGGTTATAACCAACATCTGAACTGGTTTGACATCTGATAGAGACAGTCTGACCTGGAACAACAGACTGAGATCCAGGAGTCTGAGTCACAGCGATTTCTCCTGATGAACCTGTAAAGCATGAAAAAGAGGAGAAGAGTTATTGAGACAAATCCATCTTGGAGAAAGATCAAGATCCAAACAGAAGAGGATGATTTGTTGAAGATGGAGAATAGCTGGAAGAAGGTGAATGCTGCTGGTTGGAGTGTTTCTCCATCATAGCAGAAGATGATTGTGGTGAAGCTGGTTCCATCCTGAAGCAAAGTTTTCAGCAGAGAGTCTCACCCTGAACAAGGAGCCCCAGGGTGGCCAGCAGTAGAGTCCCAGACATCATCATTGTGCTGCTGTGGTGTCAGTGGCTGTGAAAGGCCTGGACACACACTGATCAACACTGGCCTCTTAACGGCTGGGAGCAGAGAGGAAGGACACATATGCAAACACACAGAGTCAGTCAACTGGAGCTGTCCTCAACACATCATGCTGTGTCCTCCTCACTACACATGCTCTCAACATAGTGCTGCTCCATTTCAAACACAACTGTCACAAAGTCTCTGTTGGATCTTTGGAGCTGATCACAAAGCAACAACATTTGTGTTGTTGAACGTTGAGTCTTGAACATCCCACAGCTTCTCTACTCAGCCTATTGGAGAGCACAGCAGCCAGTTGAGCTGGTTCTGAGAGCATCAGAAGCTGTTACTGATGCCTAGTCCACACGAGCCTGGGTATTTTTGAAACCGTGAACATATGTTCCCGGTTGTATGTCCTGTCCACACGCAACCGTGCTTTTGGAACCCTGAAACCGTGGTTTTTTGAAACCGGAGTCCAGGGTGGGGTTTTCGGCCGGGGTTGGTTTCACCGGGTGTGTGTGGACACTGCAACCGTGATTGTTTTACTCGTTTACGTCATAGCTGCACACGTGCTGATGTAAACACTGCCAGCCCGCAGAGGTTGTTTGCAGCGGTTTGCAGGTGAGCTCGCAAAAATGGAGGTGACAAAGTGGATTTTTATCTTTTTTTTTTTTTTTTTTTTTTTACATCATCTAAATGCTAGGCTATTTGTATAGTTTTTCGATGGGAAAAATATAACAAAACGGTCGTCAGGGCGATCCTCTTGTCAGCTCCAAACTCACCCTCAATCACAGACCACAGCTGGTTTTCCACACAGCATCATTTACAGTAACAAGTGACGCTACAGATCAGCTGTTTTTAAAATGACAGAACTACTACAGTAGCGCCGCAGTTTCTTATTCCCCACCTTGTTTGATTGAGAGTTTTTCGGGATGATTTTCATGAATGAACAGGCAATAGCCTACTGTATGTCCCGGGTACGACGGGAGGGGGGGTCGCGCTGCTGTTATGCAGTGATAAAAAGAGCCTATGCGGAGATGAGGAACGAGCCAAAAGCCGAAAATGTATCCGTGACTTCCGCGGTCGATATAAAGTGGATATGTTTAATTCATCCATGTTTTGACAGACAACACAACAGCCAGTGATAAAGAGTTGCGCCGCACCGACAGACAGTCATGTGGCTCAGCAGCCAGGTGACGCACACAGCACAACAACACAGCACACAACAACACACAGCACAAGAGTCAAGACACAGCGCAGCAACATGTGCAGGCTGCTGCAGCACTGCACGTCAAAGGGACACCGCCGAAAATAAAATAAATAGGCTACACATTTTTATTAAATTAATTAATATTTAATTGTTGGACTTGGAGTCTGTGAAATAAAGCTATAATAACACGTAGTTTTGAAATGGTTTTTGCGCATGTTTACATCCATAAAATGACCACAAATGAACACTATAAGCGGATTTCTTGATAACGAATTATTTAAACAGCATTTGTATAGAAATGATTCCGTCCCAAGCCTTTTGATCCAAGCGGTTTCCACTGTATTTTGATTGGTTAAAACAGCCTTCCACACGTGCATTGCGTCACTTGGTAGCGGATTTCACGGTTGCGTGTATACGGAGTGTTTTTATTACACCACTGGTGTGGACGCGAAGCAAAACTCCAGTTTCAAAAATACCCGGGCTCGTGTGGATAAGGCCTGAGACAGTCAGTGGATCAACACAGCTGTTGATAGTTTGGACTGTGTAGGTCAATGGTACAGCAGGGTTAGGGTTCCTCTGTATGCAGATGATACAACTAGATATGTTCATGTTGCTGAATGAGTCCACTCTGATATAGTCATGCTTCATTCTTCTATCATTAACTCTTTGATGCACGACATGGGTTACAACAGCTACCTAGCTAGCTGGCTGTTGACATGTTCTACTGTAGTTAGATATGTAGAACAGGTCAACATAGATAGCTAACTGGTCCACTCTCTGAGACGTTTTGTCCATTTGTTCATGAAATAAGAAAGAAAAATTGAAATAATGCCCTGCACTCATTAAATACAAGATATTCCAATAATACTTGGAAGATTCAATTATGAAATTAATTGATTTGAAAAGGCACAGCAAAGAAACACTCAACCAGCATGAAATCACATGGAAAATGAATGCAGGTTATTTTTGACCCATGTCATGCATAGAAGGGTGTGCATTTATCAAAGGGTTAATAAATTCATGTGACTGTGCTGTTGGTAGGTTCAGAGTTTAACCTGGAAGACTGAAATGTTTCATGAAAGAAGTGGAATGTGTTTCATCAAATAGTGTCAATGTAGAAACATGTGAGAAAGAAAAGAAACGTTCTGCTACAACATGAAGACATCAACTGTGTGTGTGTGTGTGTGTGTGTGTGTGTGTGTGTGTGTGTGTGTGTGTGTGTGTGTGTGTCCTCAGTGAACTGTATCAGTCTCTGCAGTATCTTCCAGCTGCAGCATCAGTTCAGTTTCTGTTCACTTTGACTGAGGGAGGTTTTTGTACGACGCTTTTTCACTGTGTGAACACATTCCCACTGTGATAACTCTGACAGTAGTAAACTGCTGCATCTTCAGCCTGGACTCCACTGATGCTCAGAGTGAAGTCAGTCCCAGATCCACTGCCTGTAAAACGACCTGGAATCCCTGATTGTCTACGATTTGCCCAGTAAATGAGCAGTTTAGGAGCTTCTCCTTCTTTCTGCTGGTACCAGAATAAGTAGTGGTCACCATCACCATCACGATATACAGCACGACTGGTTCTACAGGTGATGGTGACTGAGGCTCCGACAGCAGAGCTCACTGCTCCAGACTGAGTCACTGTGACCTGACCTCTGGACTCTGAGGACACAGAGACAGAAACATCAAACAGAGTCCTGGTTTTGTGGGCTTCATTTCAGAGGGACAGATGTTGATAGAGGAGTTGGATTCTCTGGACTTTACCTGTGAAGCAGCAGCAGAGGAGAGTCCAGATGAGGACGGAGACCAAAGTCATGTTTTTGATGAGGAGGATTTCTGTGTCTTGTGTTGTCATGAAGGACAGCTGTCAGTCATCCAGTCTTCAACTCTCAGGACTATAAACTCTCCCAGAGCACTGGAGCATGGTGCTGCTGATGCAAAGTGGCTCTCTATGGAAATGCTCTGACTGACTCCAACAGGGACTGGGATCAATCTCATCATCATGATTATCAATGGATCAATAAGCTGATCAGTGTATTGATCAGGAAGTGTTTTTTGAAATGCTCTTTAGGTTTTACCTGCTTGAGCTTCTTTAATTCCGATTATATTTTTCTCACGTCATCAAACATTTTTGAAAATGTTGATTTTTCTTGAACAAATATTAAAAATTGACAATACATGTTGTCCTTTTTCTACTGTGTTGTTGTCATTTCTCACATCAGCTGCCAAAATGTTACAAACAGACTAATTATGGTGAGTTTGTTTGTTTCAGAGTCAGAGAGCCGTGTCTCTACAGTCAGAGGTTTTTGTACGACGGCTCAATGACTTTGTATCACTGTGGTACACGTTCGGTGGAGGAACCAGACTGGATGTTGGAAGTAAGTGAATATTTCATAGTTTTTTGAAATTTAATTTAATTTAATTTGTTCAATCCTAAAATAGCTAAGAAAAGTACATACTTTCGTGATTTTTTGAAAAGTGAAAAAATTTCAGTTTTAGGATCCAAAAATATTCATTCCTTTAAAAAAAATCTGATAACTTCAAATTTTGCAACATAAAGAGGATAAACGATAAAGAAACAGATACAAAACATTTATGTTAAAGTTTGATGATAAAATCTTGTAGATAAGAGTACTTCAGTGTGACAGAGTCAGAGAGCCGTGTCTCTACAGTCAGAGGTTTTTGTACGACGGTTCAATGACTTTGTATCACTGTGGTGGACTTTTGGTGGAGGAACCAGACTGGATGTTGGAAGTAAGTTTCTGCAAAAATACTAAAAAGATACTTTCTTGTTTAGTTTTTTAGTTTTTAGCAAGTTCAATCTTTTATCTTATTAAGTATATTTTTCATATTTGTGTTTTTATTTCTCCTTCTTAATCATGGAGTTAAATGTAAATCTCTTTTCTCAAGTTTTCTTGTTGTATGCCTGCCATGGTTGAATTGAAGTTGAACTGTAGAAATAGTCAAACATCATTTGTTTTTTAATATATTGTATATTTAATATATTGTTTAGTAGTAGTAGTATTAGTTTTGAGATCCTTTTGAAACGTGTGATTCACAGTTTCCATTGTTCATTGAACTCATTTTAAGAGTTTGTTCAATGAGGAGTATTTTCCACTCGAGGAACATTTGATCGTTGTCAAATTATTTGACAAATGTTTGCACTTGAAAATCAAACTGACAGAAAATGTATGATTGTTTCCTAAATAAGATTGATGTATTTCTAGTCTAGTTTGATATGTTTCAGGTCAAACTGTATGATGATTGTCTCTGTGCTGATGTGCATGACAGGCTTCTTGAAGGGAAGTGAAACAATGTGTGAGTGAGTGACTGGTGGAGCAGAAAAACATCTGACAGAAACTCCTTAAAGGACAAAAGCAGCTCTCTCACAGTAAAGGTGTCCAAGTTGCTGCTGTTGGATTGACAGGTTGTGGTCTGTGTCTCCTAGGTGATACCCGTCCCACCCTGACGGTGCTGCCCCCCTCCAGTGAGGAGCTGCAGCAGCAGGGGAAGGCCACGCTCATGTGCCTGGCCAACAAGGGCTTCCCCTCAGACTGGAGTCTGGTCTGGAAGGTGGACGGCAGCAGCAGCAGCAGCAGCAGCAGCTGGGAGGAGAGCAGGAGCCCCGGGGTGCTGGGGAAGGACGGCCTCTACAGCTGGAGCAGCACCCTGAGGCTCCCTGCAGACCAGTGGAGGAAGCTGGGCTCTGTGACCTGTGAGGCCACCCAGGGCTCCCAGACTGGGCTCTCAGAGACACTGAGGAGAGACCAGTGTTCCCAGTCCTGAGCTGACCACTGGGACTCTGCTGCTGCTTTTCCTCTGCTGCTCTCTCTCTCTCATTTCACATGTTTCACTAACAAGATTTAGCAGCTTCTCTCACTGTTTCAATGTTGTTTCTGTCTTTACACACAGTAAAAATATCATCATCACATCACTTGTTTTCATGTGTTTTCATTCAACGTTTCCATGACGACTTCTTATTCCTGTGTGATGAGTTGACAGAGAAAGCCTGAGATGATGTCAAATATATGTCCATATATAGAACGAATTGCCTTGTCGTTTACAAGTACTTCCGGGTAGAAAACCAGCATGAGAACAATAGTGACGGACGAGAGTTTAGCTATATCTCATTTTTCATGTCACTATATCGCTGTTTAGACTAATCTGATGTTTGCAAAGTTTATAAAACCAATGATTGTCCAATGATTACTATTTCTGTGTGCACATATTTGTAATTAGTCATGGTTATCATAGATTAGCCGGGCTAACGGTTAGCTACCTGTTTAACTTTAATAACTCAGTGACTCAATAAACGGACCATGAAAAAATTTTTTTCCAACGGATGTCTTAGTTACAACATGACTGAGCTAACTAGAGTAGTTTCATATTGTGTCCGACAACGGGAGGGTTTTAACAGCTGACGTCCTGATGTTAGCTTAGCTACTGCCGTTAGCTGTCCCAATGATGCTTTCTAGACACTGTGATTCCCCCAAATTGAATAAATACCACACATAGCAACACAAAACACACACACACAGAAATAGTAATGTTTCTTCAATTATTTCAGATTTGTCTGAACGGTTATAGGGCGTGAAAAACACGATATATAGCTAAACTCTCCTGTTGTCATTCAAATTACGTGCTGGTTTTCTACCCGGAAGTCGTTGTAAACAACAAGGCGATTCGGTCTATTGGCTACTGTAGCCTAAGTTTGTCCTGTAGTGTGTATAAAGTCACAACTTGTCATTATTGATTGATTGATCAGTATCAATACTATGCCTTCATGTGTCTCCTCTATTGTTGCTGCAGAGTTTTCTCAATCCTAAATATTGACACATGTTGATGAGCTGATGAGCTGATCCACAAAGATGCAGAAACTGTTAGAAAAAATGAAAGCAGTAAAAAAGTGTATGAAACATTTCTTGTTGTGTGAAATACAAAACACAGCATGACTCAAATGTCTAAGAGTCAAATAATAGCTCATTTTATATGTAAATATATTCATTTCTATATGATATTTAATTGTAGGCCAATCAAATGTCAGAATGAATTTCATCAACAAATGAGTCCATGTTGACAGGAAAATCAATCTTCTTTCTTTCAGTGTTCATGTCATCAAACTTCATCTGAGCTTTTTGTTGATGTTGAGCAGATTGGTTCAAACTTGATTTGAATCAGTGTATTAACAGTAA
This sequence comes from Trachurus japonicus, assembly GCF_045865225.1. Lineage (NCBI taxonomy): Eukaryota > Metazoa > Chordata > Actinopteri > Carangiformes > Carangidae > Trachurus > Trachurus japonicus. The sequence continues at coordinate 36,325,007 of NC_140916.1, forward strand.
ATAGTGTTTAGTTAAATATGTGATTTTCAAATGTTCAGAGTGGATCATTATTAACTTTGTTTGAGTTCAACTTGTGTTGTTGTAGTTTCAGTGCAGCTGTTGAGTCAGATCAGTTCCTCTGCAGCTGAGGGAGGTTTTTGTACGACGCCTTTTCACTGTGTGAACGGTATGTAACCCTGTTGACAGTAGTAAACTCCTGAGTCTTCAGCCTGAACTCTACTGATGGTCAGACTGAAGACAGTCCCATATCCACTTCCACTAACACGATCTGAAACTCCAGACTGACGGTCATCAGCTCTATAAATCAGGAGTTTAGGAGCTTCTCCAGGTTTCTGAAGGTACCAGCTGAGGTAGTCTCTAACACTTGAACTGGTTTGACATCTGATAGAGACAGTCTGACCTGGAACAACAGACTGAGATCCAGGAGTCTGAGTCAGGATGATTTCTCCTGATGAACCTGTAAACATGAAAAAGAGGAGAAGAGTTATTGAGACAAATCCATCTTGGAGAAAGATCAAGATCCAAACAGAAGAGGATGATTTGTTGAAGATGGAGAATAGATGGAAGAAGGTGAATGCTGCTGGTTGGAGTGTTTCTCCATCATAGCAGAAGATGATTTTGGTGAAGCTGGTTCCATCCTGAAGCAAAGTTTTCAGCAGAGAGTCTCACCCTGAACAAGGAGCCCCAGGGTGGCCAGCAGTAGAGTCCCAGACATCATCATTGTGCTGCTGTGGTGTCAGTGGCTGTGAAAGGCCTGGACACACACTGATCAACACTGGCCTCTTAACGGCTGGGAGCAGAGAGGAAGGACACATATGCAAACACACAGAGTCAGTCAACTGGAGCTGTCCTCAACACATCATGCTGTGTCCTCCTCACTACACATGCTCTCAACATAGTGCTGCTGCATTTCAAACACAACTGTTACAAAGTCTCTGTTGGATCTCTGGAGCTGATCACAAAGCAACAACATTTGTGTTGTTGAACGTTGAGTCTTGAACATCCCACAGCTTCTCTACTCAGCCTATTGGAGAGCACAGCAGCCAGTTGAGCTGGTTCTGAGAGCATCAGAAGCTGTTACTGAGACAGTCAGTGGATCAACACAGCTGTTGATAGTTTGGACTGTGTAGGTCAATGGTACAGCAGGGTTAGGGTTCCTCTGTATGCAGATGATACAACTAGATATGTTCATGTTGCTGAATGAGTCCACTCTGATATAGTCATGCTTCATTCTTCTATCATTAACTCTTTGATGCACGACATGGGTTACAACAGCTACCTAGCTAGCTGGCTGTTGACATGTTCTACTGTAGTTAGATATGTAGAACAGGTCAACATAGATAGCTAACTGGTCCACTCTCTGAGACGTTTTGTCCATTTGTTCATGAAATAAGAAAGAAAAATTGAAATAATGCCCTGCACTCATTAAATACAAGATATTCCAATAATACTTGGAAGATTCAATCATGAAATTAATTGATTTGAAAAGGCACAGCAAAGAAACACTCAACCAGCATGGAATCACATGGAAAATGAATGCAGGTTATTTTTGACCCATGTCATGCATAGAAGGGTGTGCATTTATCAAAGGGTTAATAAATTCATGTGACTGTGCTGTTGGTAGGTTCAGAGTTTAACCTGGAAGACTGAAATGTTTCATGAAAGAAAACATGTAAATATGTGAGGACAAGTGTGTTTTGTATTGACTTGTTGACTGTGTTGACTTTGTCAGTGAGAGTGTAATGGATGTAATGTGTTTGTTGTTGTGGACAGCTGCTTCAGAGACCAGAGACAAGTGGAATGTGTTTCATCAAATAGTGTCAATGTAGAAACATGTGAGAAAGAAAAGAAAAGTTCTGCTACAACATGAAGACATCAACTGTGTGTGTGTGTGTGTGTGTGTGTGTGTGTGTGTGTGTGTGTGTGTGTGTGTGTGTGTGTGTGTGTGTGTGTGTGTGTGTGTGTGTGTGTGTGTGTGTGTGTGTGTGTGTGTGTGTGTGTGTGTGTGTGTGTGTGTCCTCAGTGAACTGTATCAGTCTCTGCAGTATCTTCCAGCTGCAGCATCAGTTCAGTTTCTGTTCACTTTGACTGAGGGAGGTTTTTGTACGACGCTTTTTCACTGTGTGAACACATCCTGACTGTTGATTTCATGAACACTCTGACAGTAGTAAACTGCTGCATCTTCAGCCTGGACTCCACTGATGCTCAGAGTGAAGTCAGTCCCAGATCCACTGCCTGTAAAACGACCTGGAATCCCTGATTGTCTAGAAGTTGCCAAATAAATGAGCAGTTTAGGAGCTTCTCCTTCTTTCTGCTGGTACCAGGCTAATAAATGTACATCATCATCTTCATCATAATACACAGCAGGACTGGTTCTACAGTTGATGGTGGCTGAGGCTCCGACAGCAGAGCTCACTGCTCCAGACTGAGTCACTGTGACCTGACCTCTGGACTCTGAGGACACAGAGACAGAAACATCAAACAGAGTCCTGGTTTTGTGGGCTTCATTTCAGAGGGACAGATGTTGATAGAGGAGTTGGATTCTCTGGACTTTACCTGTGAAGCAGCAGCAGAGGAGAGTCCAGATGAGGACGGAGACCAAAGTCATGTTTTTGATGAGGAGGATTTCTGTGTCTTGTGTTGTCATGAAGGACAGCTGTCAGTCATCCAGTCTTCAACTCTCAGGACTATAAACTCTCCCAGAGCACTGGAGCATGGTGCTGCTGATGCAAAGTGGCTCTCTATGGAAATGCTCTGACTGACTCACCTGCTCTCAGTATCTCTCTCTTTCTCATGTTCTGTCTTTCTACCTGTCATCATTGTTCATTTCCTCTCATGGTTGTAATTTTATCAATTTAAGAAAATAAAAATCTTATCTTAATTGTGCCTCTATATAAAGTCATGTATCATCAGCATAGAGAGATACCCAGTAAATCTCTACATACTCTGTATCTGTCTGTCAGTAGTACTGGTAGCTTCTACTGATGCTGATGTGTTTGATGGGTTTGATACTTCATGACATTAAAATCACTTTAATTATTAAAATGACACGTCTGCTGAATTGCCTCTCACATCTTAGTACTAACAGCTAAAAATCATCTCCACTCTCTGTTCTGAACGTAGTTGTTGTAGCTTCATGATTCATTGAGACTCCTTCAGTCCAAGCAGACAGTAGCTGTGTCCCAGTTCAGCAGCTGCATCCTTCAGAGGACACATTTAAAGGCTGATTACGTCATAGCATCACAACAGGCCTGTCCTGATTTGAAGGCTTCTCCTCTGCCCTTCCTTTGCCTGTTGTAGGAGAACACACTGCACCTATGATTCGTGGCCTTCCATATCCCAAGATTCTTTGCATGTCATTCATTAATTATTAGCCACTTAGCATGTGTGATAGGTAGAGCTTCCCCTCCTTCCACTGATAGCTCGAGTTGAGCACGTCGGCCTGTACTGTGTGTGTGTTTGTGTGAGTGAGTGAGACTGCTGTCTGCTGAACAGAGGATCACAGGAAGAACGATCTGAAGTGCCCGTTTCGGCTACAAAAACCCGCCGAACTGATCCAAAACCAGCCCAATTTTTATCAACCCGCCGAAACCCATTTTTTCCCGCAAAATAGATTACAAAAACGCCCAATTGGACCGGAACCCGCCCAATCTGGCAACACTGGATGGTGGTCTCCCCATCAACCCCCCACTCCTGTTGGCCTCCCTGATACCATGCTCCAGTATAGCGACACTTTTTTAGCAGAGTATATTTTCGTATATTTTTAATCGAAGTTGGGATGTTATAATGTGGAATATTGTCTAAATAAAACTTGAATATTTTTGCAAAACTAGAAACTCCCCTCTCTGCTCCTTCTTACTTTAAACCAAAGAACCTGTGTGGTATTCTCTGGGTGAAATTCCCAGAGTGGCGTTGTCGCATTGTCAGGGGTATAGGGCTGCCCCGGTCACACATGCTAGCCATTGGATTGTTGAGCAGGCTCTGTGCTGTATGGCTCTCTGCTCCGGGGCTGGCTTGGAGGCGTGGTCATCCACCGACCAGAGTCCTGCTGGCTGCATAGCCTGAGGCCAGGAGCTGAGGAGCTGTTGGGAGTGTAAAAACTATGCTTTGTTATTTGTCTGTTTAACATTGGGACATTGATTGCATTCAGACAGAATCAGGAAATTCTAATCTAGACTGTCATTTACCAACAGTTGTTGCGGCCATTGGAGGTGCGGTGCCTTCAAATCTGTTGCGTCCGTAGACCGTGTAGACTGCATCCTCTGAAGGATGTAGCAGTCACAACCCTGAACCCTGGAAGCAGTTGTAGACAAAGATGTTCCTCGAATATGAAGTCTGCACCTTTTTTATGCTGATGTGTGATCATGTGGTTGACTGTTGATGTGAGACTGTCTTCTCTTTTGAATTACTGTTTATATTCACTTTTACATTGTTTTTGTAAAATGTGTCTCAGACTGACATCATTAAATGATTCTATAAAGGAAAAGTTAATAGAAAGACTTAAGTACAATATTTGGGTGTGACTGACATTATAACATCAAAACTCTGAAGCTACTGAAGAGCTGTCAGACTCTGTTAAATTAAAACATGATGAAATGAAGAAATGAAAGGGTGTCCTGCATTTGGAGACAGTAAAATATTAATCAAGTTCATTTTTAAATTAAATAGATAAAGTAAAAAAGTCTAACATCAGGAAAATGTGTTGCATTGAAACATCAAGTGTTGTAGTTTCAGTGCAGCTGTTGAGTCAGATCAGTTCCTCTGCAGCTGAGGGAGGTTTTTGTACGACGCTTTTTCACTGTGTGAACGGGAGGGTGCCACTCTGCTGACAGTAGTAAACTCCTGAGTCTTCAGCCTGAACTCTACTGATGCTCAGAGTGAAGTCAGTCCCAGATCCACTTCCACTAAAACGATCTGAAACTCCAGACTGACGGTTTGTGACTTGATAAATTAGGAGTTTAGGAGCTTCTCCAGGTTTCTGAAGGTACCAGTGGAGGTAGCCTGTATTAGAGCTGGCTTTACATCTGATAGAGACAGTCTGACCTGGAACAACAGACTGAGATCCAAGAGTCTGAGTCAGGGTGTTTTCGCCAGATGAACCTGTAAACATGAAAAAGAGGAGAAGAGTTATTGAGACAAATCCATGTTGGAGAAAGATCAAGATCCAAACAGAAGAGGATGATTTGTTGAAGATGGAGAATAGATGGAAGAAGGTGAATGCTGCTGGTTGGAGTGTTTCTCCATCATAGCAGAAGATGATTGTGGTGAAGCTGGTTCCATCCTGAAGCAAAGTTTTCAGCAGAGAGTCTCACCCTGAACAAGGAGCCCCAGGGTGGCCAGCAGTAGAGTCCCAGACATCATCATTGTGCTGCTGTGGTGTCAGTGGCTGTGAAAGGCCTGGACACACACTGATCAACACTGGCCTCTTAACGGCTGGGAGCAGAGAGGAAGGACACATATGCAAACACACAGAGTCAGTCAACTGGAGCTGTCCTCAACACATCATGCTGTGTCCTCCTCACTGCTGGAACAACTCACTCATTCAACCATCCTCATGGAGACTGATCACAACTCTGGATGTTGTGTCACTCCAGTTTCACTGTTCACTAATGTATAATAATATTGTATATAAACAGCACATGTTCCTTTTATCTCACAGTGTTCATCATTCATCAAGTGTCCAATGATTATTTTCTCACTTGCTAAATGTTCATGTGCTACTATCAGAAATACTCCTGGAGTCCCACAAGGCTCCATCTTCGGTCTTCTCTGGTTCATGTTTTACTTCCTGAGCATATGATTCATTTTTACCATTAATACTTTCTTGATATTAACATGTTCAGTATCTGAAGTGGAGGAACATAAAGCTTGTTTGGATGCAGATAATTCATTAGTGACACAACAGAACACAGGATCAGGCAATACTGGTACTCTTGGATATTCTGGAGTGGAATTGGAGTTATTCTGGTTCTATTCTTACTGTCCATAACACACAACCTTTTAGTGTTGCATTTCAGACACATTATTTTCACAGTGTCACTGTTTATGCCCCAAATACATTTCTTTCAGTGCAGTTATGGAATACGTGTGTAGAGTCTTCCACAGTGTAGGGGCGTTTTTGTTTAATACTGATATACTGTGTCCTCAGTGAACTGTATCAGTCTCTGCAGTATCTTCCAGCTGCAGCAGTCAGTTCAGTTTCTGTTCACTTTGACTGAGGGAGGTTTTTGTACGACGCTTTTTCACTGTGTGACAGGACCACTATGAACACTCTGACAGTAGTAAACTGCTGCATCTTCAGCCTGGACTCCACTAATGCTCAGAGTGAAGTCAACTCCATTCCCTGCTCCACTTCCACTGAATCTGGAGGAGATTCCTGAAAATCTGTTTGATGTTTTATAGATCAGAGGTTTAGGAGCTTCTCCAGTTTTCTCCTGGTACCAGGCCAGGTGGTATATTGGGTTGTGGCGTGTACCAGACCAACCTACTTCTGAACTGGCCTTACAGTCAATGGAGACAGTTTGTCCAGGCTGCACTGACTTGGCTGCTGGCTGAGTCACAACAACATTTTGTCCAACAGACCCTGAGGAGAGAGAGAAGAAACACTGGACATGAGATGTTGAGGTGAAACTCAGCTTCACTCCAAATGATTTTCACATGACAGAAAAATGATTGTCCTCACCCTGAGTGAAGCAGAGGAGAGTCCAGATGAGGACGGAGACCAAAGTCATGTTTTTGATGAGGAGGATTTCTGTGTCTTGTGTTGTCATGAAGGACAGCTGTCAGTCATCCAGTCTTCAACTCTCAGGACTATAAACTCTCCCAGAGCACTGGAGCATGGTGCTGCTGATGCAAAGTGGCTCTCTATGGAAATGCTCTGACTGACTCCAACAGGGACTGGGATCAGTCTCATCATCATGATTATCAATGGATCAATCAAACTGATCAGTGTATTGATTGGAAATATGTCACTTCATATGGATTTGAATTAAAATCTGCAATTAAATTGATTGTAAAACCTCCTTTTGTCTGTTTGTATTTGATGCTACAAAGATCAACTTTAATGTGAAATCCATTGAAAAATATAAATATATAAGAATATTTATTATTTAGAAAAATATGATTAATTGTCAGATATAAAGTTATTAAAAAGAGGAAGTGCTAAGTAGAGTGTGTTGTTGTCAGAGTCAGAGAGCCGTGTCTCTGTACAGTCAGAGGTTTTTGTACGACGGCTCAGTCACTTTGTATCACTGTGGTACACGTTCGGTGGAGGAACCAGACTGGATGTTGGAAGTAAGTAGAATTTTTGATGTATTTTATTATGTGACTAAGAATATTTAGTCTGTCACACTTTGATTTGGATCTAGAAACTAAAATGTGTGATTTGACGTCTTCATTGACTTGATCTTTTTCCCTGAAATGTTGTGGCCACATCAGAAACTAGAGTTGAGTCTTTAAAGCGTAAATGATGAATGAGAACATTGTCAGTGTTTGGTCCAGAATAGAAATCATGTCATCAGATGTTTGGAGGACAGAAAGTTGAGGACTTGTAGTTGGAGTTGAGTCAGACAGAGTCCGAGCCGTGTCTCTCTACACTGAGAGCTTTTTGGAGCAGCACTCAGTCACTTTGTATCACTGTGCTGGACTTTTGCTGGAGGAACCAGACTGGATGTTGGAAGGAAGTTTCTCATCAACTCTTCAATATTGTCTCATCACTTCAGCTTGTGATTTGTGTGTGTGAACATTTGGAGGAGATGTCAATTTCCACTGGGCTGATCCAGATGACTTTCAACTCTCTGTTTGATTCTTCATTTCTCCTGTTGAACACATGAAGCTGCTTCTTTTGGATTCAGAGATGTGTGATGTTGAAATGTGCTGCTCACTTGTTTGTGGCTCATAATGTCCTTTAATCAACAAAGTCAACAGATTCCATCTCAGTCTTTAGTGTTTTACATCAATAATATTTCAGACGCTGTAAAACAATTTCAATCTGACATTTCTGACATTTGTTCATAGATATTTGAAGTGTAAAAATCCAGATGAAACATGAAGACATGAGAGGAACTTTGACCTTTTTATCTTTAGTACTGAAACCTGTCTGTTGCCATGGTTCAGCAGTGATGCCTGTCGGTTGCTATGGTTACTGTGCTGAGAGAGGGAAGTGAAAAACTGAACCAAAACTTTCTTGATGTGGTGTGTGTGTCTCCTAGGTGATGTGGCCCCCACCCTGACGGTGCTGCCCCCCTCCAGTGAGGAGCTGCAGCAGCAGGGGAAGGCCACGCTCATGTGCCTGGCCAACAAGGGCTTCCCCTCAGACTGGAGTCTGGTCTGGAAGGTGGACGGCAGCAGCAGCAGCAGCAGCAGCTGGGAGGAGAGCAGGAGCCCCGGGGTGCTGGGGAAGGACGGCCTCTACAGCTGGAGCAGCACCCTGAGGCTCCCTGCAGACCAGTGGAGGAAGCTGGGCTCTGTGACCTGTGAGGCCACCCAGGGCTCCCAGACTGGGCTCTCAGAGACACTGAGGAGAGACCAGTGTTCCCAGTCCTGAGCTGACCACTGGGACTCTGCTGCTGCTTTTCCTCTGCTGCTCTCTCTCTCTCATTTCACATGTTTCACTAACAAGATTTAGCAGCTTCTCTCACTGTTTCAATGTTGTTTCTGTCTTTACACACAATAAAAATATCATCATCACATCACTTGTTTTCATGTGTTTTCATTCAACGTTTCCATGACGACTCATTATTCCTGTGTGATGAGTTGACAGAGAAAGTCTGAGTTGATGTCAAATATATGTCCATATATACTGTAAGTTTGTCCTGTAGTGTGTATAAACTCACAACTTGTCATTATTGATGCAGAGTTTTCTCAATCCTAAATATTGACACATGTTGATGAGCTGATGAGCTGATCCACAAAGATGCAGAAACTATTAGAACAAATGAAAGAAATCAAAAAGTGTATGAAACATTCCTTGTTGTGTGAAATACAAAACACAGCATGACTCAAATGTCTAAGAGTCAAATAATAGCTCATTTTATATGTAAATATATTCATTTCTATATGATATTTAATTGTAGGCCAATGAAATGTCAGAGTGAATTTCATCAACAAATGAGTCCATGTTGACAGGAAAATCAATCTTCTTTCTTTCAGTGTTCATGTCATCAAACTTCATCTGAGCTTTTTGTTGATGTTGAGCAGATTGGTTCAAACTTGATTTGAATCAGTGTATTACACTGTAAAACATAATAGTCACCAAGACTTAGAAAAAATGAGTAACCTTTACTAATTTGATATAATACTAGGTTTAATCAAGTAACCTTTACTGAAAAACACAATTTACTTATTGTTTTGAGTAAAGATATATTTTTTTACTTGTCCAGAGCGAGTAATATTTAATTACACTATGATTAGTATGATTTACCTATTTATTTGTATTCACGGTTACTTGCCTAGAGCGACTAACCTTTAATTACATTGTGATTAGTATAATTTACTTTTATTTGTATTTAAAGCAGATATCAGTGGCACGGCCGTTTCGGCTAATGCTGTGTTCAAGGCAGGCTTTTGAAACCGTAAGTTACAGCTTCAAGTCACAACTACGACTTGGTAGCGTTCCAGGTAACCCGTAGCTCGTGTTTTTACCGTCCTGTTGTCTGTGAAAGTTCCCTATAACGGCCACTCGTAACTTCCGACCCGTGAACTCGTACCAGATCGAACTGGTATGACTTCACAGGAAGGAAAAACACAAAGTACGAGTTTCCTTGAACGCACCATGAGTTAGCAGCCCCCGCCCTTGTCAGGCATCAATTGGTCCTCGTGCTACGTCACCACATTCACGCGCATCCCTTGGCTGCACACACAGCCCTTCATGCCGTTCTCTCCCCTCATTGGATAACACTTGTATCCCACAAGGAAAATTTTCTCCTCGGGTTACAGCAGAGCAGAGTGACGGAGAGACTCGTGTTTAGGCTGAAATACTTCATGTAAGTGATTGCTGACGGAAAATAGGACTATTTAGGACTTATATTAACAAAAACATTCCACTGATATCTGCTTTAAGGTTACTTTCCCAGAGCGAGTAACCCCTAATTGCACAGTGGTTATAGTAACATTTACTTTTATTTGTATTTAAGGTTACTTTCCCAGAGCGGGTAATCTCTAATTTCACTGTGGTTATAGTAATATTTACTTTTATTTGTATTTCGTTTTTAAATCTTTTTTCATATCCTGGACTCATTTCATCAGGAAGGTAAGTTTTTTAAGTTATACGTTTTATGTATTAAATGTGTTTATCTGGCCGCTGCCGTTATGTATTGGACTAAGAATGGTGGGGGCTGTGTAACCGGGGTTTGGCGAGAGCCATGGGAAGTTAAAATTAACGTTAGTTCGCCACACCGTGTTAAAAGTCCATGTCTTCACATTAAAATGTATTTAAACCACCCGGTATTTGTTTCAAAGAGTGTTGTAATGGATGGAAGTTACAGACACACTTTTCGCCGGTCAAATTCGCCGTTTTGAAACCAAAATAAGTTACCTGAATCGTGAAGATGGAGGTGCGTTCAGTGAACAATGTGTGCTTGCGCCTGAGAGATAGCTGGAGGGGGAGAGGGGGAGAGGGGGAGCGGAGTAAAAATTAGCATTGGGCCGCTCACTTTCACTATGAAAACAGCGGTGGAACCGAGACGTTCCGCAGCGCTGCCAGGTGGAAATTGGGGGTGAGTAGTGAGCAACGTGCATCTTGGTAGAGCACGGCCGCTGTAGCCTGGGTTGAAGGGGGGTCTTCCGGCGTAAATTTATGTTCCAACGCACCGTGATACCGACCCCCCCTCCCGTTGTAGTAGAACCGCGCCAACACCAAGGCTATTTCTCCACGTACAAACCGCGACCAAACAGCCACTTACAGCCACAAATAATACATCAACAGCACCAAACGTCATCAACAGTACAAACAGGGTCCCATCTCATAATACGAGGCATCAATATCTGTTAGCTTAGCCTGGTTTCTATGCTAATGAGACGAAAACTACTCGCCCACTCTTTCCGTGTCCAGCATAGAGTCCAGGCACTGACATACCTCCGTGGCCGACTGGACTCCCCCAGGTCCAGCATTTAGACTCCACCGGCTCTATCCCTCTGTCACTTTTAGCTTCCATTTCCAGCACACAACCACCACCGCAGCTGCCCCTCTTTTACCTTTCTCCTCCATTTCCTTCAGCTTTATCATCAGTAAACTCGGTCTCAAACTGATAGGGGCGCCCATCGAAATGAAACCAGTCGTCGTTGTTTTCGTTGGTCTTATTTTTTAATCTTTCTTATCTGCATGATAATGTACATCGCAACAATGAAGTTCAAAGTTCAGTGTTTTCAACCCTGTTCAACTCATAGACTGTAAAAAGAATGGACGTAGCACCCGTGACGTCACCCATTGGTTTTGAGGAGTCTGTTTTGTGCCGCTACTACGGGGGTTTGAACCGCGCCATGTTGGATTCTACTTGCCATATTTGGAGAGGTGCGGCCGTTGGCCGGCCGAGGGCCCGCCCACTGGCCTCGAAGCAGCGGTCACCGGACCTGTCACTCAACGGTTCTGCACCCTAATTGGCCAGAACTTTAAACCTAATAATAGTAAAACGGTAGAGTTTAAAAAAAATTCACCCCCCTCAGAGTGTGTGCGGGGGTAGAAACTATCGGTTGAGACCAAAAAAATAAAATGTACCAGGCTGTAAATATGTTTTTTTAAGCTGTAAAATCTGCTATTTTAACATGGGGCTCAATTGGAGTTGCTCCCTTCTGACACCAGCCCCCAGAGGAAGCCGAGGGGATTGCAGTTTTTTGAACGCGGAAGTGAGCTTCACTTCTCAGACCCACAACTGCCCCCTTGGTTCAACTCGACCGGAGCAGGACTAGTGCGTTTGATTTTAACTCCGGGCCGAGCCGTAAGATGACGTTGATGCGCGGCTTGTCTCATGCTGCTTGTGTGCCCGCGGCGCAGAGCGGCTGGAGAGAAGGAGACGGAGGGTGCAGCTACTGTGAAGCGGGTTCAGTGGGTCAGCGTGGTTATGTTATCCTAAAATCGACTTCTCAAATCTTGCCTGGATTATCCTACAGAGACTAAATATTAATTCAGACAAAGTTTCTGATTAGTGAAACCTTTATTCTATTTGTGAAAATGTAATAAAGGCAGATTTCACCATTTTCTCATCATATAGGCTAGACCACATTAGACCTAGAGGAAAGGTTTCACAAATCAGAAACAGTGTCTGAATTAATCTTCAGGGCCTGTAGATTCATCTAGGCCAGATTGTAGAAGTCTAGGCATAGTGGTTTTTGACCTGGACCAGGTCTAATGTGGTCTATATTCTGAAAAAAACAGTGAAATCTGCCTTTATAGGATTTTCACAAATAGAATAAAGGTTTCACAGATCAGAAACTGCGTTATAATGAATGTTTAGCCTCTGTAGGATAATTCAGGCCAGATTTTAGAAGTCTAGGCATAGTGGTTTTTGATCAGGACCAGGTCTAGTGGTCTATATGATGAGAAAACAGTGAAATGTGCCTTTATTGCATTTTCACAAATAAAATAAATGTTTCACAGATCAGAAACTGTGTCTGAATTAATCTTCAGGGCCTGTAGATTCATCTAGGCCAGATTGAAGAAGTCTAGGCATAGCGGTTTTTGATCTGGACCTGGTCTAATGAGGTCTGCAGGTATCAAACAAAAACGGTGAAATCTCCCCTTTAGCGTTTTCACAAATAAAATAAACATTTCACAAATACAATAGCGGGTGTCAGGCACAATTAATGTCTTACCTAACATGTCTAAAATGTTTTTACAGCAGGAAGTGTCCTGGCTCCATCTGACCATTGTGAAGCAGCCCTCACTGCCACGTACTCCTCTACGCAGCTCTAGTCCCATCGTTGATGAGGTACAGACATGTTTTTTTATCCAGAGCACCTTACTACATGCAAGGTAATCACATGCACATAGATTAGTCAGTCGTCATGACTGTTTTCAGTTATTTGCACACTTACAGACTAACATGAACTGGGCTCGATGATTACCCAGCATCCATTCTGGTGGTGTCTATCTGAGTTGACCAGGCTGTGTCCTTTCTCTAGGGTGCAGATGTACAGAGCTCCTCCTGGCTCCATCTGACCATTGTGAAGCAGCCCTCACTGCCACGTACTCCTCTACGCAGCTCTAGTCCCATCGTTGATGAGGATGATCGTTGATGGATTGTTGGACGTTATTAATTAACCGTTTGTACAATAAATCTTTGAGAATGTAAAATGCACACTTGCCAGTGTATGACTTTATTGTCAGACTGTTGGTTTGTTAAACAGCAAGTTGAAAGTTGGTACAGCATTTTCAGTTTAGATGTACTTTATTACAGGTTTTTTTTTTAACTGTTAATTTGTTATAATAAAGGCCACAATATTATTTGTTTCTGAATTAAATTATATGTTTATTTTATTAACTTGATGTTCCTTAATGTAATCATTAATTAGAGCTCAAGTAAATTATTTAGTAAGTTTTACTAAATAAATGATAGAGTAAACTTTACTAAAGGATCGAGTAAACCTTTCTAAATAAATGATAGAGTAAACTTTACTAAAGGATCGAGTAAACTTTACTAAATAAATGATAGAGTAAACTTTACTAAAGGATCGAGTAAACTTTACTAAATAAATGATAGAGTAAACTTTACTAAAGGATCGAGTAAACCTTACTAAATAAATGATAGAGTAAACTTTACTAAAGGATCGAGTAAACCTTACTAAATAAATGATAGAGTAAACTTTACTAAAGGATCGAGTAAACCTTACTAAATAAATTATTAAGTAAACCTTACTAAGTAAGTGATCAAGTAAACCTTACTAAGTAAGTGATCAAGTAAACCTTACTAAGTAAATGATCAAGTAAGCCTTACTAAGTAAATAATCAAGTAAGCCTTACTAAGTAAATGATCAAGTAAACCTTACTCAGTAAATACCATAGTAAACCTTAATAGCTGGAACGAGTTTCCATGCTTTTTTCTAGTAAGGTTTACTAATTGCGTCTTACATTGTAACAGTAAATAGTGTTTAGTTAAATATGTGATTTTCAAATGTTCAGAGTGGATCATTATTAACTATGTTTGAGTTCAACTTGTGTTGTTGTAGTTTCAGTGCAGCTGTTGAGTCAGATCAGTTCCTCTGCAGCTGAGGGAGGTTTTTGTACAACACTTTTTCACTGTGTCAACGGTCTGATACCCTGCTGACAGTAGTAAACTCCTGAGTCTTCAGCCTGAACTCTACTGATGCTCAGAGTGAAGTCAGACCCATATCCTCTTCCACTAAAACGATCTGAAACTCCAGACTGACGGTCTGTAGCCTTATAAATCAGGAGTTTTCGAGCTTCTCCAGGTTTCTGAAGGTACCAGCTGAGGACGTTACCAACACTTTCACTGGTTTGACATCTGATAGAGACAGTCTGACCTGGAACAACAGACTGAGATCCAGGAGTCTGAGTCAGGATGATTTCTCCTGATGAACTTGTAAAACATGAAAAAGAGGAGAAGAGTTATTGAGACAAATCCATCTTGGAGAAAGATCAAGATCCAAACAGAAGAGGATGATTTGTTGAAGATGGAGAATAGATGGAAGAAGGTGAATGCTGCTGGTTGGAGTGTTTCTCCATCATAGCAGAAGATGATTGTGGTGAAGCTGGTTCCATCCTGAAGCAAAGTTTTCAGCAGAGAGTCTCACCCTGAACAAGGAGCCCCAGGGTGGCCAGCAGTAGAGTCCCAGACATCATCATTGTGCTGCTGTGGTGTCAGTGGCTGTGAAAGGCCTGGACACACACTGATCAACACTGGCCTCTTAACGGCTGGGAGCAGAGAGGAAGGACACATATGCAAACACACAGAGTCAGTCAACTGGAGCTGTCCTCAACACATCATGCTGTGTCCTCCTCACTACACATGCTCTCAACATAGTGCTGCTGCATTTCCATTTGTAAGCATCTTCACAGATCCTTAAAGACCCTATGTAAAAATAAAATTAGAATCAGAATCCAAAATAAAACATATAAAACAATAAAACAGTATCAGATATCATAATTAATAATAATTAATTAGAAATGACAGGACAGATTGCAGACACAATGAAAGAAAGCCTTGCAGTGAAGCTGAGAGCAGCACCGTACCTGGCCGTTTTGATTGATGGAGACAGTCATATCTCAAACATTGAATGTGAAATTGTCTATGTGCAGCTATTGGAGAATGGTTCTTCTTTTAAATGCCAGGAGGAAAAGGTAGTCAGGGTGAAATAACCTTCCCTCCAAACAGGGTTCAAAATTAGCGGTCGCCAGTCGCCAGTGGCGACTAACTTTGATGCTTTGGCGAGTAAAGGAAGCCGGCTGACTGGCCACTCTGGCGAGTGAAAAAAAATCCAACTACTTCGTTGTTGTTACTGTTCCTCCCGACCCAGCTGTGACGCTTGGGTTGTGATCCGGTGTCATGCAGACCTTCAAGCTCACAACATGCCGTATAGCAATGATTTGTGACCGATTACAACGCTGGCGGCGCACGTGTGTATTTAACATGGATCAGTAATAACCTGTAATAACAGCGCTGCAATAAAAAAATAAAAAGAGGTGGCAGCTCTCCTGCAGCTCCACAGAGGAGCTGTCAGAGGAGCTGATGTTCCTCTCTCTTCAATCTGGTGTTTGGCTGCACTTTCAATAAGAAAAGTTCCATATGAGCTGATCAGCAGAGACAGAGCACAATGGATGTGGCATTGATCAGATATCACAGCGCACATGTTTATTTAACGGCAAAAAAAAAGATCGCTCCAATTTATTTATTTATTTTTGCCGTTAAATAAACATGTGCGCTGTGATATCTGATCAATGCCACATCCATTGTGCTCTGTCTCAGCTGATCGCGCTCATATGGAACTTTTCTTATTGAAAGTGCAGCCAAACACCAGACTGAAGAGAGAGGAGCAGCAGCTCCTCTGACAGCTCCTCTGTGGAGCTGCAGGAGAGCTGCCACCTCTTTTTTTTTTTCAGCGCCGTTATTACAGGTGATGCACATCTATGTCCGTGTAGCTACATTTATTGTCTGATCTTCCTTCATGGTGCACAGTGTCAGTCCTCCTGTGAAACTTTTAGCTACTAAATATGACTGAAGGCAGTGGAAGTTTGCATGTGTCGACACGCCCCCATGAGTTGACGACATAAGGAGCTAATAAAAAAATATATAATTAACTGATAGTATTATTCGGTCAAGTTCTTGTTATAGGTTAATGGTTCAGAGCTGTTCACTCTAACTTTGCTCAATAAGCCTTAGAAACGACCATGTGCATCCCTAAAATAAACCTTTTAGGGAAAAAAAAAGGCAAACTTGACTCCTTTATTCCAAACAAAAATATGCTAATAGCTATGATATGTGTTAAAATGCTTATGAGTGTATTATAACAGTTCAACACAATGAAAAATATACAAAACAGCTATACATCATTTTTGGCCAGTAAAAAATCTTTCTGGCCAGTAGATTTTTAAAGCTCACTAGCCAGTTGGCCAGTGAGCAAAAAAGTTAAGTTTGAACCCTGCCTCCAAACTATAGCGGGTCTGAATTGCGATTTGTAATTTATTGTAATCTATTATGCCATGTGTTCTGTATATTTTGCTTTGTTTGCTCCTGCTGTTGCAAAACTAATCGCCCCCTTGGGAACATATAAAGACATTGATTGACTGGAGAATGGCAAGCCGACTAACATTCTGGTTGGCCAACAGACACTGGAACATTCACATGTCCTTGGTAAGAAAGTTGTTTCTCTTTTTAGAACAAATTATTTTATCAAGTTAGTGTTACATTGTAAAGCTATAAATATGATAGCATTTTTTATTTAGAGAATTCAGTGTCTTTTTTAGTTATGTTTTTTCCAGGAGTTTTGAATGCTACCAAGGCTGCCTTTGATGCAGTAGACTGCCCAGGGAATGAATGGATGAAGAAATGTGTTGCTTTCGGTGCTGATGGGGCCTGAGTCAACATGGGCATCCATAATGGTGTGATTGCCCACCTGCAGAGCGAGGCAGGGAGCCACGTCATTCCCATCCACTGTATGTCACACAGGTTTGTAAATGGTTACACCCCGCCTTTCCGAAAAAGACTTCCATTCTTCGTAATAGCGGGTTTCCTATTTTTTCTAAAGACCCCACTATTTTGAAAAGGCTATTGGGGAAAACTCTCCATTCTTTGAACCCTCAGTGACACAGATCCTTTTCCTGTAGAGAGCCTGGATCTGGATGTTAAAGGACCCATACGTTTCTCTAACACAGCAGGAAAAGTCATGTCCAACCTCCTGGTCAAAGTGATGGACAGAGACAAGCTGAAAGGTGGGGCTGACTCACCATGGAGGCTCCACCTGGCTCTCCATCCAGGAGTGGAGCCTTCATGGAGAGCACGGTACAAAGCAGTGTGAACTAAAAGGCTTGGAGGCTACAGTGGAGAGTCTAACATGGGCCGCTTGCTGTCAATGTTTTAGTGTGTGTTTGAAAGCCCAGTGTTGATGGAAGGTGTCCATTCTGTCCCCTCAGACAGACGCTCTACCATTGTCTCCTGGACTGCAGCTGCAGCCTCTGCTTGTGTTTTTACACAGGCTGTTTTTTATGTATGGAGAGGTTTCTACTCAACACATGTTCATCTTGGGCTGCAGCTACAGAAAGAAACTAAAGGTCAAAGGTCAACTCCTCAACTTTCTTCTGGCTCAGGATAAAATGGCTGCTCACCTGAGCAGGAGAAGAAAGTTGGAGGGAAGTTTGGACTGTGATGTAAAAACTATGTTCATCACTATGATAAAGAACAATCGGTTCATTGATTTGAATGATTCTAGTCTAATGAAAGACTTAGTGTCTTTAGAGAAGGTCTGGTGTTGAGTGGTGAATGGAGGAAGAGAAACTGCTGTGTGTGTGTGTGTGTGTGTGTGTGTGTGTGTGTGTGTGTGTGTGTGTGTGTGTGTGTGTGTGTGTGTGTGTGTGTGTGTGTCCTCAGTGAACTGTATCAGTCTCTGCAGTATCTTCCAGCTGCAGCATCAGTTCAGTTTCTGTTCACTTTGACTGAGGGAGGTTTTTGTACGACGCTTTTTCACTGTGTGAACACACGCTGACTGTTGATAGAGTGAAGACTCTGACAGTAGTAAACTGCTGCATCTTCAGCCTGGACTCCACTGATGCTCAGAGTGAAGTCAGTCCCAGATCCACTGCCTGTAAAACGACCTGGAATCCCTGATTCTCTAGAAGTTGCTGCGTAAATGAGCAGTTTAGGAGCTTCTCCTTCTTTCTGCTGGTACCAGGATAATAAGTCTCCCAACACATCTTCACTGACTCTACAGTTGATGGTGACTGGGGCTCCGACAGCAGAGCTCACTGCTCCAGACTGAGTCACTGTGACCTGACCTCTGGACTCTGAGGACACAGAGACAGAAACATCAAACAGAGTCCTGGTTTTGTGGGCTTCATTTCAGAGGGACAGATGTTGATAGAGGAGTTGGATTCTCTGGACTTTACCTGTGAAGCAGCAGCAGAGGAGAGTCCAGATGAGGACGGAGACCAAAGTCATGTTTTTGATGAGGAGGATTTCTGTGTCTTGTGTTGTCATGAAGGACAGCTGTCAGTCATCCAGTCTTCAACTCTCAGGACTATAAACTCTCCCAGAGCACTGGAGCATGGTGCTGCTGATGCAAAGTGGCTCTCTATGGAAATGCTCTGACTGACTCCAACAGGGACTGGGATCAGTCTCATCATGATGATTATCTATCAATCAATCAGTTGATGAGTATATTGATCAGTAAGTGTTTTTTGAAATGCTCTTTAGGTTTTACCTGCTTGAGCTTCTTTAATTCCGATTATATTTTTCTCATGTCATCAAACATTTTTGAAAATGTTGATTTTTCTTAAAATGAACAAATATTAAAAATTGACAATACATGTTGTCCTTTTTCTACTGTGTTGTTGTCATTTCTCACATCAGCTGCCAAAATGTTACAAACAGACTAATTATGGTGAGTTTGTTTGTTTCAGAGTCAGAGAGCCGTGTCTCTACAGTCAGAGGTTTTTGTACGACGGCTCAATGACTTTGTATCACTGTGGTACACGTTCGGTGGAGGAACCAGACTGGATGTTGGAAGTAAGTAAATATTTCATAGTTTTTTTTAAAATTTAATTTAATTTAATTTGTTCAATCCTAAAATAGCTAAGAAAAGTACATACTTTAGTGATTTTTTGAAAAGTGAAAAAAATTCAGTTTTAGGATCCAAAAATATTCATTCCTTTTAAAAAACATCTGATGACTTCAAATTTTGCAACATAAAGAGGATAAACGATAAAGAAACAGATACAAAACATTTATGTTAAAGTTTGATGATAAAATCTTGTAGATAAGAGTACTTCAGTGTGACAGAGTCAGAGAGCCGTGTCTCTACAGTCAGAGGTTTTTGTACGACGGCTCAATGACTTTGTATCACTGTGGTGGACTTTTGGTGGAGGAACCAGACTGGATGTTGGAAGTAAGTTTCTGCAAAAATACTAAAAAGATTAGTTCTTTTTTTTTTGTTTTTAGCAAATACAATCTTTTATTTTATTAAGTATATTTTTCATATTTGTGTTTTTATTTCTCCTTATGAATCATAGAGTTAAATGTAAATTTCTTTTCTCAAGTTTTCTTGTTGTATGCCTGCCATGATTGAATTGAAGTTGAACTGTAGAAATGGTCAAACATCATTTGTTTTTTAATATATTGTATATTTAATATATTGTTTAGTAGTAGTAGTATTAGTTTTGAGATCCTTTTGAAACGTGTGATTCACAGTTTCCATTGTTCATTTAACTCATTTTAAGAGTTTGTTCAGTGAGGAGTATTTTCCACTCGAGGAACATTTGATCGTTGTCAAATGATTTGACAAATGTTTGCACCTGAAAATCAAACTGACAGAAAATGTATGATTGTTTCCTAAATAAGATTGATGTATTTCTAGTCTAGTTTGATATGTTTCAGGTCAAACTGTATGATGATTGTCTCTGTGCTGATGTGCATGACAGGCTTCTTGAAGGGAAGTGAAACAATGTGTGAGTGAGTGACTGGTGGAGCAGAAAAACATCTGACAGAAACTCCTTAAAGGACAAAAGCAGCTCTCTCACAGTAAAGGTGTCCAAGTTGCTGCTGTTGGATTGACAGGTTGTGGTCTGTGTCTCCTAGGTGATACCCGTCCCACCCTGACGGTGCTGCCCCCCTCCAGTGAGGAGCTGCAGCAGCAGGGGAAGGCCACGCTCATGTGCCTGGCCAACAAGGGCTTCCCCTCAGACTGGAGTCTGGTCTGGAAGGTGGACGGCAGCAGCAGCAGCAGCAGCAGCTGGGAGGAGAGCAGGAGCCCCGGGGTGCTGGGGAAGGACGGCCTCTACAGCTGGAGCAGCACCCTGAGGCTCCCTGCAGACCAGTGGAGGAAGCTGGGCTCTGTGACCTGTGAGGCCACCCAGGGCTCCCAGACTGGGCTCTCAGAGACACTGAGGAGAGACCAGTGTTCCCAGTCCTGAGCTGACCACTGGGACTCTGCTGCTGCTTTTCCTCTGCTGCTCTCTCTCTCTCATTTCACATGTTTCACTAACAAGATTTAGCAGCTTCTCTCACTGTTTCAATGTTGTTTCTGTCTTTACACACAATAAAAATATCATCATCACATCACTTGTTTTCATGTGTTTTCATTCAACGTTTCCATGACGACTTCTTATTCCTGTGTGATGAGTTGACAGAGAAAGTCTGAGATGATGTCAAATATATGTCCATATATACTGTAAGTTTGTCCTGTAGTGTGTATAAACTCACAACTTGTCATTATTGATTGATTGATCAGTATCAATACTATGCCTTCATGTGTCTCCTCTATTGTTGCTGCAGAGTTTTCTCAATCCTAAATATTGACACATGTTGATGACAGAAGCAGATCACACACATAAAATAATAATAAATAAATAGAAATACATCATATAATTAATACATAGCAATACGAGAAATACCAAAATACATCATAAAAGGTATTACCTACAAGTTACATCAAATCGTCAGCTACAGCTGATTCAAATATTTGGCAGCTAATGGGATGAATGATCTCAAGTATCTGTATCTGAGGAGAGGTAAGGACCAGACTATGGCTGACAGTAACTAATAGGGGTGTAACGATATCAATGATAGTCAATGATAATAATGTAGAAAGCTCCACAATATGATACTTATTCCATTATTCAAGTATTAAAACTACAGACAGTACATATATAAATGTGTTGTAAAATATTTTTAGAATATTGTTTTCATACTCAGAACACTCAAATACACAGTAACAAATGAAATGCGTGAAGATGCGACCGAAGTGGTGTGAACACATCATGTTGATGGGATGAGACGAACATGTAGCTCACCTAGAGCAGCACTCTCTGTAGTCAAAAACTTTGTTCCAAAGATCCTTCCATCAACATGACATTTTGGTGATTAATGCATTTTCTTTTCTCATCATCATTATGATCACTGCTGTGTGTGTGTGTGTGTGTGTGTGTGTGTGTGTGTGTGTGTGTGTGTGTCCTCAGTGAACTGTATCAGTCTCTGCAGTATCTTCCAGCTGCAGCATCAGTTCAGTTTCTGTTCACTTTGACTGAGGGAGGTTTTTGTACGACGCTTTTTCACTGTGTGAACACAAGCTGACTGTTGATAACATGAACACTCTGACAGTAGTAAACTGCTGCATCTTCAGCCTGGACTCCACTGATGCTCAGAGTGAAGTCAGTCCCAGATCCACTGCCTGTAAAACGACCTGGAATCCCTGATTCTCTATACGTTGCCCTGTTAATGAGCAGTTTAGGAGCTTCTCCTTCTTTCTGTTGGTACCAGGCTAAGGCGTGGTAGATGCTCCAAGTGTAAACCCTCTGACTGACTCTACAGGTGATGGTGACTGGGGCTCCGACAGCAGAGCTCACTGCTCCAGACTGAGTCACTGTGACCTGACCTCTGGACTCTGAGGACACAGAGACAGAAACATCAAACAGAGTCCTGGTTTTGTGGGCTTCATTTCAGAGGGACAGATGTTGATAGAGGAGTTGGATTCTCTGGACTTTACCTGTGAAGCAGCAGCAGAGGAGAGTCCAGATGAGGACGGAGACCAAAGTCATGTTTTTGATGAGGAGGATTTCTGTGTCTTGTGTTGTCATGAAGGACAGCTGTCAGTCATCCAGTCTTCAACTCTCAGGACTATAAACTCTCCCAGAGCACTGGAGCATGGTGCTGCTGATGCAAAGTGGCTCTCTATGGAAATGCTCTGACTGACTCCAACAGGGACTGGGATCAGTCTCATCATCATGATTATCAATGGATCAATCAGCTGATCAGTGTATTTATTGGAAATATGTGACTTTATATGGATTTGAATTAAAATCTGCAATTAAATTGATTGTAAAACCTCCTTTTGTCTGTTTGTATTTGATGCTAGAAAGATCAACTTTAATGTGAAATTCATTGAAAAATATAAATATTTAAACATAATTATTATTTAGAAAAATGTGATTAATTGTCAGATATAAAGTTATTAAAAAAGAGAAAGTGTTAAGTAGAGTGTGTTGTTGTCAGAGTCAGAGAGCCGTGTCTCTGTACAGTCAGAGGTTTTTGTACGACGGCTCAGTCACTTTGTATCACTGTGGTACACGTTCGGTGGAGGAACCAGACTGGAGTTTGGAAGTAAGTTGAATTTTTGATGTATTTTATTATGTGACTAAGAATATTTAGTCTGTCACACTTTGATTTGGATCTAGAAACTAAAATGTGTGATTTGACGTCTTCATTGACTTGATCTTTTTCCCTGAAATGTTGTGGCCGCATCAGAAACTAGAGTTGAGTCTTTAAAGCGTAAATGATGAATGAGAACATTGTCAGTGTTTGGTCCAGAATAGAAATCATGTCATCAGATGTTTGGAGGACAGAAAGTTGAGGACTTGTAGTTGGAGTTGAGTCAGACAGAGTCCGAGCCGTGTCTCTCTACACTGAGAGCTTTTTGGAGCAGCACTCAGTCACTTTGTATCACTGTGCTGGACTTTTGCTGGAGGAACCAGACTGGATGTTGGAAGGAAGTTTCTCATCAACTCTTCAATATTGTCTCATCACTTCAGCTTGTGATTTGTGTGTGTGAACATTTGGAGGAGATGTCAATTTCCACTGGGCTGATCCAGATGACTTTCAACTCTCTGTTTGATTCTTCATTTCTCCTGTTGAACACATGAAGCTGCTTCTTTTGGATTCAGAGATGTGTGATGTTGAAATGTGCTGCTCACTTGTTTGTGGCTCATAATGTCCTTGAATCAACAAAGTCAACAGATTCCATCTCAGTCTTTAGTGTTTTACATCAATAATATTTCAGACGCTGTAAAACTATTTCAATCTGACATTTCTGACATTTGTTCATAGATATTTGAAGTGTAAAAATCCAGATGAAACATGAAGACATGAGAGGAACTTTGACCTTTTTATCTTTAGTACTGAAACCTGTCTGTTGCCATGGTTCAGCAGTGATGCCTGTCGGTTGCTATGGTTACTGTGCTGAGAGAGGGAAGTGAAAAACTGAACCAAAACTTTCTTGATGTGGTGTGTGTGTCTCCTAGGTGATGTGGCCCCCACCCTGACGGTGCTGCCCCCCTCCAGTGAGGAGCTGCAGCAGCAGGGGAAGGCCACGCTCATGTGCCTGGCCAACAAGGGCTTCCCCTCAGACTGGAGTCTGGTCTGGAAGGTGGACGGCAGCAGCAGCAGCAGCAGCAGCTGGGAGGAGAGCAGGAGCCCCGGGGTGCTGGGGAAGGACGGCCTCTACAGCTGGAGCAGCACCCTGAGGCTCCCTGCAGACCAGTGGAGGAAGCTGGGCTCTGTGACCTGTGAGGCCACCCAGGGCTCCCAGACTGGGCTCTCAGAGACACTGAGGAGAGACCAGTGTTCCCAGTCCTGAGCTGACCACTGGGACTCTGCTGCTGCTTTTCCTCTGCTGCTCTCTCTCTCTCATTTCACATGTTTCACTAACAAGATTTAGCAGCTTCTCTCACTGTTTCAATGTTGTTTCTGTCTTTACACACAATAAAAATATCATCATCACATCACTTGTTTTCATGTGTTTTCATTCAACGTTTCCATGACGACTCATTATTCCTGTGTGATGAGTTGACAGAGAAAGTCTGAGATGATGTCAAATATATGTCCATATATACTGTAAGTTTGTCCTGTGGTGTGTATAAACTCACAACTTGTCATTATTGATTGATTGATCAGTATCAATACTTCACTGCAGAGTAAAGTGATACAGTTGCAGAAAAATGTGATGTGTTAGTCTGGCACATGTTTGAAACGTCACAGCCAACATTTACACACATTAGAGAAATATATACACATGTAGTAGATGTCTCTGATCAGACATGAGATGTGTCCCTCTCCAGGGACGTACACATGATTATAGAGGGGCAGGGGCTGAACATCAGAGAAGTGCAGCATGTGTGCATGCTGAAATTTTTTCAGGCCTTAATAACAAAATTAATAAATTAAATTAAATTAAATTATAGTAACTGTTTAGTCTGTAGAGAAAACTGCACAATTCAATCAACATGCTGATCTCAATGATTTGTTGACACAGCACAGCTAA
Source organism: Trachurus japonicus (assembly GCF_045865225.1). Taxonomy (NCBI): domain Eukaryota; kingdom Metazoa; phylum Chordata; class Actinopteri; order Carangiformes; family Carangidae; genus Trachurus; species Trachurus japonicus. Next base: position 36,349,700 of record NC_140916.1, read on the forward strand.
CGTAGTCATAGACCTATAGCAATAAGACAAACCAATTTCCCGACTTCCTGAAACCATGAGTCATGACTTCTGAACTGGTAGGCTCAGGTAAAATGGTACTTTTTCCAAGGTGCACTTTAACATGGCTTGCATAACAAACAAACAAACAAACAAACAAACAAACAAACAAACAAACAAACAAACAAAATCATGTGAGTGTTAAGTGCAAACTCACTCTAAAAAGAAATGTTTAGGGGTGGTGTTTAGCTAAGCGTTAATGAATTAATTAAAAAGCTAACTCTTTAATGAATTCATATTTTAATATGTTTTTTTTGTTATGCTATTTAACTTCTCTCCCACCATGACTGTTACAATTCAAACAATACAATTTGATAATTAACCCTTTGCAGGCCGGTTTCTGTAATGTACCATTCGTTTTTATACACATCACATCACTTGTTTTCATGTGTTTTCATTGAATGTTTCCATGACAACTTATTATTCCTGTGTGATGAGTTGACAGAGAAAGTCTGAGATGATGTCAAATTGTAGTGTGTAGCCTATAAACTCACAACTTGTCATTATTGATTGACTGATTGATTGATCAGTATCAATACTATGCCTTCATGTGTCTCCTCTATTGTTGCTGCAGAGTTTTCTCAATCCTAAATATTGACACATGTTGATGAGCTGATGAGCTGATCCACAAAGATGCAAAAAATATTAGAAAGAAATCAAAAATGTGTAAAAAAAAAAAGTGTATGAAACATTCCTTGTTGTGTGAAATACAAATCTTCTTTCTTTCAGTGTTCATGTCATCAAACTTCATCTGAGCTTTTTGTTGATGTTGAGCAGATTGGTTCAAACTTGATTTGAATCAGTGTATTAACAGTAAATAGTGTTTAGTTAAATATGTGATTTTCAAATGTTCAGAGTGGATCATTATTAACTATGTTTGAGTTCAACTTGTGTTGTTGTAGTTTCAGTGCAGCTGTTGAGTCAGATCAGTTCCTCTGCAGCTGAGGGAGGTTTTTGTACGACGCTTTTTCACTGTGTGAACCCGCTGCTACCCTGTTGACAGTAGTAAACTCCTGAGTCTTCAGCCTGAACTCTACTGATGCTCAGAGTGAAGTCAGACCCAGATCCACTTCCACTAAAACGATCTGAAACTCCAGACTGACGGCTTGTTGCATAATAAATCAGGAGTTTAGGAGCTTCTCCAGGTTTCTGAAGGTACCAGTGGAGGTTGCTACTAACACTTGAACTGGTTTGACATCTGATAGAGACAGTCTGACCTGGAACAACAGACTGAGATCCAGGAGTCTGAGTCAGGATGATTTCTCCTGATGAACCTGTAAAGCATGAAAAAGAGGAGAAGAGTTATTGAGACAAATCCATCTTGGAGAAAGATCAAGATCCAAACAGAAGAGGATGATTTGTTGAAGATGGAGAATAGATGGAAGAAGGTGAATGCTGCTGGTTGGAGTGTTTCTCCATCATAGCAGAAGATGATTGTGGTGAAGCTGGTTCCATCCTGAAGCAAAGTTTTCAGCAGAGAGTCTCACCCTGAACAAGGAGCCCCAGGGTGGCCAGCAGTAGAGTCCCAGACATCATCATTGTGCTGCTGTGGTGTCAGTGGCTGTGAAAGGCCTGGACACACACTGATCAACACTGGCCTCTTAACGGCTGGGAGCAGAGAGGAAGGACACATAAGCCGTGTTTCCACTGCAGGAGTTCCTGGTAAAGGGAGGGGGTAGGAACTTCTACAGGAACCGTCCTCTCACTCGGCCCTCTCAGTGGCCGTGTTTCCACTGCAGAGTAGGACCCCGGTCACCCCGCGGCGACGTCATGAGTTTCGATCGCCGCTGTGCGTTTCGACCGTGACGTCACCCAGGCAGGTCACAAGCACATGCACAAAAATCATAACAACAACGAAGAAGGATGGAAGGAGCTGAGGTGGTAGGCGCGTTTCTGGTTTGTGTGTTTGTGCACATGGCGGCTGATTGTAATAGCTTGAGTTTTTTTTTTTTTTTTTTTACTTTTCACGGCATTGTTCTGCGGCGTGATGGATCCCCAGTGTGTCGAGGTGCGCTGATATTTTAATTTCGCCGCGATGACTCAAACCCCCTCTGAATCTCCTCGGAGCCGTAGACTGCAATCAATGTCTGCACCTCATCATCGGTCCATTTGTGTACATCTTCCTGCTGTTTCCTTGTTGTTTACAGCGGTGTCTGCTAGGCTAATGCTCCCCTTCTGCTCCCCCTTTTAAAAATGCCGGTTGTTTTGGTGCTTTCTGGTAGCGTCAGAGCCTGCTCTAGCTTTAGCCAATCAGCGCCGGGTTAACCTCGAGCCCCACCCAGGAGCTTTTCAGGGCCGAACGGAGTACCTACCCTGGAGTAGGTACTCCGTTGGCCCCTGTAAAAGTTCCTGTAAATGGCCCTGTGGGGGACGTTCCTGCAGTGGAAACACGCACCAACGGGGCCGGCCCCGTAAAATTACCCCCAAGTTCCTGCAGTGGAAACGCGCCTATATGCAAACACACAGAGTCAGTCAACTGGAGCTGTCCTCAACACATCATGCTGTGTCCTCCTCACTGCTGGAACAACTCACTCCTTCAACCATCCTCATGGAGACTGATCAGAGCTTTAGATGTTGTGTCATATGAGGATTTTAAAGAGCAGCCACTGATACTGTGACACATGTCTAGTAATATATTAACTTTAGATACCTTCTTCTTGTCTCACAGTGTTCATTTGCAAAGGTTGTCATCTGACCGATGACAGACAATAACTTTTCATCTTCTGACATCAGCTTTTTCACTGTCATCTACATAATTTTTTTTTACATTTCATCATGTTTATGACATATGAGTATCTGTAACCCAGAAAATTTTTGTTTTCAGTGGAGTCGACTTTGCTGGAAGCAGTTGTGATGTTAATTGTCTCAATGGGTTCCTTCACTGGAACTCTTCTCTTCATGTGAGGAAACGTTCATGTCTTTCAGGTGGGAGGTGGACTGAAGAAGATCAGGAGGAAACCTGATGGAGACAGCCTGGACCTGTCTTAGTTCTCCACACTCGGCTCAGTGCGCTTGACTACACACATACTACACGTAGATTTGCTTATAGTATGTAAGCACATATTAAGGTCAATAGCTCTGACTACTGGTGGTACAGGTCTGATGTGTTGTCTTCTATGTAATGTCCCTTCAATATGATTTTAAGTGGCTGTCAAACGATTAAAAAACTAAATATTACATACGCTAATATTACTTATATTTACTTCTATTCTTTCTTATAAAGTATTGCAATTCGTGTACCTATTAGAATTTAAGGATGCAATTTTATAGATGTGACAAACAGTAGCACATCCTAGTTGTTTATTTTTTCACATTATCACTATACTGTGATTTGCACACCGCAAACAAAATCAGACCAGAGGCTTCAATCTGAATAAAGAACTTTTTCTTTTCTTTTTTTTGTTAATGGAGAACTTTGTCCTCCTGAAGCTGCCGTACATCTGACAGGACACCGTCCATCACAGGAAACACTCACACAGTTTACAACTCGATTGATCACTGTCATTGTCAAACCAAGAGGTTTTGTCTGTGATCCAGTGCTTTAAGTGGGAAAAAATAAGTGCCGGTACTCCCCTTTTCAGCTGTTGGCTGGTAAATTAGGCGGTGGGCGGTCGATACCAGCACATCATTAAGTGACAGGCTACTTTACATTCAAATATGATGTTGATTAAAAAAAGAAAAACGTTCAATTGAACTTTCCAGAAAGATTTTTAAAAAGTATTTTCTTGTTAAAATCCATCTGTGAATAATGTATGACGACAAATGAATCAGTATTTGTTATTTTAAGTTTACCCACTTCATAAAGTATCTCTATCCTTCCCTAATTGCTGTCCTAAATTATTGCCAAATTAAAATTTTCACTAAAATCAAGAAGTTTTTGTGATTTGTGGCCAAATAAACAGCCTCCACAGACAGCTGTCATTGTTCTAACAAGCTGACAGCAACAGTTTCACAGTGTTTCTCAGTAAGAGCTTTCATTTTACTCTGCTCTTGTTAACGAGTAGTGTTAAGCATTTTGGGAAATATGACTCACATTTAAGCATGTTGAATACAGTAAGTGGAAGGCTACTTATTGGTAGGCTACCACTGGAAAGTCATGTAAATGGCTTTACACTGTAACTCACGAAGGTTTTAGTCGCTCCACATTCACATCTCGTCTGGACACATGGAGTTATACTATGACGAGGCAGCGGCGTGCGCTCCGTACGTGCATGTGAGAGAGTCATGGATGAGAGAGCGCACAGCGCGGCAGCCCCGCCCCTCAGTGAGAGACAGAGGAGCACAGAGAACAGGGCAACAGAACCGTGGCGCTCAGGGTGAAAGAGGCATCACTATCACAAATCGGTCAGAGAGAATGAGAACAGGACAGAGTATGTCCAGACTCCCGGTACGCCGTAAAAAGTCCCGGTACGCCGGGGGTTAAAATCTAGAAGTGCCGGTACTCCGTACCGGTGAGTACCGGCCCACTTAAAGCACTGCTGTGATCAAACCACCGATGGCAGCGAGTTTTACCCGATCACAGCTCTTCACATACGGTGGGATGATGCTGAATAAATGGGGCTAAAGAGGCGAATGTCAACATGTGGTTCAATACGGCTGAAACGCTGAAAAACTCACTTTGAGCCCTGTGACCTGTTTGTGTATCTGACTTATCTCATTTGACATCTTGTATTAATCTGTACATCTGTATTAGCTATCCCACAATTCCACAAGTCTTTCTCTTTTGATTATTGGTGTTTGTTTTAGCCATGTTGTCTTAATCCTCCCCTTTTTTCCCCTTTCTTTCTTTCAGGATATTTTTATATGTATTTTTTAGTTTTTTAGTATTTGGGAGGAGAGTGGGGTGGTTGATGTAATGGCATGTTCAGTAGCTGTACATCATCATTTGTTTTCTGTCTGAATTAAAATAAAATAAAAATTTGATTTAAAAAAAAAAAGGAAATATGAGACAAACCCCGTCCATTAGTGGTTCAAATACGGGACATTACTGTATTTCAACGGACTGAGGAAAACTCCAGTGGCAACACAGATACAGACTGAATACACAGACGGGCTCTAGGCTACCTAAAGGCGGGCTTAAGGCCCATTTATACCCTACGGTAAAAACGGATACGGACACTTTCGTCCGTATCCGGAGGTCATTTAATCCGTCAGTGGATCCGTTGCCTCTGAGCTTACGAGTCCGGAGTGCTCCGGATGAAACGGAGCAATACCACCGGTAACCAGGGTGGCAGTATTGAGTCAGAAGCAGAGAAAAGTCACTCCATTACGAAAATCGGCGAAGAAGAGAGTAGTTGCCGGAAATTCAAAGAAGGAGGAGAAGACGAGAGTAAACATTAAACATTTAAAAACGGTGCAGAATTTGGAGAAGATATGTGACTTGGTGAGAGGGTACATACATTTAATGTTGGTGCCAGTAATGACAGCGTTCGTTGACATGGCAACATTTGCCGTGTAAACGACGCTGTAATTAGACACACACTGCCGCCTAGAGGATAAGTTGCGTTACGTCCATAAAAACGGTTAAACCGGACGGAGGTATGAAGGCCAGTTACGGAGACAACGTTTGATACGGACGGACGAAATTCATCCGTATCCGGAGGTATAAACCAGCCTTTACACTGCACGACTATTCGTCTGTTCACATCTCAAACTGCAGGAGCTTCCCTCTTCAGTCCTACGTCTCAGATCAGTCTCAGACCCCCACTAACTGCACGTCGTTCTACGATTGCTCTCCACCACGATTACCCTGCGATGCCGCTGAGATTTGTGCTGCTCGATTGTAAATCTCAAATTGACATTGGTTCCTGATGTTGGTTCCTATAGTGGAGTCAGACAGCATGCATCACCTCTGGACGGTGCTGCTGAAAAAACAAAAATTAGAACGGCGCTACGCTCTGCAGCCAGCTGACGTGTAGCTCACCTGCAGCTCACCTGCAGCTGTCAGAGGAGCCTCTCTAGCTCTCTCTCTAGCCTGCACTTTGTTTAAAAGAGTTCAACATGTGAAGATCTAACTACCATCCGAACACCGGTCAGCTGAGCCAGAGCACAGTGGACGTGGCTGGTGTGTAGGCTCGCTATTTTATACTGTAACGGCACAAAAAAAATAATCACCCTCAATTGCTGATTGTCTGATTGTCTGTGTACATTTGTCGGGCTGATCTTCCATCACGGACTGTACCTGGTCACACTGTCTGCTGTGGTCCAACTTCAGCTTGTCACTTCCCTGTCCCTCCTCTCTCTGTCTGCCCGTTTTAATTCCATCTGACGAAGTTCAGCATCTGTAGGCTAATCAGTCAAGGCAAAAACTTGTCGTTATGTGCAGAATCGTGACGTAGGACCCCATACATTGTCCGTCATGATCCATCACAGCAGTGCTTTCTCAGCCGTTTTAGTCACTGTGACCCTTGACAAGTGTTAGTCCAGTGTGTTTTGTATTGACTTGTTGACTGTGTTGACTTTGTCAGTGAGAGTGTAATGGATGTAATGTGTTTGTTGTTGTGGACAGCTGCTTCAGAGACCAGAGACAAGTGGAATGTGTTTCATCAAATAGTGTCAATGTAGAAACATGTGAGAAAGAAAAGAAAAGTTCTGCTACAACATGAAGACATCAACTGTGTGTGTGTGTGTGCGTGTGCGTGTGTGTGTGTGTGTGTGTGTGTGTGTGTGTGTCAGCTTTAATCCTGCTGTGAATTCTAACAAATGTTTTCTAACAGCGTGGAGGCGGAGCTGATTCACTGCTTGTTAATTCGCTGAAAAACACCACAAACCCCAAAAAATAATAATAATAACACCACACATGCACAATAAACAGACAGGAATGTGATGCTTGGTGGAGGAGGAAGAGGAGGAGGAGGAGGAGGAGGAGGAAGGAGGAAGAGGAGGAGGTGAAGAAGAGGAGGAAGAATCCCTCACCGCCACAACTGGATGTGATCGGATGTCATCGCAGTTCAATATAATTACACACAAATCAAAATAATTACAAAGTTATTGCTGCCGATCTGTTTCCAACATTGTTTCTTCATCATCATCATCATCATCCGGAATTTCTCAATAATAAAAGTCTTGATGATTTTCAAAATAAAACCAAACTTAAATAGTTGTTGGCTTGAATCTCCACAGCTGGAGCCAGTTTCTCTTCATCAGTGTCAAACATGGTGATTGATTAAGTACAATATTATTGCTATTTTGCAATAATGATGTTGCAATAACATGTTGTAATACACTGTGATTTATTACCAAACTTTATCTCACTAGATAAAACTACAGTTGTTCTTGTTCTTGTTAAATGTGATTGTATAAAGACTTCAATTTGTGTTTTCAATTTTCATAATAAAGGATCAATACTTGGTGTCTGTGATTCAATAATGCCTTATAAGTGTGCAAATTAACTAAACTGCTTTGAACCAGCCCTTCAAAATAAAATGCATTAATGAAATAACTGAGGTTTAATCCAGATCAACCAGAAACTAACCAACAATAATATAATATACAACATAAACTAATTTAAAACATATTAACAATCAATCAATCAGTGTAAACATTAAGTAAACAGCTGGAATATGTTTGATCCAGTCATGTGGTTTGTTAATAAACTGATTAAATCCACTGAGAGCGATCAAAATATCAGTTATTAATAAAGATTCACTCAGTCTGCTCTGTATCTATATCTGTGTGTGTTATAATAAACCAGTCAAACTGTTATTATTCTGTTTTTAGAGTCAGACTCGAACCCAGAGAGACGCAGCCGAGGAGGATTCCTGTGGCTGACGACGGCCTGACTAAATATTATGACAGGAAGAGATGAGACATGTTGTATTAATGTAACCACGGATACATTCATCCATCCCTCCATCCCTCCATCCGTCTGCAGGGAAACTCACATATACTGTCACAAATGTTCATATGTTTTAACATGTTTGTAATTATATGTAATAAAAATATTTTTAAAACGTCGCAGCAGCAGCGAAATGACAGAGAGCCGTGATGGAAACGTCCATAATGAGTAGGGAACTTTACGTCTTTCTCGTTAGGGATGGGGAGCGAATCTGGGACTTTTATTGGTACCGACACATTCACATGAGGTCAAATGGTCCCACGTTTCAGTATTTCATCCGTCTTTTGAAATGAGGAGCGGTACCAGAGAATATTGGAATGATTAGGGCTGCAACTAACAATTATCTTCATTATCGATTAATATGTCTACTATTGAAACGATTAATCAATTAGTCGTTTGGTCAATAAAATGTTAAAAAAAAAAGTTGAAAAACATCAATCAGTGTTTCCCAAACCACCAGACGACGTCTTCAAATGTCTTGTTTTGTCCTCAAACCAAAGAGAGACTCAGTTTATTGTCATAAAGGAACAAAGAAACCAATAATATAAGAAGCTGGAATGAGAGAATTTGAACTTTTTTTCTTTAAAAAACTACTCAAACCGATTGTTAGATTATCAAAATAGTTGACTAATAATAATCAAATACTTGATTAATTTAATAATCGATTATTGTTTGTTTGTTTGTTTGTTCTCTTTCTGCACCAGTAAAAAGGAAACATTTAAGACGATCGTCTCATAAAATATTCTTTTTTTTTTGTTATTGAACGACTATTCGATTATTTGAAAATTATTTCCCATCCCTCACACATGAAATACTCTTAAGGGCTGATGAGTTGTGATGTTGACTTTTTTACAGACAGAATAACTTTAATTCCCACACATACGCACAAAAGGTACTGACAACAGGTACCGTTGTTGTGTACCTGAACCGAGTATCGGCACCATATCGGTTCAAATGTGAAAGTACCCATCCCTATATGCCGTCACCGTGGCAACAGTGAGATCGGGAGACAGGACGGGTTAACACAGGTAGCTTATAAGTGTGTGTGTATGTGTGTGTGTTGACTACAGCAGCAACGAGAGGTAAAAGGTCAGAGACGCCACACACGCCACTTTTAGGGAGGGAGTTTTAAAGTGTGTGTGTGTTGTGATTGTGTGTGTTGGCTTGTGTTGTTATATAGATGTTGGCTGGATGCTGTGCGTTATCACGGTTGTGTAGTTGTGTAGCGGCGCAGTGAATCCAGTGATTAAGTGTGTGAGTGAATAATGAGGCGTCTCAGTGTGAGTGGGAGAAATACTTTATGATAAACAGGGAAATAAATTCAACCGGTTGAGAAAGAGACGCCACATCTTCTTACTTATTACCCAATTATCCTCCGTCGGAGTGTGTGTGTGTGTGTGTGTGTGTGTGTGTGTGTGTTTATGGGTGTGTGCGTGTGTGTGTGTGTGTGTGTGTGTGTGTGTGAGTGTGTGTGTGTTTATGGGTGTGTGTGTGTGCTCTGTTAAAGAGGAAGTCCCGTTCCTGAGCCAACTGGACCAACAGGAAGTGGTTCAGTTCAGGTGGACAGAGCGTCCCACCTGAGAAGCTGTGACTCTGGGTTGTCAGGGTTACAACGGTGGGTTTTACCGTGGTTGCCATGGTAAATCACCATGAAGTACACATATGTTGTAATATGTGGTAAATAATGGTAAATCACCATGGTAATGTGGATGTAGATGAACTCGGATCAGAACCAGAAGCTGTCGACAGCCAAATCTACCGACCAATCAAACAGAGGCATCGTTCCCTACAGGAGCCTGACGGGGTCAAAATACTGTTGTCGTTGTTGCTGTTGTTTATTAATTTAACATAAAATGACATCACCCTAACCATCTTCATCACAGCAGCTTAGAAACATTCAGGGAGTTTACATGACAGTTGTTAAATCTAATTATGGCCTCAATCCAACTAAAACTGGACGACTGAAGTTCATGTAAACGCGTTAGTCAGACTAAAACTAAAACCCAGATAATGAGATTGGAAATAGATTTTCTTCTGCATCTATTCGCCTTAATCGGACTGAAACTGGACAACGCATGTGTGCATGGTCCACAACAGTAGAGACGACACAAAGTGGAGCGCAGAAGTCAGCCAAAACAAAAAAAACAATGATGATTTCAGTGCAACCAGCGAGAAGATGTGGAAGCCCGTCGACCGACCCGACCCGACCGGACCCGAGTCATTTGTGTAGGCTACATCCTATTTTCAGCTCGGCTCGGCCCGGTGCGTCTGGTGGAGAAGTGAAGAGAGAACTGAAGTTTTATTTCCATCTTTTTACTCGGTGAAAGAAAAGTAAACAGGAAAGTGTCGGTATCAACCGGCTGAAACGACTCATATCTCCACCCATGTTGAGGAGGAGGAGACACCGTCAGTTATTAGATGTAGCTAAACTGGGACAAGGACAGACGTCAGATGAGACGCTGGATTTAGCTGTGCAAACACACTGACTGATCAATATGTCCATGATCAGAAATCTATTACAGTCTGACTCATCATAGCTTCAGCTGTTGGTCTGGATTCAGCTGAGTAACAGTCTGTTTATCAGACACAGGAGCTTACTGGTGAAAGGTAAGGTAGGTAGTAGCAGCAGTAGCTAGGCTAGGCTATGCTAGGCTAGCAGTTTCCCATCGATTTCAGTCTTTGTGCTAAGCTAAGCTAAGCTAGGCTAAACAGTGACCTGGAACAACTCAGCTAACGAGGATCTCACAAAACGTTGGGACTGAATAACAATCATGAGGATGAGTGAGTGTGTCAGCTGGAGAAGAAACACTCTCACACACACACACACACACACACACACACACACACACAGAGACACCGCTCTAACACACACTTTCCCTGAGCCAACACCGATGCCAAAAAACAAGAATAACAACATGAACTCTTGTAAGGACACTTGCACCATAAGTCACTTAGTGAGCGCGCACGCACACACACACACACAGACACACACACACACAGCGTCAGTGTATTAATATTCAGTCGGTACAGTAGCAGTGTTTACAGAGGGAGAGAGAGAGAATGAGACAGTGATGGAGGACAGCTCGCTCGCCCCGGTCCTTGCCCAGCCTCTCAATTACCTCTGACTGTGATTAATACATCACACTGCATTAGCCTCTCTCTCCTTTTTCTTCATCCTTTCTTCCTCCCTTTCTCTCCTCCTCCTCCTTCCCTCCTTCCTTCCTTCCTTCCTCACTCCCTCCTCCCTTGCTGTATTCTTTTTTTCCATAGTCAAATCTGAAAAACAAACTTTCATTCCTCCGGCTGAAGGAATGTCCTGATTGGTTTTGGCAGAGCTGGTTTGTGGTAGTGGGAACTGTGGGTTTTTTTAAATGGGAGTGGGGGGGGTGGGAGGGGGGGGTCGGGGTGGAGTGGGCGGAGTCATGAGAACGCCGTGGTTAGCTGTTGTTGTTTACTAGCCCCACCCTCACCCCATCATGTGACCTCCCAAGTGAAATCAAAAGTGCAGGATGAAGGCTTCTTTAGCTTTACTTACTTACTTTTTTTTTTTTTTTTTTTTTTTTTACATCCGCACACATGTGTTACCACGGATACACAACCCAACATCTGGCCGTCATCTGGTGGCTTCAATGTGCAACAGACGACGATACGAGATCAAGTGAGTTTATACTGATATTAAAGTTAGCACCGGGTCTCTGATCGTTTATCAACTAATATCACAGAACAATGTTATAGAGATGTTATACTGTATAACAACTGCACAGATAGGATTTGCTTCACTACAACAGCAGTTTTTAAGTATTTATGATGCGATAAAAGCTGAAAATTTACTTCAATTAACACTTTATCCATATAATCCACTTTTACCAGAAAGTTCATGTGTTATAAAGTGTTTTAAACTCTAAATTGTATCATAGCTTAGCTTCAATGCACAAGTTTCATCCCTCAAAATTACACTTTTCCATTGTGTACATAATATTCACACAGTGCATATCATCTTTATTCTATAATATACCATAATACACCACTGTTTTGACTTGTTGAGGCGTCTGAAACCAACATAAATCTTTCATCTGAGGAAATCTAAACCGAGGAAAAGCACATCAATTGTCAGAAAATCGATTACCAATAGTCTTGATCCATGTTTCCAATAATATAAGATTTAAAACTGAGCCAAAACACAACAGTAACAACGATAAGCCTCATTAATATATCAAGTCTAAGAACCACTGTCTCCATATGAGCTATTAATATTGATTCAGTTAGTTAGTTAACAGTTAAAAGAGTGTGTACTGCATCACATCATTAAATATATCGTAATATTTTAGTGCATCGATATTTTCTTACACCACTAATCTACTTCCTGTTTCCAGCAGCTCATCAACCTGCCACCATGACATCATTATGTAACCAACTGGACACCAAAGAGAAGCAGCTGCAGGACACACAACCTTCAGACCTTCAGAAACGTGGAGACAAATGACAACTGGACCTGATCTGATCTGAGATGTGAACGAGCAGAAAAAAGAAAAAAGAGCAAGACGTTAATTATTGATATCAGTAAACGCTCGTTACGGCCTGGCGTCCTCTGATCTTTCAAATGTCACCATGACTCCGAGAGGGAGGAGGGGCCGAGGGAGGAGGGGGTTGATGATGGGAAGCTTGTGGTAAAAGAGAAAAAAAAAAAGAAATAAAGACGACGCCACCACATTCCTCTCCGTCTCATCGTCCGCGCAACTTCCTGTTTGACTCTGCGGGGAGTTTATCACTTATGGATGACGACACGATTCAAATAAATATTACAAGACAAGATGCAGAGGAAGAGGAGAGTGTGTGTGTGTGTGTGTGTGTGGGTCAGTGTTTTATATGTCAGATGAAAAACAAAAGGATGAGAGAGAGTGAGCCAGAAAAATACACCAAGCTACCGTGTGTGTGTGTGTGTGTCCTCAGTGAACTGTATCAGTCTCTGCAGTATCTTCCAGCTGCAGCATCAGTTCAGTTTCTGTTCACTTTGACTGAGGGAGGTTTTTGTACGACGCTTTTTCACTGTGTGAACACCTCCTGACTGTTGATTTCATCATAACTCTGACAGTAGTAAACTGCTGCATCTTCAGCCTGGACTCCACTGATGCTCAGAGTGAAGTCAGTCCCAGATCCACTGCCTGTAAAACGATCTGGAATCCCTGATGCTCTAGAAGTTGCGTCGTGAATGAGCAGTTTAGGAGCTTCTCCTTCTTTCTGCTGGTACCAGGATAAGAGGTGGTAGATGCTGTAAAATGCTGTGTAAGTGTGAACACTCTGACTGGTTCTACAGTTGATGGTGACTGAGGCTCCGACAGCAGAGCTCACTGCTCCAGACTGAGTCACTGTGACCTGACCTCTGGACTCTGAGGACACAGAGACAGAAACATCAAACAGAGTCCTGGTTTTGTGGGCTTCATTTCAGAGGGACAGATGTTGATAGAGGAGTTGGATTCTCTGGACTTTACCTGTGAAGCAGCAGCAGAGGAGAGTCCAGATGAGGACGGAGACCAAAGTCATGTTTTTGATGAGGAGGATTTCTGTGTCTTGTGTTGTCATGAAGGACAGCTGTCAGTCATCCAGTCTTCAACTCTCAGGACTATAAACTCTCCCAGAGCACTGGAGCATGGTGCTGCTGATGCAAAGTGGCTCTCTATGGAAATGCTCTGACTGACTCCAACAGGGACTGGGATCAGTCTCATCATCATGATTATCAATGGATCAATCAAACTGATCAGTGTATTGATTGGAAATATGTCACTTTATATGGATTTGAATTAAAATCTGCAATTAAATTGATTGTAAAAACTTCTTTTTGTCTGTTTGTATTTGATGCTAGAAAGATCAACTTTAATTAGAAATTCATTGAAAAATATAAATATTTAAGCATAATTATTATTTAGAAAAATATTATTAATTATCAGCTAAAATGTTATTTAAAAAAGAGGAAGTGCTAAGTAGAGTGTGTTGTTGTCAGAGTCAGAGAGCCGTGTCTCTGTACAGTCAGAGGTTTTTGTACGACGGCTCAGTCACTTTGTATCACTGTGGTACACGTTCGGTGGAGGAACCAGACTGGAGTTTGGAAGTAAGTTGAATTTTTGATGTATTTTATTATGTGACTAAGAATATTTAGTCTGTCACACTTTGATTTGGATCTAGAAACTAAAATGTGTGATTTGACGTCTTCATTGACTTGATCTTTTTCCCTGAAATGTTGTGGCCACATCAGAAACTAGAGTTGAGTCTTTAAAGCGTAAATGATGAATGAGAACATTGTCAGTGTTTGGTCCAGAATAGAAATCATGTCATCAGATGTTTGGAGGACAGAAAGTTGAGGACTTGTAGTTGGAGTTGAGTCAGACAGAGTCCGAGCCGTGTCTCTCTACACTGAGAGCTTTTTGGAGCAGCACTCAGTCACTTTGTATCACTGTGCTGGACTTTTGCTGGAGGAACCAGACTGGATGTTGGAAGGAAGTTTCTCATCAACTCTTCAATATTGTCTCATCACTTCAGCTTGTGATTTGTGTGTGTGAACATTTGGAGGAGATGTCAATTTCCACTGGGCTGATCCAGATGACTTTCAACTCTCTGTTTGATTCTTCATTTCTCCTGTTGAACACATGAAGCTGCTTCTTTTGGATTCAGAGATGTGTGATGTTGAAATGTGCTGCTCACTTGTTAGTGGCTCATAATGTCCTTTAATCAACAAAGTCAACAGATTCCATCTCAGTCTTTAGTGTTTTACATCAATAATATTTCAGACGCTGTAAAACAATTTCAATCTGACATTTCTGACATTTGTTCATAGATATTTGAAGTGTAAAAATCCAGATGAAACATGAAGACATGAGAGGAACTTTGACCTTTTTATCTTTAGTACTGAAACCTGTCTGTTGCCATGGTTCAGCAGTGATGCCTGTCGGTTGCTGTGGTTACTGTGCTGAGAGAGGGAAGTGAAAAACTGAACCAAAACTTTCTTGATGTGGTGTGTGTGTCTCCTAGGTGATGTGGCCCCCACCCTGACGGTGCTGCCCCCCTCCAGTGAGGAGCTGCAGCAGCAGGGGAAGGCCACGCTCATGTGCCTGGCCAACAAGGGCTTCCCCTCAGACTGGAGTCTGGTCTGGAAGGTGGACGGCAGCAGCAGCAGCAGCAGCAGCTGGGAGGAGAGCAGGAGCCCCGGGGTGCTGGGGAAGGACGGCCTCTACAGCTGGAGCAGCACCCTGAGGCTCCCTGCAGACCAGTGGAGGAAGCTGGGCTCTGTGACCTGTGAGGCCACCCAGGGCTCCCAGACTGGGCTCTCAGAGACACTGAGGAGAGACCAGTGTTCCCAGTCCTGAGCTGACCACTGGGACTCTGCTGCTGCTTTTCCTCTGCTGCTCTCTCTCTCTCATTTCACATGTTTCACTAACAAGATTTAGCAGCTTCTCTCACTGTTTCAATGTTGTTTCTGTCTTTACACACAATAAAAATATCATCATCACATCACTTGTTTTCATGTGTTTTCATTCAACGTTTCCATGACGACTTATTATTCCTGTGTGATGAGTTGACAGAGAAAGTCTGAGATGATGTCAAATATATGTCCATATATACTGTAAGTTTGTCCTGTGGTGTGTATAAGCTCACAACTTGTCATTGTTGATTGATTGATCAGTATCAATACTATGCCTTCATGTGTCTCCTCTATTGTTGCTGCAGAGTTTTCTCAATCCTAAATATTGACACATGTTGATGAGCTGATCCACAAAGATGCAGAAACTATTAGAACAAATGAAAGAAATCAAAAAGTGTCTGAAACATTCCTTGTTGTGTGAAATACAAAACACAGCATGACTCAAATGTCTAAGAGTCAAATAATAGCTCATTTTATATGTAAATATATTCATTTCTATATGATATTTAATTGTAGGCCAATCAAATGTCAGAATGAATTTCATCAACAAACTAGAAAAAACATTTCCAAGAATGGAAATGGTGTGAATGCTGGAAGCAATGCTGAATGAGCTGAAGAAATTGTTGAAACAAAGCTGAATGAGCTGAAGAAAGAAAGAAAGAAGGAAAGGACAGAAGGAAAGAAAGAAAATGGGAAGGGTAGATGGAGAAAGAAAGAAAGAAGAAAAGGACAGAAAGAAAGAAGACACAGAGAGAAGGGTAGATAGAGAAAGAAAAAGGTAAGAAAAGCAGAATAATAGAACATAAAGAGAATAGAGAATGAATGAAAGAGACAGAGGAGTAGTAAGAAAGAAGGAAAGATATTGGGGTGGATAAATGAAAGAGAGATATATACAGAGAGCAGTAGAAAGAAAGAAAGAAATGGGGTAGAAACATAGAAAGAGAAAAGGAGTAGAAAGAAAAACAGAAAGAAACAAAGAAGTAAAAAGAAAGAAAGAAAGAAGAAAGAAAGAAAGAAGAAAAAGAGAGAGGGGGATGATAGATAGAAAGAGGTAGATGGATGGATAGGGAGGGAAAGATAGAAAGAAGTTATGTAAAATACAAATGAAGGAGTAAAAGAAAGAAAGAAAAAGAGAGACAAAGGGTTTATAGATAGATAGATAGATAGATAGATAGATAGATAGATAGATAGATAGATAGATAGATAGATAGATAGATAGATAGATAGATAGATAGATAGATAGATAGATAGATAGATAGATCAGAGGGGTTAAAAAATAGGGAGGGGTATAGATAGATAGATAGATAGATAGATAGATAGATAGATAGATAGATAGATAGATAGATAGATAGATAGATAGGACACATGTTAAAAGCTGCATCCTATGTCCTAGGCTCCACCTGTAATTGTACTACTATTAATAGAGTTGGAAAGACTAAACGTCTGAACTTAAATTCATGAGAAAAATATGTTGGAGATGTTTACATCAAAAGTATAAAATAATTGAGAGCCTGATGAATTTGAGCTGAAAACCTGTGTGTGTGTGTGTGTGTGTGTGTGTGTGTGTGTGTCTGGGTGTGTGAGTCTGACGGTCTCTCTGTCTGCGTGTAAATGTGCAGAAAGTAAAACTGTTGATAAGTGCCACAAAACTCCTCTCTCCCTAATGATCTGATTGATTCGCAGCCTGCCCTCAGAAGTTACCATGGCGACGACCATGCTTACATTTTAGAAGAAATGGAGTAAAAACAAAGGAAGAGAAAAGGAGTAGAAAGAAAGAAAGAAAGAAAGAATCAAACAAACAAAGAAGTAAAAAGACAGAAATGGAGTGAAAGAAAGAAAGAAAGAAATGGAGTAAAAACAAAGGAAGAGAAAAGGAATAGAAAGAAAGAAAGAAACAATCAAACAAACAAAGAAGTAAAAAGACAGAAATGGAGAGAAAGAAAGAAAGAAAGAAAGAAAGAAAGAAAGGAGACAGAGGGGTTAAAAAATAGGGAGGGGTATAGATAGATAGATAGATAGATAGATAGATAGATAGATAGATAGATAGATAGATAGATAGATAGATAGATAGATAGATAGATAGATAGATAGATAGATAGATAGATAGATAGATAGATAGATAGATAGATAGATAGGACACATGTTAAAAGCTGCATCATATGTCCCAGGCTCCACCTGTAATTGTACTACTATTAATAGAGTTGGAAAGACTAAACGTCTGAACTTAAATTCATGAGAAAAATATAAATTGTGGGAGATGTTTACATCAAAAGTATAAAATAATTGAGAGCCTGATGAATTTGAGCTGAAAACCTGTGTGTGTGTGTGTGTGTGTGTCTGGGTGTGTGAGTCTGACGGTCTCTCTGTCTGCGTGTACATGTGCAGAAAGTAAAACTGTTAAGCGCCACAGAACTCCTCTCTCCCTAATGATCTGATTGATTACACCTGTGTGGCAGCCTGCCCTCAGAAGTTACCATGGTGACTCAACTAACTGCTTACATTTTACTGTGTGGAACAGTGTTGTGTTTGTGTGTTTGTGTGTTTGTGTGTTTGTCTGTTTGTCTGTTTGTGTATGTGTGCATGTGTGACTGTGTGTGAGTGTCTGTGTGTGTCTGTCTGTGTGAGTGTGATGCCTGTGTTTGTGCGTGGACATCCTCTGTCAGTCTGGTTTATCATGTGTCTGTGTGGGGCTGTGTTTAAAAACATCTTAACGAGAAGCCAGGCTGCACCTGCGCTGTTCTATTTATAGACATGATAACGAGCTGGCCCCAACAGCTGGCCAACTGCACACAGAGCAGAGCAGAGCAGAGAGATTTGAGCTCAGTGCAGCTTCCCAAAACAGCCCAGTAAAAGAGAACCGTAACTCTTATCAGAATGTGCTGTCCTGACCATCGGGGCAAGCAGACCTTCCTGAGCACATTGATGTGCATTAAATGTTTGTAGGGCAAAAACTTTTCTTGCCGTCGCAGGGTAGAAAAGGGGGGCATTTCTGCTTTTCTAAAAA